>NC_138769.1:578986425-579307930 GCF_965119305.1 Pelophylax lessonae | reverse complement strand
TGATGGTTATCAAGATAAACTAATTTGTCAAAAATATTTTGCCTCTTACCTGTCAATTAAGCCCTGAGAAGACAGAAATCATCATCTACTGTATCACCCAACTGTAGGCGGTACAAGATAGAGCCCAAAAGAGAAATTCACATTTCTCTTGTTTGAGAACTGAATTGAGAAGTACAGTGTTACTTGAACTGTTTTCCAGGATTTACTTCTGTTCAGCTGAGAGAATTTGCAGTAATTTAGGGCTTCACATAAAGTCTCAGAAATTTTCCATTAAGGTCTTCATGTTATATAGTTTGAATACCATGTCATAGATATATCATTTATCATTGTAAAAGAACATATTACACACTTTTTCTTTTTCAATTTTTCCTTTAAAAAAACAAAAATTGGCTTTGCAAAAGGTTTTCATTTTTTTTCAGATGTACTGCCAGATTTAGATACATTAACAATTTAAGGCCAAACTCCAGCTAATACTTTATAGTAGCTAGTATTTATATTTACTATTTAATAATACGATCTACCATTTAAATTACTTGCATAATAATATATCATATTAAAAATTGTCGATTTACAATTGTCAAAATTTAGTAGTTCATTTACCATAAATTAAAAATACAGGTATATGTTTAGACTGACCAGCAGGGCTGAACTCACCTCTATGATAGGGTAATAGCAGTAATGATGGTAGACAGTTCCTTCAGGAAAATGGCCAAACAAATGATATTCAGGTGTAAATGGATGGAAACGCTCTCTATTTTTGTTGTCTCTGGTATCTCCAGCTATAACCCCCATATTCTCCATACACCGACCCAGTTCTAGGTCCTCCACCGATGAATTGTGAGAGCAGATCCCTTTGCGAAACCCCTCTATAAAACGTTGCAAAGACTCCTTGCTGAGTACATAACCAGCTCCACCGCTCATGTAGCCCTGCTTGACAAAAGGTTTGAAACGTTTGCCAAAATATATTGGTTGGTCGGGTGTATAATTTGAAAGCATCAATCGTAAATTGTCCACCACAACGTAAGTGTCATCGTCTGCCTTCAAAAACCAGTCCGCTTCATGAAAGTGATGTTTGTATATATACTGAAAGGCACGGATGGTCTTCCAGTAGAGATTGTCCCTTCCTTCTTGGGTGTCCAGACCGATAGTGGGGAAGCTTTTATTGGCAGTGGAGCTCATGAATAAAATGTTATTACAGTGACGAGTCCAGGAGTTCTTCAGATGAATGGCTTTAGTCTGTAAGTTATCTGGTGATGTCATGATCCAACACAACACTCGTACTTTATGTGAAGGCTCTTCACTCTTCATATCTGTAATATTCAAATGCAACTTGTTAGCAAGTATAAAACACGTCCCTGTATGCTGCCATCCTTCACCAGTCTTTTGTACCATTTGCTTATGTTTATGCTCTTAGACACTTCATGTGCTCCTAAGCAGTCACACATCAGTACAGCAAGAGTATGAATATAAGGAGGTTAGCTGCTGAGTATAGCTGCCCATTACAGAAGTCATCTTTTTGGGTGAGCTGTACTTGGGCTTGGATTACATCTATTATTGACATTAAAGTAAATCCAAAGTTAGTTTTCATTTTGGGCTGAGCACAAAACTATTAAAATCCCTGGAAAACATTTTTTCTCACCTACAGCCTAGTCTAGCCCTGTCTTGTTGTTCTGGAAACAATGGTTAGTAGTCAAAGGCTGGAGGTTCACCAAAGTATAATGTAGCGCTGATATTCTCCCATGCTGATGTGTGTTTGTATACTTTAATAAAACGTCTATGGACATTGCTATGTTTGAGTATTTTCGAGCCATCTAGTGACCAAATACTGGTAATGCAGATATGTTTTTTCCTGAAAGAAGCACAAAAGACTAGACAGGAAGTGACTGTTGGTTTTGAGAGGTTTGGTGACCTACCCATAAACACCTTCTTGTGCACGGCATGCTGGGTAGGGAATAAAAGGAGCCGGAGCAGCCATTTTAGGTCTCTTGGAATCGTGTGGCCTGCCTGAGAGGACCTGTGGAGAGACGGTGGCCAGATTGCAGGAACCCAGAGACACTCATCTGAGCATCGGAGGACGGGATCCACCCAGTGGGGCTGAACGGAGCGATTGGCCCAGCTGACGGAGAAGCAAGTTTCAGTCACTGGACAAAAGTCACCACACGGAGCCTCTATCCAGTGGGTGAGCGGGCCACGGCCCACAGCTTGTTACATCTCACATGCAGTTAGACTCATATACAGGCCTCACTGGAAATTATAGTTTCACGAAGGAGCAGAGCAACTGATACTGAGAAGGTTTGAGGCCTATCTACCTTGATGTCTCAAGAAATGTTAAAATAGTTGTTACAGCTACACCAGGAGCATTTTCACTTCAATTTAACTCACCAAAACTGTGGATTACAAATCACAAGGAGCCACTTTAACTAGCGAAGAAAAGAAGATCCAGGACTAAGTACTCAAAAAGTGAGATCTCACACATAGCTTATAAAGTAGGGGGAGCTCCCCAGGTATAGACATATATATATATATATTGTGAGGGATTAGCTCGGTGGCGGGTGTGAATGACCCCTTTGGGGGGGGGGGGTTCGTTACACAGGGAGATAGCCGAGGAGTAGTTGAAAACAACAGTCTATGGTTTATTCTTGCAATTTTCTTCACACAAGTGCAAGGATCAAAAACAGCATAAATAAAAATAAACAAATTAAATCCTTGCCACTGTGGGCATCTACCTTCACACACAGGAACCTACCTAGGGAGTCTGTCCCAACCTACTGCTGGGCAGACACTGCTGATCCCACAGCAGACAATCAATAGTCCATTTATTTTCTCTTCACACAGAAAATGTCAATTTGTTTTTCTTCACACAGAAAAAGTCCATGACCTCACCTTGAGAAGTCTTCATCTGACTGCTCTCCTCAGCGCACATCACTTCAGGAGGCAGCAATCAGCAGTCATCCCCTGGATAACTTATAGAGGCCTTAATTGCCTCATTCTGAATAGCTGAAGCTGTTTCAACGTCCTTACACCTTCCTGGCTACCTCTGCAGCCAACACCCTATAGTAATTGGTGAATTGTCTAAACCAAGCAGAAGTGTATCTCCCATCTGTGACAACACTCACAGATTTAC
The DNA here is from genome assembly GCF_965119305.1 of Pelophylax lessonae. Taxonomy (NCBI): domain Eukaryota; kingdom Metazoa; phylum Chordata; class Amphibia; order Anura; family Ranidae; genus Pelophylax; species Pelophylax lessonae. Next base: position 579,304,806 of record NC_138769.1, on the reverse strand, counting down.
CTGACTTCCTGTCACAATATATATATATATATATATATATATATATGTATACTGTTTCTTTTTAATTGTTTATATTGAAATCCATTGTGCTGTTGTCTTATCCTGGAGTGACAATACAGGTATTTTGTACTATCTTACAATGTATTGTATTCCATTGCATCACAGCTGTGCCAAGGGGATTGAGCCAAGTTAGTGGGGTTTATTGGTAGAGTGCAGGCCCAGATCAAACCAGCAGCCCTTTCGGGGGTCAGTGCTACAAAAATAAGAGATAACATTGCTAGGAAACAGTACCTACTAGGCAAGAAACACTGCATTAATAGTCGTCATTCACTAGACCTTTACAGTAAGCAGTTTACCCACACAAGCACATATGACATTCATCATATTACCTTAAAGTATTGGGACATCTGCCTTTACACACTCATGAACTATAATGGCATCCCAGTTTTAGCCCGTAGGGTTCAATATTGAGTTAGCCCACCCTTTGCAGCTATAACAACTTCAACTGTTCTGGGAAGACTGTCCACATGGCTTAGAAGTGTGTCTATGGGAATGTTTGACCATTCTTCCAGAAGAGCATTTGTGATGTCAGGCACTGATGTTGGACGAGAAGGCCTGGCTCACATTCTGTGCTCTAATTCATCCCAAAGGTGTTCTATCGGGTTGAGGTCATGACTCTGCGCAGGCCAGTCAAGTTCCCCCACCCCAAACTCGCTCATCCATGTCTTTATGGACCTTGCATTGTGCACTGGTCCAAATCATTTGGTTTCAGGGGTTGGGCTTGGCCCCTAGTTCCACTGAAGGGAGCTCTTAAGGTGTCAGCATAGCAAGGCACTTTGGACAATTTCAGACAGACAGAGAGGCTATCTGGGTCCCCTTGCGGAGATTTCCCATTCACTTCCTGTTTCGTAGCCAAACAGGAAGTCAGAGGGAATACCTGCAAATTAAAGGAATTCATTGGGGACTCCCAGGTCACTGGAACTAGTATCCCAATTAGAAGATTTTCCCCTCTATTACTTTTCTGGGGACCTCTCAAAATGTGAGGTTTTCTTTTACTTTCACCTTCAATGATAATGGTAAGAAGGACAAATAGAGGGTGAATCAGGGACACAGACAGCAATAAAATCTGACAAGTGTTCTAATCCATCACCACTCTGTCCAAAACTATAAAAAAAAAAATTGCCTTTAGTTATACTTTAAGCTTACAGCCTTCTGAAAAGTGATCTGTGGTGGCTCTCTTTTCAGAGGGTGGCAAAGCAGCTGGCAGGCACTAGGTGTTACTGCTGTCTCCTGGTGCCTGTTTGGTTTTGTTTTTAAATCTCCATATGTCAGTTTTACATTATGGGACCATGCCATGTCAGTAAGACAAGTGTTTCATGTTTGGCTTGGGATTGCAGTGAAGCCCCATTTCCCTCAATGGGTGAATTTGACAGCTCCCCCTGTCAATCTCTGCAGCCTGAGTTTAAAATGCCATGGCTGTAAAGTTAAAGCGGAGTTCCAGCCATTTACTCACCTGTCCAATGGTCCAGCGATGCGGCCGCCGGAAGCCTCGATCCTCTCCCACGGCGCCGGCATCACTGCTGTGGGCACCCGGCTGTTACAGTTTGCGGCTTCACAGCCGGGTGCCCACTGCGCATGCGCGAGTCGCGCTGCGCGCCGTGATTGGCCGGCAATCTTCTGGGACCTCTGACGTGTCCCAGAAGATTGCAGGGAGGGAGGGGGAGAGGAGAACTTCCGCTCAGGGCGCCGCGGCGCTCCGAGCGGAAGTGGGAGCGGGTACCTGTCAAAACTAGGTACCCGCTCCCCCCCCCCCAAAAAATGACATGCCAAATGTGGCATGTCGGGGGGTCAGGACTCCCTAAAGCGGAAGTTCCACTTTTGGGTGGAACTCCGCTTTAAGCATTGTGGCCGCAGCATGTGTACAGCTCAGACAGCCCAGACAGGCTGTAAGGTTAAAATTACAGTGAGTGGTAAAACCACAGTTGTGGCATCTTTTTTGTCTGTTTTTACTGCAATCCTTTCAATGCGTGCTAATTCTTAAAAAAAAAACTTTATACCTTGTGTAACCACCACCATTGGCCGCACATCTCCTATTTTAACCTATGGACAATAGGCCTAAAAAAAAAAGATTATCCCATTAAGGGCAAAATCTGAGTAGTATTTTCCTCTATCTTCTTCCTGGTCCATATTCACCAGATGACACTCAGCATTATAATTCTAGGAAGCTCAGAAAATACATGGACCATCATAGCGCTTTCCATCAAACCAACTATGTTTATCATTAAAACTATATACAATCAACTCACGTTTTTAAGTGCACTTAAACTGGTGTACATCATGTACACAAACCGCCAGGTGGCACCTCTGATGAAGGGTGCAGCTTGTGGATGCTTGGAGACTATTCCCTTTGGGTTGTCTTCAAATGTATTACTGTGACACATACGTGTAAATCTTACGTAGCTGGCTCTGCCCCTTATGCGTTACGCCATGAACGTGGCTTCTTCAGAGTGAAAGGAGTTCTCTTTGCATTGCTTCCTTTGTGTGAAATACCCAGTGATACTGCCAGTCCCACTGCTCTCCTATATTAAACTGACCAAGCTAGGCATAGAAGCACATCTTTCCCAGTGGTCAGTTTTCTGGTTGTGCTGGGAGAACAGCCTACTTGTCCTCCAATGGATCAAAGTCTTGGTTAGAGGGAATGGGAGGGCAGATGAGAAGCCCCCATCAGTACAACAGATGGATTCACAAGAGCAAGAGAGTTTTGTATTGGTCATTGAGAAACACAGGGGTTTTGCTGACACCCTTCTAATGAACTTAGCTGTGTCTCCTAACCACTTTGTATCCAGGCCACTTTGTATCCAGGCCAATAATGGCAAATTTCTTAGAACCCTCAAACATTATATATATATATATATATATATATAATTTTTTTAGCAGAGATCCTAGAGAGTAAAATGGCGATCATTGACATTATGCAGGAGGACTGGTACTAGAATTATTGCTCTTGCTCTAACGTTGGTGGGGGATACCTCACATGTGTGGTGCAATCACCTTTAACATATGCGTATGGGAGTAACGAATGTGTTCACATTTGCGCGTAAGGGGATGGGATGCTTTAATTTTTATTATTATTATTTATTTTATACAAAACTTTATTTTTTAAACTTTTTTTTTGGGATTAGCTTTATTGCTATCACAAGGGATGAACAACATCCCTTGTGACAGCATGGGCCGTGACAGGTCCTCTTTATAGAGAGATCTGGGGTCTATTAGACTCCGCATCTGTCCTCTGGAGTCTGGATTCCAGTCCAAAGCAACCGTTCAGACACAGATTGGTCTGATTGGCTGCTTTCCTGGCCACTAGTGGCCAGGAAAACAGAGGCGGAACCAGAAGTGACAACGAGAAGTTACCCTTGGAAAGCAGAACTTCATGTTGAGTCCAACAACTCTTTCCCTACAAACTCCTCACATTTAGGTATACTTTAAGACTCAAAGCTTTGGGCATTCCTGCATGCAATCATAGAGCCTGATTTGAAGCAAATCTTTCCCCAGAGACACATTAGGCTTGTCATTGCTAATCCCTTTCTGAAAACTATACTGTGGGTTTGCACCAGTGATTGCTAGGATACCAAAAACATATTGGGGAAGCAATCTACAACCATTTTAGACAAAAGCTGCAGTTCATGTAATGTGCTACTGCAAATGGTGTATGTGGTTCTGTATCAGCACTTGCTTTAAAAAAGAAACTGTTTTACAGTAAAGAGAAGAATGAGAGTTGTATAGCTACCTTGTTCTGGAGTGAAATTGGTCATTGATTTCCAATGTGGTGTTGGATTAAACAGTAAATGCGTACCCAAGTAAAAATTCTCACTAGTCCAGTAGAATGTTATGAGATAACCCACGGTGAAGCCCAAAAAGTACATCAGCCATGACATCTGAATATTTGAACAAGGCATTGCTTATTTCTGTAAAAATAAGAAAGATACTTCATTATTAGTGTAATATTTCAAAATGTTAAACCTGTGAATAATGCCAGATCACCATACAAACAATGTGCCAATGCCAGATCACCAATGTACATTATGGAAATCTGGCCAACTACTGAATCTTTTTTGGAGTGGTTGGTACCTTCTTTGCTTCAATATGGCCCAATATCAAGGCATGTTGGAGATGGGCTTTGTTGTCTATAGATACAAAATGGTCTGATCATTCAGGTGTGGTCAGTAGATGTAGTGTAGCATGACAAAATACAGCCCAGGAAAGATAGCATCCTTTATACCATTTTATACCGCATTGTTCTTAATTTTTGAAAGCAGAAGAATGCAAATCTATAGAAATACTGGGGATGCGTTTTTAGATCAATAGTAATGAGTGAATATCACAAATCCTGTTCTGCTGGAAACTTGGCATAGTGGATACAATAGGAAGTGAGGAGAGATCTCACAAACGAGGACAAAGACAGCAAAAACTACTTGAGGTTCTAATGCCTCGTACACACGTACCGGTCGTCGGCCGACCGATCGGCCGTCTTTTGTCCAGGGCTGTCGTGTCTGTTAGTTGTCTGTTGAAAAGTGCTCTAGACTTGCCCTGGACTTTTGTCGGCCGACAAAAAATGACGTCAGTACATTCAATGCACGTTCGACGCACGTCCGCCGCTACAAAAGAGGAAGTGAGTGTTTGGCTGTGACCCTTCTGGGCATCTCGCGCTGATTTCGGTAGCATTTGTTTGGTTGACGACATTTCGCTATTTTCCGAGACATCGTTCGAGAATTATTTATGGAGACCGAGGATTCGACCCTTGCTGTAGTTAGTGTTGGAGTTTTGGCTCTGAGGCGAGTTATGAGCAAGAGGAAGAAGAAGCTGACCTCCTGGACAAAAAATTGGTTGCTTTACCGTGATCAATTTTCCCACATGTCCTTGCTGAGGGAGCTCCAGGAAAATAATCCTGATGACTTCAGCAATTATTTGAGGATGACGGATCCCATCTTTCACCGTCTTCTTGCCCTAGTGTCCCCCTATATTATCAAGCAGGATACGTGTATGCGGGTTGCAATTACTCCTGAGCAAAGGTTTATTGCGACTTTGAGATATCTTGCAACAGGGAGAAGCCTGCAGGATCTCAAGTTCACCACAGGCATCTCCCCCCAAGCACTTGGTATCATCATCCCTGAGACCTGCTCTGCTATCATCAAGGTCTTGCAGAAGGACTATATCAAGGTACCTTTAATTTTTTACATTACATTACATGTATTAGTCATATCACCTGAATTATGATGTTTTTGGATGTACAGCAATTTACACAGGCCATTATTTTGTAACTACCCTCTGTCCGCATGCACATAGTAGTAAAGATGTATATTATCTTAACCATTTGTAAAATTACCCACTAACCACCCCAGCATTCTCTCCTATGTGTCCCTAAATGCATTGCCTGTTAACAGTATATTGAATCTGTGTCATTTTATGACTTTCCCTCAAACAATTATTCCTTGGCCAATGTTTTAGTACCTAGTTTATGATTTATCTTAAACACATCAGTCCATCCATTCCCACCTATGATTGTGTATGTTTATGTAATGATGTTAAAACCTTCACTGACCACAAGCCCTTATTGATGTATAAATGCATAGTTTTACTTACCCATCCCCCCACCCACATGCTAAATCTAAAAGTCAGCATATACCAAAGCTCTAGCTCAGAGGTCTTCAAACTATGGCCCTCCAGTTGTTCAGGAACTACAATTCATGTCTGTGAATGTCAGAGATTTACAAGGCCTCATGGGATGTGTAGTTCTGCAACAGCTGGAGGGCCGTCGTTTGAGAATCTCTGCTCTAGCTGGTGAGTTACAATATAATAACATTAGGAGGTGTAAAATAAATGTATGTAGATGTTACATCCCCAAATCCAAACGATTGGCTTCCTGTTGTTTATATCTTATCAAAGTTGCATAAGCATTTAACAGACAACTGTGTGTAATTAATAATGTGATGTGCTCAAGCACTAAATCTTGTTTTTTGTTTCCCCCACAGTTTCCTTCAAACGCAGAGCAATGGCTGGAGATTTCTGCTCAATTTCTGGAAAAGGGGAATTTTCCCGATTGTGGGGGTGCTATAGATGGGAAGCATGTCCGCATTGTCCCCCCTCCGAATTCCGGCACATTTTTTTATAATTATAAAGGTTTTTTTAGTATAGTCATGCTAGCCATAGTTAATGCTAACTATGAGTTTATCTTTTTGGATATTGGCAAAAATGGCCGCAATTCGGATGGGGGAGTTATGGAGCAGATGGAGTTCGCTCGTCGTCTTCATAACGGCACTCTGAACTTGCCATCCAGGGAGCAAACCATTGAGGGCATGAGCTTTGTTTTTATAGCAGATGATGCTTTTGCGCTTGGGGAGCATCTTATGAAGCCCTACCCTCAGAGGAACCTCACCCCCGGGCAAAGGATCTACAACTACCAGTTGTCCAGAGCTCGCAGAGTTGTTGAGAATGCCTTCGGGATAATGGCCAACCGGTTATGGATATTCCTGATGTCCATACACCTGGCACTCTACAAAGTAGATCACGTGGTCCTCTGTTGCTGCATTTTACACAACTTTCTACGCAGGAATGCTGAAAACTATCTAATGCAGCAACTGGATACTGACCCTGCTATGCCAGGGACAAGTGGAGAGGCACAACTCCGTGAGAAAGTGGAGTCCATGACCTCAATGCAAGTTGGACGTTCCAGGTTGGCATCACAAAGGGCCCGTCAGATCCGCCAGGAATATCTGGAATATTTTGTGGGGAGAGGAGCTGTGTCCTGGCAGGAATCACTGCCACACACCCATTAATGTTATAATATATGGCAGACACAAGATAAATGTCAGAGATATAATATTTTTCTACACATTAAACCAAAATTGCAATGATTCTGTATTGTGGATTCTAATCATTTGGGCACATATCCCAAACATCATTTTTTGGGTTAATCATGTGTTATATATGTGTGACTTTAGAAGGGTTAATACATTCATCAGTGTGTTTACTGTAGTCTCTCCCCAGCTGATCCAAAGTGATGATGGCGATGTGTTATTTTTTACCCAGTGGTGTAAATACAAGGGCCTTCTTCACCCCATTAAATTTCCACAAACCCTCTCACATTGAGAACTAGGTCACACCCAAGGTTCATCTGATGTCACCTTACATTGGTGGTCATTCTCCAGAAGGTGCCCATACTATATATTTATTATAATACATTAGGGTATTAACAACGTACCTACACCTGTTATGTTGTGTTCATTTATGACATCCTTCTCACTGCCCACCAATGTTACGATATGTCAGTGTTATGTGAAACTTGATCATTGTTGAGCTCAAAGTGTTATATATAGGTAATGTAAAGTGAACTAGACCAAAGAACCAGCAATACACTATAGATTCCACTGATCTCCCTACACTGATTGCTACTGGCAATATCAATGCCATATTGAATCCTAGGACTGCTAGTACCTTGAGTGTTGAGTCACACTTATGCAATGCGGGAAGGCTGCGACTTTGCAGCCTTCCAGCATCGCATAAGGCTGACCCGCCACTTACATTTTGCACAGGATTGTATTCCACAAGTGTGAAGCACTGTGCGATCCAATCCAGATACATCAGAAATAAAGGGTCATGTGCGACTTGTGTGCGGGTTCAGTGCAAATGTAGCCATACAAAGTGTATGGCTCAATTCACACTGCACATCTGATCGCATGTAATATCGGAGCGCACTGCCCCTTTATTACATGCGATCGGATGTTCAGGGCAAAATCAGCCATACAGTTTGTATGGCTAAATTCGCACTGCACTCGCACAAAAGTCGCACATGATGCATTTATTCAGCCGCATCAGGATAGGATCGCACAGTCGTTCACACTTGTGTGATCCGATCCTGTGTGAAATGTCAGATCGCACTGTGATATGCGATAAAACTGGGGGGGTCTTTAACATTTCATTGACACCCCCAGCAACTCGCATATGGCAGTGTCAAAACTGCTTTCATTAACATGCAAATATGTGAATAGGACAGCCATCATACATTTAGTGCTTCTTTACACAGCTTTAGACCTGGACCCCCCAACGAAAGTCAAAGAAAGAATCTAACACGTATTGTTGAATTTAAAAAATTTTTTAGTAACAAACATTCACAGGGTTAGGGTTAGGGTGTTGTAAAGTGCTTTTTCCAAACTTGGGTACACCCTTAACAGCTGAGTGCAATAAATATGCCATAAAAGACAATACAAAATCGGTAAAATCAGGAACATCCCAATAAAAACACTTAAAACGTTTTCAAAATTTTTTTTTAAATTTGCCAATCATGTCCACGAAGTCTCGCATTTTATTCTGTAATGTAGTGTTTCATCTGTCTTTTAATAAATAGTGAATTTTATGCAATATTACACTATTGGAGATCTCTTTCCTTTTATGCATACGATCCCGTCTCTGGTCTCTCACTCTGGGTCAGCAAGGCAGGTGGCTTCCTTATTCCTGTTTCCCTGCACCACTTCACCCTCAATGCCCTACATCAAGCCCTCTGCAAGTTCAGGCCCCTCTCTCTCTGCAACCCCCCTCCTCTCTCTCTCACACCCCCTCTTTCTCTCCCTCTTTCTATCTCTCACCCCTCTCTTTCTTGTTGTTCACACCTGAGACAATGATTGCCCACTAGAGAGCTCTACACTGGGCAAACAAGGGACAAATGAGAAACTTTTAAGTCCCTTTTAGATTTTTTTGGGTGGTTACATTTTTACATTGATCTTGGGGGGGGGTTGTTGCCAAATACAGCTCCTCAACAAGGGCACTGGGGACCCTAGATACGCCACTGTATGTAAAGTCTGCTATTTGTTCACAATAATATAACAAACATGCATTTTTATATACACTATAACATTCTAATCAATTGTTCATTTCATCAACAGGGAAGTATCACTGAGGAGGAGGCAGGTGGCAGCCAGGAGGCTGTGGAGCCCTCGGTTTCATTTCAACCTCCTGCCAAACGGAGACAAAAAAAAAAAAAACATGTGGATGAGATCACCACACAATTTATAAGTGAGGCCACCATAGCCCTCCGTAGAAAGCCTGAAGCCCATGAATCCTTCGGGAATTTAACAGGCAAAACATTAGGGCAAGTGGAGTTACTACAGCGCCAATTTGCGCAAAAACTGATATTGGAGGTTCTGCACAAGGCCGAAAGGGGCTGCCTGAAGGAGCACACACACGTGTGCGATGAGCACCCGTGCCCTCCACCTCCACAACACCAGCCACCACCTCGCCAACTGCCACATGGCAGTCAGTGGCAATATGGGCAAAATGACGACAACATGCCCTCATGGCAGCATGACTATACCTATAGGCAATTATAATTTTTGTACCCTGTTATTTATTTTACCCCTGTTTCTAATTTAATAAGTTAATTTAGTCCAAATGGACCTTTTTTATGTTTATTTTTATAATACGGAAAGTATTAGGCCCCGTTCACACTGGGGCGATCCGACTTCCAGGGGCGACCTCCGAGGTCGCGGTGTGAGCAGTGCGCCGCGACCTCGGAGCGGCCGGCACTGACTTCATAACATTGAAGTCTATGACGGTCGCTCGGGTCGCCCCAAAGAAGCTCTGGACCCTTTTTCTAAGTCGGAGCGACTTGTGTCACTCCTATTAGAACGGGTCCGCAGCTTCCCTATGGAAGGCGACCTATGGCGACCTGTGAGGCGACCAGGTCGCCTCACAGGTCGCCCCAGTGTGAACGGGGACTTAATGTTTTCTGTTTGTTTTTTCTGATTTAGAAAAATAAACACGATTGAAATTAAAAAATGGCCTATCTTAATTTGTTAACATGTTGAATATTGTGCATAACCAGCAATATATGTTTTATACATTAATTCATAAAAGAATAAAGGGACATATCAATAGTTAGATCTTTGCAGTCAAAATACAAAGATAATGGTGAAGAGTTTAAATTATTTAATTCTAAAATTTGATACAACAGATAGAATAGACAAACATTATCTTCATCATAACAGAACACATGCCTTTTTATTTGTAAAGTATTGAATTATGAGCAGCATCTTCCTTCTTCTCACATTTATCAAGATGAGCATGTGCTCCGCATTTCACATATTTTTTGGACTGCCGCAAGCCGAAAGTTCTTTCTGGATAAAATGTTTAGAAAAGTTGAGAAAATTCTTCCAGGACGCTATTTGGTTCCGATCATGCGTGTTCAGATTTGTAGATGTGTGTCGGCCGAATTCTGTACTGACTGGCGAACAATCTGCCGTTCTGGTGTCGGCCTACAAAAATGTTAATGCCTGCACAACAGATTCTGTTCGGCCGAAAATGCGCTGTCGGCTGTCGGAAGCATCATACTAACAAGCCTACAATCGACCGATCGGTCGTCGGCCGAATCTTTACATAAGGCCCCTTTCACACAGGGGAGTCCGTCGGCGGACTCCGTTTTTCTAAGCAAGGGATCTATCCGCCGATCCCTCGCTGAGCAGGCGGATGGCAGCTGTGTCTCCGTGCTGTGTGCCCCCCCCGGGGCTGCTAGTAACTGGCTACTCATGTCAGCAAAGCAACATGCATTCTCCACTTGCATCCAAACACAAGAAGTCATTCCCTTGGCTTTGTTTTTTATGTTTTAATAGGGGTAACAACTTGGATACGTGAAAGGGATTTAGGGGATGCCTAACTTGAATCAAGAACAACAACCGGGGACGACTTCCGTCCTCTGTACAAAAGATCCTTGACTGCTTTCCTTCCTGTAAATATACACAATCCTTAGTAGATTTAGTAGCAAAAGTCCATTACAGACTAGGAGCTCTCAGCCTCTCTTGGAAATAGCACAAAAGTTTGAGGCAAACTGCATGCAGAAGTGTATCCTATCTTTGTGTGGATTTGCTCCCATCTACACCGCTTCCAGGTATTAACAGTCCTCCTGGCTGCTCTGAAGATCTCTCAGGGCAAGGCAATAAAATGGTTACGCACGACACTGTTCTTTTAGAAAGCTTGCTACATATGACAGTCTCTTCCCTTGAATGTCCCTGGATGTGCTGATGTACTCACACTGTCCTCCTTGCTCTCATTGCTTTTCAGGCAAGATTCCATTTCAAACCACTCTGCTGAATGGATCCCCCTGAGCCAGCCTGAGCCCAGCCTAGAGCTTTGGTCTCCCCTAGACCTAGGAGACCCCTTCTAGGCCACGGACAGTCTCATCAGCACTCCATCTTTAACCAGACTCCCTGCTGGCATGACTCATTCATATTTAAGGGCTGGCTCAGCCACCCTGCCAGGCCCACAGATCAACCCTCCTGGTCTCCACCCTCTAACTTCTAAAAATGTATCCAAACCTTCAGAACTAGGGGGAGGCACCAGAGACCTGCCTCTGTGAGTCGTCCAGCCTGACCTGCAGTAAATCCTGAACAAGATTTCAGACTCACACTTACAATGAGTCAATAAATTTGCCTGCATTAGTTACTAGCACACTAGAGGGTGCTACACCTGGTAACTTGGTATATAAAGAGAAAAGTTAAGTGAGAGCATGTGTAGCCAGGCGCTGACTAGTCAGCCGGTGTCATCGTGGGATATTCTTTAACAAGGGCTGCCTAGAGTTTGTTTTCCTTTAGTGTTCAGCCTTGACATTGTGATATAATTTCCCGAAGGCAGAGAATGACCACTACTAAAAAGTAGGGGATCATGGGGCATGTGGTCCAGAGAGCCGAGATATCGATGTAGCCAGTGGTGTTGCAGACTACAAGTTCCAGGCAGCTGGAGAGAGTAGAATTCATGGTGAGGACATAAATAGACTGGTCCTGGGAGGAGCTCTCCTTCTTGGGACTATGGCCTCAGCTGAGATCAGGGACCCGGTCGCTCTGGGTGATGCGAGCAGACACCGCGGCGTGGAGAGTCTTCAGTGAGTGAGACATACACCTGCAGGCAAATCCACAATTGCCAGCTCCCTGTCAGCTGAGTGACTATCGGGGGTCACTGTCATCATCACCATTATAGACCCTGCTGAATCCCAGTGGCACAAGGTGCACGGCCAGGCACCCTTCACTGATTTCAAATTGTTTAAGAGCCTGTTCTGAAACATCCTATGCCCTTTAACCTTGGTATCATCAGGATTGGTGAGCGGGCATAAGCCCACCCTGAGTAAATCTTACAAAAGACACTGCATGCAGACCCCTTTATCCCATCTCTTTATACAAAAGCTTCTAGCAGGAAACACTTTGCATATGCTATTTATTATTGCAGGTCACCATTGCACAGCAACCACTCTGGGCCCTTTTTGAGCTAGCTGAAGATCTGAACACCTACGCTACAAGGACTTCTGTCCTCTTCCCTGTACATAACAGTGCACAATAAGGGGAACTCTTACTCAGAATTGCTTATCGCATTCTTCACATATTGTGTTCTCCTAAATTGTATGATTTCTTTCTGGGCCCGTAGAATCAGGATTTTAACCACTTAAAGAGGAAGTAAACCCTCCTCTACAACTTGTACCTATAGGCAAGCCTATGATAAGGCTTACCTATAGGTACTGTAAATATCTCCTAAACATGTACCGTTTAGGAGATATTTACCTTACATGTCGCCAGTGACGTCACTGGCGCATGCGCTCTGAAGGAACGGCCGATCGTGCCGTTCCTTCAGAGCCCCGTGCCGTGACTGTCGGCTCCCGCGCGCGTGCGCGGGAGTGACGTCACCGCGGCTCCGGCCAATCAGATGGCCGGATGCCGCGATCCCGGAAGACGGGCGACTAGACATGTCGCCCGTCATAGAGGTGAGTGAGCGGCACGGCGGGGGCTCGTTCTGAGGTAAGTATTGCATAATGAGCTAATATGCGATGCATACTAGCTCATTATGTCTTTCTTTTGCAGGGTGTAAGAAAAAAAAAAAAATTTTATTCGGGTTTACAAACTCTTTAAGCCCCGGGGGATTTGGCTGCTCAAAGACCAGGGTCTATTTTGCGATTTGGCACTGCGTGACTTTAACAGACAATTGCGCAGTCGTGCGATGATGTACCCAAATGAAATTGACGCCTTTTTTCCCACAAACGGAGCTTTCTTTTGGTGGTATTTGATCACTTGTGCGATTTTTATTTTTTGCGCTATAAACAAAAAAAAGAATATAGAAAAGGAGCAAGAAAGAAAAAGTATTCCTTATCCCACCCACTCAGCGCTCATGTATATGCAATACTCCTAGGATCAAAACGTATGTATCTAGCAATGCAGCAAGATATACTCGTATGCCTATATAACCAATAAAGCAGCAGCTATACTCAAAACATGACATAAAAAAAGGTGCGTATAGGAGCCTCAGCCCATATAAACACTAGCAGCGCTAAAACAACCTCTAACAAGGTTGAAGGTAAATGGCAAACAAAGTAGGAAATTAATATAAAGCCTTAAAGTTCATAAGTCCATAATATTCTCAGGGTGAAGTCACACGAAAGAATGGGTGCATAGAAAAATCGTTGTGTGGTGGAACACAAGACTTCTTTATCGATCACTCAGCAACCATCATATCCTTCACCTCACCACTGTGCTCCCCCCCCTTGAGAGTGGACACGTACCCTTAACGCTAGGGTTTAGCGCTTTATTCAATCAAAAATCCTCCACTTCCGGATGGTGATCCCCTCAGGATTCCACTCCAACTAGTAGGGATATAGTCAGCGCCTCCTCCTCTCCTCTCACATAAAAAGGGGGGACAGATACCTCCTCCTCTCGTCTCACATAAAAGGGGAACAGATACCCATAGCGTAATATGTACAAACAAGGCTTTATTAAAAAAATTAAAATCACACTCACATGGAATCGGATGTATTTATGCGAACAACATATCCAAGGCACAAAACCCGGTCCTCCTACTACTGACGTTGTCCCCACTGAGCCACACGGTACGGGTGATCCAGCCACCCTATCACGATGTTACTCCGACTCAAATGGCGTTTAGTGCTAGGGATCCTCTGGGATGTCCTTGGTATGGAACAGAATGACCGCGTGCTCACGCCCTGACGCGTTTCGTCGGCACTGGACTTCTACTGAGGGCGTGAGCACGCGGCCACATCACCTCATCTTTATACCCTTAAGGGGGGGGGGGGGAGGGTGCAGGTGTGCGTGGTGCTAAACGAAGGGCGGGGTCCTCAACCACGTGGGCAGCCGGAAGTCCGCCGCCAATACGCATACAATCTACGTTGGCGTCCGGAAACCACTCCGCCGCTGATCTCCAGGTCCGTACATCCGGACGCTGGAGACACCGGAAATGACGTCTCTGAACTCCGCCCGTCGTTGTGTCCGCCTATCCGGACATCGATGGGACCGGAAATGACGTTCGTCATTCGTCCCGCCCTGCCCTCGAGGCAGGAAACAGGAAACGAATTAGAGGTGACGTTTAGCAGAACCGCCCCCCACTGAGTCCGCCTATCCGGACACAGAAAGGGACCGGAAATGATGTGCATCCATCGTCCCGCCCTGCCCTCAAGGCAGGAAACAGGAAGTGGAGCCAGCTGTCATCTATTTGTCTGGACAGGAAACCGGAAATGGAGCTCTCAATCTACATATCCCTCATTCTAATACACCGGAACGGCGTAACCCCCTACATGCATATGATGCGAACTTCTCAATAGAGCGAGCCACATCTAGGTCCCGCCCCCCCCGGGACCTAGATGTGGCTCGCTCTATTGAGAAGTTCGCATCATATGCATGTAGGGGGTTACGCCGTTCCGGTGTATTAGAATGAGGGATATGTAGATTGAGAGCTCCATTTCCGGTTTCCTGTCCAGACAAATAGATGACAGCTGGCTCCACTTCCTGTTTCCTGCCTTGAGGGCAGGGCGGGACGATGGATGCACATCATTTCCGGTCCCTTTCTGTGTCCGGATAGGCGGACTCAGTGGGGGGCGGTTCTGCTAAACGTCACCTCTAATTCGTTTCCTGTTTCCTGCCTCGAGGGCAGGGCGGGACGAATGACGAACGTCATTTCCGGTCCCATCGATGTCCGGATAGGCGGACACAACGACGGGCGGAGTTCAGAGACGTCATTTCCGGTGTCTCCAGCGTCCGGATGTACGGACCTGGAGATCAGCGGCGGAGTGGTTTCCGGACGCCAACGTAGATTGTATGCGTATTGGCGGCGGACTTCCGGCTGCCCACGTGGTTGAGGACCCCGCCCTTCGTTTAGCACCACGCACACCTGCACCCTCCCCCCCCCCCCTTAAGGGTATAAAGATGAGGTGATGTGGCCGCGTGCTCACGCCCTCAGTAGAAGTCCAGTGCCGACGAAACGCGTCAGGGCGTGAGCACGCGGTCATTCTGTTCCATACCAAGGACATCCCAGAGGATCCCTAGCACTAAACGCCATTTGAGTCCGAGTAACATCGTGATAGGGTGGCTGGATCACCCGTACCGTGTGGCTCAGTGGGGACAACGTCAGTAGTAGGAGGACCGGGTTTTGTGCCTTGGATATGTTGTTCGCATAAATACATCCGATTCCATGTGAGTGTGATTTTAATTTTTTTAATAAAGCCTTGTTTGTACATATTACGCTATGGGTATCTGTTCCCCTTTTATGTGAGACGAGAGGAGGAGGTATCTGTCCCCCCTTTTTATGTGAGAGGAGAGGAGGAGGCGCTGACTATATCCCTACTAGTTGGAGTGGAATCCTGAGGGGATCACCATCCGGAAGTGGAGGATTTTTGATTGAATAAAGCGCTAAACCCTAGCGTTAAGGGTACGTGTCCACTCTCAAGGGGGGGGAGCACAGTGGTGAGGTGAAGGATATGATGGTTGCTGAGTGATCGATAAAGAAGTCTTGTGTTCCACCACACAACGATTTTTCTATGCACCCATTCTTTCGTGTGACTTCACCCTGAGAATATTATGGACTTATGAACTTTAAGGCTTTATATTAATTTCCTACTTTGTTTGCCATTTACCTTCAACCTTGTTAGAGGTTGTTTTAGCGCTGCTAGTGTTTATATGGGCTGAGGCTCCTATACGCACCTTTTTTTATTTTAAAACAAAAAAAAGAGCGTCAATTTTGAAAAAATAACAATATTTTTCACATTTTTTATATGAAATCCCCCCCCCCCCCCCAAAAAATGTAAAAATCAAAATTTTTTAACATTTTAGGCCAATTTGTTTTCTGCTACATATTTTTGGTAAAAAATCGCAATAAGCGTATTTTGATTGGTTTGCGCAAAAGTTATTGCGTTTACTAACTAAGGGAAAGATTTATGTCATTTTAATTGTTTTTTTTAACTAGTAATGGCGGCGATCTGTGATTTTTTTGCGGGACTGCGACATTGCGGTGGACAGATCGGACCCCTGACTAACATTTTTGACACTTTTGGGGGTACCAGTGACATTACTACAGTAATAAGTGCTATACATATGCACTGTTACTGTAAAAATTACACTGGCAGGGAAGGGGTTAACTTTATTAGAGATCCAGGGGTTAAGTGTGTCCCTAGGGGCATGCTTCTAACTTTCAAGGGGTGTGGCTATTGATGTAACCACAGAGACATACGATCCTACATAGCAGGATCATATGATCTCTGCAGTTACACCAGGGAGAATGACAGGCGGCTTTGTTTACATCAGCCGCCTGCCTTTCTCCCTCTCCAGCGGGAGATCGCGAGTGACCGGCGGACATCGGAGCCGCCGGTCACTCACGCGGGGATCACTGTGAACGAGCGGGGGCGGGAGCACACCCCCGGCGGCGCGCACTCGCCCCCTATTGGCTCGTGGGCGAGTGACATACCGGTACGTCACTTTGCCCAGGATGGGCTGACCGCCGCAGTATAAGTACTTGCGGCGGTCGGCAAGTGGTTAAGGGCGCGGTTCGACTCAGAAAGGTCTTTCTCCTCTTTGTTTATACCTGGGGTCCAAGGTTCTTCCAGGGCCTATTGTTTACCACTATTTGATTTATTGTGATTTTCTATGCATTGTATATCGTATATTGTATACTTGCTAAGACTAAAGTTTGACATTGAAAATATCTGCATGAACATTCTGTTCTGTTTGCTGAAATATGAATTTACTTTACTTGCTATAGTCTGATGTCTTTGCAATTGTATGCTTTCTTTACATTATGTTCCGAGCCCAGGGTGTCAGAGGTGTCAGGAGGCTTGCAAGGTCAGGGCAACCTTTGGGGACAGTTCTCTTCCAGCGACCCTTATGGAGGTGGTGCTACACACGCACGAGGTCTGCGTTATGTGCTCAGCGGGACTCCATTCTGTTATTGGGGGTGAGGGAACAGTGGTACGCTGACTGGTGGAGTGGGCATAGGCTCTGCATGTCCCTCCTAATGCAACACATACACCTGTATGGGAAAGGAGACATCAAAATGCAAGAAACACATCAGACAAAGAGGAAGACGAGGAAGAAAATAAAGACAGGCAATACCCACAATGCAGAAGGAACAAAAAACGGAATTTTTGTAAAATCTTACCTGTAAAATTCCTTTCTCTGAGTCCTCCGACAGTCGCCGCCTCTTCATATTCGTCACAATGGGGTAATTGACCTTTGCTCCGTAGGAGTAGCTAGGCAACAGAATATGTCAATATTAAAGCTTTTAACATATCCCACCCCCAGGGGGTGGTCCCCTCAGTCAATACCCTCCTACTTCCTGTAACCATACCTCAGTTTCAGTAGAATAGCAGTAGAGTATATAACCAAACCCCAAAAGAGGGGCGGGGGCGGCGACTGTCGGAGGACTCAGAGAAAGGAATTTTACAGGTAAGATTTTACAAAAATTCCGTTTTCTCTTACGTCCTCCGACAGTCGCCGCCTCTTCATATTCGTCACAATGGGGACGTCCCAAAGCAGTACAAACATGAGGGGTGGGAAATGCAGCCGCGCCCAAGGCAACGCAGTCTCCTCAGCAGAAACAAAGGAACCTTACCAAAGGAAGGAAACCCGCTGGGTAGCATGAAAAAAACTTGCTCAACAGGAGCAACAACCCAGGAAAAAACAAATAACCTAGGGATAAACGACATCCCAAACAGCCAAGGGCCCAAAAACAAGGGACCCTAAGGTACCGCCGCACTAAGAACCTTGCGGCCAAAGGAAGCATCTGCCGATGCCTGAACATCCACCTTGTAGAATTTTGAGAGGGTGAGAACGGACGACCAAGTCGCCGCCTTACACACCTGGGCCACAGAAGCCCGATGACGACAGGCCCAAGACGTACTCAGAGATCTGGTAGAGTGCACCCTCACAGGCATGGGGGGAACTTTCCCCTTCAGAGCATAGGCCTGTTCAATGGTCTGTCTGATCCATTTGGCGATGGTAGAAGCCGACGCCGCCAAGCCCTTCCGAGATCCCTCCGGAAGGACAAATAAAGAATCCGACTTGCGAAAAGATTCCGGCGATTTCAGGTAAACCCTGATCGCCCGAACAACATCCAAGGAGCGCAAATCCACCTCCTTCGGATGTTTAGGCTTCGCGCAGAGCGAAGGCAAGACAACGTCCTCAGTGAGGTGAAATTCCGAGATCCTCTTCGGAAGAAAAGAAGGGTTAGGTCGCAAGACCACCTTATCCAAGTGAATGACCAAATACGGAGATCTGCAGGACAAAGCTGCCAGCTCCGACACCCTGCGAGCCGAAGTGATCGCCACCAAAAACGCGACCTTCTTGGACAACATAGACAACGAGATCTTCCTGATCTGTTCAAAAGGAGCGTGTTGCAATACGGACAGAACAAGGTTCAAGTCCCATGGAGGCAAAAGTTCCCTCCTAGGAAGGACCAGGTGTCGCACCCCTTGAACAAAAGTGCTAACCAAGGAGTTAGACGCCACAGGGCGTTGAAAAAGAACGGCCAGCGCAGAAACCTGGCCCTTGATAGTAGCCAACGCCAAACGCTGGTCCACACCCGTTTGAAGGAAAGACAACACCCTAGACACCGAGTATGAGCGAGGGGGATACCCCCTGGACTCACACCAGGCAAAATAGGCCTTCCAAGTACGGTAGTAGACATTCCCCGAGGAAGACTTCCTCGCGTTGATCAAAGTGTGAATGACCTCAGGGGATAGACCCCTATCCTTCAGGACCTCGGATTCAACAGCCAGGCCGTCAAAGCCAGCGACTGTAAAGCAGGATGAAAAATCGGTCCTTGAGACAGATCTTTTCGAAGAGGCAGACGCCATGGAGCGTCGACCGCCAGATTCACGAGGTCTGCGTACCAAGACCGGCGAGGCCAGTCCGGTGCCACTAGAATCACCGTGTGCGGTTCCGAGGTACACCTGCGAAGGAACCTGGACAGCAGTTGAATCGGTGGAAATGCATACATCAGCCGATACTGATGCCACGGAGTTACCAACGCGTCTGACGCGTCTGCCCGAGGATCGCGCGTCCTTGCCACGAACCTTTCCACCTTGTTGTTCAGACGAGACGCGAACAGGTCTACCTCCGGAAGACCCCACTTTGCGCACAACATCTGGAAGACATCCGGGTGGAGGGACTATTCTCCCTGGTCCAAGGTCTGGCGACTCAGATAATCCGCCTGCCAGTTCTCCACCCCCGGAATGTGAACCGCTGTTATCGCCGGGACGTGCGTCTTGGCCCAAGACAGAATGTCGGCCACCTCCCGAGCCGCTCGGGCACTCCTGGTGCCCCCTTGGTGGTTGATGTAGGCCACCGCCGTGGCATTGTTCGTCTGCACCCGAACCGGACGGCCCTGCAGCCTGTCCGTCCAACGGCGAGGGCAGAGATTTATCGCTCGCAATTCCAGAATGTTGATCAGAAGGCAGGATTCCTCCTCCGACCAAGTTCCCTGGGAGGACAGAACGCCCAGAACACCACCCCAGCCCGACAGGCTGGCATCCGTGGTGATCACCGTCCATGAGAAAGGACGAAAAGACTTGCCCCCCGACACCGCCGGGGACTGTAGCCACCACAGAAGATCCCTTCTGGTACGATGACTCAACGAAATCTGGAGATCCAGAGATTGCGGTCGCCCGTCCCACCTGGACAGGATCTCCGCTTGGAGACCCCGCGTGTGAAATTGGGCGAAGGGAATCACCTCGAAAGCCGAGACCATCAATCCCAAACACCTCATACCCGTCCGGAGGGACGAGCACTGGTTGTCCCTGAGGGACCTGACTTCTTCCTGAAGTGTCCTGAGCTTGTCGTCCGGTAGGAAGACCTTCGCCTGGACCGAGTCCAGGATCATTCCCAGGCAGGGAAGATGAACCGACGGGCACAGCGTAGATTTTGGAAAGTTTATCGTCCAACCAAACTCCTGTAGAGTTTGCATCGTGACGGACAGGTCCTTCACCAGACCCTGACTGGTCGCAGACCGAACCAGAATGTCGTCCAGATACCCCAGGACAGAGATGCCCTGGGCTCCCAACAAAGCCAGAACCGGTGCAAGCACCTTGGTGAACACCCGCGGAGCCGAAGCGAGACCAAAGGGTAAGGCCACGAACTGGCAATGATCCTCCGCAATGGCGAATCGAAGGCACCTCTGGTGACCCTCGAAAACGGGGATGTGAAGGTACGCATCCTTCAAATCGATGGAGGCCATGAATTCCCCCGGAACCAGGGCAGCCACCACCGACCGCAGGGATTCCATGCGGAACTCGCGAACCAGCACAAGCGGTTCAGAGCTTTTAAGTCCAGAATTGGACGTACCTTGCCCTCCTTCCTGGGCACAGTGAACAGATTTGAATAGAACCCCCAAAATCTGTCCCGATGAGGCACCGGAACCACCACTCCCTGAGCCCGCAGGTCCCGCACCGCCAGGTGCAGATCCCGCAAACGCTCCGGAGACAGTTGAAGATTTGAAGGAAAAAATCTGCTCGCCGGCCAGGAGAGAAAATCGATCTCTGCTTATCCACGGCTTCTTTTGTGAGCCGTGACCTTTGAAGGGTTTGCCCTTATAGTGTGACCGAAAGGCACGAAAGGACCCCTGAGAGGGTCTAAAAGAAGCATGCTTCTTACCATGAGCAACCCTAGCCTTGTGGGATTGGGGCAAGAGCGTGCTCTCACCCCCCGTGATCCCCTTTATCAGTGTATCCAAGGGTTCTCCAAAAAGGCGAGATCCCGTATAGGGTAGATTAGCTAAAGTTTTGCGAGAAGCTTGGTCCACAGACCAACATTTCAGCCAAGTCAGGCGGTGTGTCAACACCGCCACGCTGTGCACACGTGCAGCCAAAGGGACTATATCTAAGTCCGCATCACACAAATACATGACACCCTGATGGATATGATCCACCATAGCCAACGTCGCCGGAGGGGCAGAGTCAGCCACCAGGGCGCGCCTGAGCACCTGCGTCCAATCCGCGACAGCCTGAGCTGCCATAAGTGAAGCAAAAATAGCTTTCAGCATGGAACCGGTAACCAAGCAAGTATGGCGTGCAAGAGACTCCAGCCTCCTGTCCGTGGCATCCCGGAACACCGGGGTATCCTCCGCCGGAATCGCAGTAGATTTATGCAAAACTGCCACCGCGTGATCCACCGGAGGTGGCACACACCAACGTTCATCAGTCGCGGGTGTGAAAGGAAAACGTAGCTTGAACCTACTTGGCACAGCAAAAGGCTTCCGTATAATGCGCCATTGTTCACTAACGGCGCGCTGAAAATCCTCAGTGCAAGGAAAAACCTGCGATGATTTGCTTCTTCGCTGCGTCCCATAAGAGGCTAGGACGGCAGGAGGACATGGTTCATCCTGCAAATGCAGTGTTTGTGTGATAGAAGCAACCAATACATCCATGAGTGCAAGCTCTTCAGACGAGCCAGGGGGGGGAATTATCAACCCCTTCAACTTCTGCCTCCCATTCAGACCCCACAAGGTCCAGGGACGAGCGGGACCCCGATAAGGTGACCCCAGCCATAGCAGCCCCATCACCATCGCCCTCTGAATCAGAGGAAATTGGCAAAATGGCGGTGCTTGGCGCCAAAAACGCCGCTCCCAGCACATAGAAATGGCCCTCACATGCCTGCAGCTATTAATAAAATGGCGGGCCGCAGCAGCGGCCGCCGCATGGTGCACAAAACATGTTCCACAGCATGCCCTACAACATACAGCATGTCACACAGATAATCACACAGTTTGTAACACAGAACAGTGTATAACAGCCCCCCTCCTTGCAGCCCACAGCAGCATCAAACCAGACAGGGAGCCCAATAGTGTGAACAGACATGCAGGGTTACACAGTCCCAGACTGACACCCACTAAACAGACAGGTCCCCACACAGAGTACACTTACCTTCCGAATGGCGTGGGGAGCCCGCACAAGCGATCAAGCCACTGCACATGGGACAGGGAGAGTCGCAGCCAGGACGCAGTAGAACTGCGGTGCGAAACCGCATGGCGTCCAGTGAGGTAGCCACCTCACCACAGGATCCCTACAGCGAACAGGGATGGGTCGTTCACATATAGCAGGAAAAATACCTGACCGAACGCTCGATGGCAGGCTGGGAAGCCACTGGCCCACAACCTGCGACCAGGGGGGCCAGCCCGAGACCCAGCCCGCACGATCCTCTTCATCAGAAGAACTAACTAATGCTGACAAAAGTAACAGCTAAGTAAAGAGAGAGAAAAAAACTCAAATAAAATCAAAAAGAAGATAAAGGCTGAGACAAAATGCCCCAGCACAGAAACAGCCAGCTAACTCCTGAAAGCTAGACAATGAAACTGAGGTATGGTTACAGGAAGTAGGAGGGTATTGACTGAGGGGACCACCCCCTGGGGGTGGGATATGTTAAAAGCTTTAATATTGACATATTCTGTTGCCTAGCTACTCCTATGGAGCAAAGGTCAATTTCCCCATTGTGACGAATATGAAGAGGCGGCGACTGTCGGAGGACGTAAGAGAAATTATTAATTCCAACTATTGGTACTGATGTCAATAATATTTCAGGTTTCTACTTTCTAAGGGTCTCTCTTTTTCCCCTAGCAGACACTTTCATCTTTTCAGTACTATATCAGATGTTAACAGATTTGTCAGAAACATCCTCCTCACAAAACATTTTGGGGGGTGGGAATAATTCTTAGGAGGTATCTTCCCCCTGTCCAGAAGAGGGCCAATCCTCAATAAAATCATGTTTATTTTAGGAGGCACAAGCTTAGCTTTTGTTAGAACAACTGCATTCTTTGTCCGCTGAAGGTTCTTGGGGTGTAGATACTCCATTCCCAATTAAAGGAGACAGTCACTTCTATTCTGTTCAAACCAGAAATAATTCTGCTAATACATTTCAAGATGTTGTAGAGGAAGAATTGACTGCCTTTGCATCGCAAATGGGGCAGATGCATCGACCTTATAGAAATATTTAACTTCAGGTGAATCATTGACCATCAGGTAAAAGAACAGCACAACATTGTGGTATGGGCAGCAGATAAATGAGGTTCTTTTGTAGTTCTAAATGCTGAACAATATAAGAGGGACGCCATGCATCAGTTCAATGATCCTAATATTTATTTTACACTCTCTGGCAATCCCGTCACCATGTTATAAGCCGCCGTTCAGGAATTGCTGGAATATGGATACTGGGAGTGTATTACAAGTGAAAAATGAAGGGAAAGGTTGTTTGTTGGGGATCCTATAATGACAATATTCCATCACCTGCCATAAATTCATAAGTCATTAGAAAAACCTATGGGGAGACCTATAGTATTAGGTATTGGTTCTCTTCTTGAACCATTGTGTGAGTGGGTAGAATATTATCTACAACCATACTACTACCATAGTAAAAAGGCTCACAGATTATATCAGAGATACCAAAATGGTTCTTTCTAAATGAACGAGATCATCTGGGAGGAAGACTTTAAATGGGTCACGTTCAGGGGCAGTGCTAGACTATTTTGCGCCCTAGGAAAGACCAACTACTTGCATCGCCCCCACCCCCAAACAGAATAAAGCTTTTACAATTTTTTTTAAATAGTAGAAAATAATATTAATAAAATTAATTTATCAATTATATTACATTCAGAGCGATCACGCAAAATCAGACAACCTTCTCAGCACCATGTCCTCATGTCTTCTGATTACTCTGAGCGTCTGCTGCTACCTCCCTGGGTAGTCTCACTTCTTACCTGTCAGACATATTATTTTGGGTTTTAATAGAATATTACAAGTTTTCTCTCTCTGGCCATCTGTCTTCTATAGGAGGAGGGCTATGATGGGGGATCTATACACCGATTACAGATTGTATCTTATACCTCTCAATCAAAATCCACATTCCCATGTGTGTTAAATTCATCGATTAGGTTGTTATCTAGAGATTGATTATTTCTATCAGGAAAGATTGATCAGGAAATAAATTGTTCCTTTTTGAAAAAATATGGCCACCCTTTATATGAATAATAATAATAAATGGTGCAGCACTACAAGACGTAATATAAGAAATAAAGTCCATGCAGTATGACTTGTGCTTGGAAAGTGCTCAGTGCAAAGTCCTAATAACACCTTGGATAATGGTGCCCACACTCAGGCTGTGATCCTCCACCGGATATACCAGCCTCTCACTTAAGGGATGTATATCTAAGCATAAAAATCCACCAGGCAACCTCCAAGGATAGAGCCGTCACTGGGAAGGATATGGACTCACACCACCTCTCTCCACTGCTTGCTATTTCCTCTGCATACTGAGATCATCTCCAATCCCCCAAACGAAATAAGAAGGGACAGACCATAGTTTGATACCATAAAACTTGCACATTTATTCAAAAAGATAAAAGCCTCTTACTTGGTTTAAGACAAAATTCAGCATATACACACAATGCGATTCCTTGTTGACTGCGGGTATCGTCAGACTCTCCTCCCTCCCTTTCGCACGCGTTACGTCCCTCAGGGCGGGACTTTGTCAGCGGTATGGATTTTATATGGCCACCATATGAAATGTAATAAACTGCCCTGAAATATGTGATCAGTAAAGTCATGAGCTTTTATTCATGTCTGACGTGTACAATGTAACAGACATTTCCAGCTGATATAGTTGCATATAATTACATAGTAGGTAAGGTTGAATAAAGACAATAGTCCAAAAAGTTTAACCTGTGTTGGTGTACGTGTGTCAGTGTTGATAATCATTTCCCATATCCCTGTATATTGTGTTCACTAAGGTGCACATCCAATAAGATCTAAGATGTCCAACAGGGCCGGGACAAGGGGTGGCCGGAGGGACGGTTGCCCTGGGTGCAATGGTTTATTGCAGGGTTCGGGGGGCACCTTGACCCTAACCCTAAGGGAAGGGGGGGCGCAGTTTGGCATCCTTGCCCTGGGCGCTGGATGACCTTGTCCCGGCACTGATGTCCAAGCAAGTACTCAGTGCCAGGCTCATGTGTCCTGGGATGTCTCCACACACACAGGGACATCACGCCTCTCGGCTGTCAGAGGAGGGTGGGAGGGATGGGAGAGGTTAAGTGGCTCCTACCACCTTTCCAGGGGAGAGATTTGGTTGGTGTGATACTGGGTTGAAAATCGGCTGCATCCAGCTCAGTAAGCTCTTCCTCACTGTCATATATGGAGGGGAATTTTGCCGGGAGTTTTGTTTCGCTCCATACAAGAAAAGTGGAAGACATCAGTGATCTACCTATGTCTTCTTTTGTGTCAATGGAAGGGGGAGAGGGGCTGTGTGTGTCAAACCTCATGGCTCCTACTCCTACATACTGCCATGGGGATGCCATCATCACATTACACTACATATAGGAGAAGTGCAACCCGAGATCCCTCTCCCCAATATAATCCAACACAGAGAGGAGGATTGGTGTTGGCTGATGCCTGGTCATCACACACAGACCCGACACCCACCACACATCTCCTTTTAAGGACATGCTGGCGACAGACTGGGCGTGGGGAGCTGTCGTTGTAACATCCGATCGGAGACACCTCCTACACCTAGTAGGGAAACCAGCAGCCGTGGCTGCACACTAAGTGGAAGTGCACCTTAGGCAGCTGCCTAGTTCACCTAGTGATAGCGCCAGCCCTGGTTATGTTGGATGTTCAATCACTGGGTATGTCTATAGATTTTCTGTTACAACATAATTACTTCTTATTCAAAGACATTTACTTTCTCCAGGTATGTGGTGCCTTGATGGGGGCTAAAGTTTCGCCCGGCTTAGCGAACATATATATGGGCACATTTGGGAGAAAGTTATCTTTATAGAAAGTAACCCCTATAAACAGCATATATTGTGATATAGTCCCTACATAGATAACCTGCTACTTATATGGAAGGATAACCCAGATAACCCTGTCCCATCTTTTGAAGACATGTTGAACTGCAAGGATTTTTATTTGCAGTTCAAATATGGTTTAAATAAATATAAATAGTAATAAATTAAATTACAAAAATAAATACATTTTTTGAACATCACATTAAAGAGAAATTTGAATGCTCATCAGGTAGAAACCAAGATATTTCATAAACAATGCTCAGGAAAAACCATTCTCCTGGCTAAAAGCTTTCACCCTTCCCATACTTTAAAAGCTTTACCAGTGGGAGAATTTCTTAGAGATAGATGTAACTGCTCTCAAGAGGAGTCCTTTAGGGAAGAAACTAAAGAAAACTATTTCCCAAAGAATGCTTCCGCGAGCTATTAGTAATGGACATTGCAGAATGCCAATGCAAAAGAAATAGAACTAGACAGCGCAAATGGTCCTACTTTTGTAACTGCCTACTTTATAGAATACAATAAAATAGTGACAGGAGAAACGTATCCCATAAAACAATATATCAATTGCGGTATAGCAGGTATAGCAGGTATGGTTTATACTGTGATCTGCACTATTTGCACTCGTTCACTATGAGTTAGGATCAGGGAAAACGATATGGCAAGAAACAATCATAACATTGAACAACTTTCAATGGTTTCCTGTTACTTTTGTGATATGCACGAAGGTAAGTTGACAGGGTTTCGATTTTATGGAGTGGAAAAAATTAGAAGTTGCACTGCACTTGCAGACATGGATACCTGACACAGGTGAGCAGCAGCTTGTATAATTGAAAGCATACATCTGTACAAGTGTATAGGACAAGGGACAACATCTTCTGGAAGAATTTCGCCTATAACACTACACACAAGTAGCTCATCTCCCAGTTGGGGGACTGCCTTAACCACTTGCCGACCGGGCCATAGCCGAATGGCTACAGAACGGTTGGCTTATTCTGGGAGGGCGTACTATGACGTCACGCTTCCCATATCATGGTAAAGGGCCAATGACAGCGGCCCTTTACCACGTGATCGCTCAGTCCTACTGATTTGTAGTGTCTCAGATACCTGGTCGCTATTTGAATTAAGTCACCTAAAACAGTAGCCTTATGAGCCACATAGTTACCCATCAGGGAGGTCATTAACTGAAAAATATTCTTTTAACAAAGGTTCTATGTCAAGGCATGTATCGGGTTGCTAAGGTGAGACCCATTCAATCGCCAGGTATAGGAGGCTTTAAAACCCTGAATTGGTAAGAAGCAGGGAAGTGGGTTTCTTTTAGGAAACCTTTATCAGCGTAGGCAGAATGATAATAATTGAAGGCCTTGCACCTTTTAACTGGAAAGTTTAGGCCCTGGGGATTGTGGGACAGGAGGGAACCTGGCCCCAGAGTTGGTGCACTAGCCATCACAGACGTGATCACTTACCAGGAAACACTGATTGCTAAAGAAGATCGCCTGAAGGAGTAGCCATGGCTACTTGCAATAAGGCCCTGCAATTATACCCTGGACAGACAAAGGAGGTTAGGAAGAAGAAAAGGAGAGGAGAGTCTAAGTTAGGGCAATACCATTGCACCTGGAGAAAAAAGAAAAAATTCCAAATAAGCATAATATAATACATTAAAAAGGTAAACAAGCTCAACAAAGCAAGGCCACCTTTTCTGAAAACCAGTGAGACCCTTATCAGGGTCTGAGACACCTGTATCCTTTTCCACCAAAAATAACTTGCGTAAAAATGGAGCCAGAATAGGGCTCAGAACTCACCGAAACGGCCTGAGCTGAACCTAAACTGATTAAACATTAACATATGCATTAACAGGTATAGCATAGTGACTTCAGCTATAAAACCAAAAATAAACAACAAATAGGTAAATTTAATCAAAAATAAAATAGCCAGAAAAACAGTTCACTTAGGCTGCAGGTCATAAAAACTATCCCCCACAAGAGGGCACTGTCATCTTGAATATAACTCAGTACTTAATAGTTGGTTCAGTATCTCACAAAAGTGAGTACACCCCTCACATTTGTAAATATTTTATTATATCTTTTCATGTGACAACCCTGAAAAATTACACTTTGCTACAATGTAAAGTAGTGAGTATACAGCTTGAATAACATTGTAAATTTGCTGTCCCCTCAAAATAACTCAACACACAGCCATTAATGTCTAAATTTGGCAACAAAAGTGAGTACACCCCTCCAATGGCCAAACTGGGTCCAAAGCGTCAATATTTTGCGTAGTCACCATTATTTTCCAGCACTGTCTTAACCCTCTTGGGCATGGAGTTCACCAGAGCTTCACAGGTTGCCACCAGAGTCCTCTTCAACTCCTCCATGAGGAGCTGGTGGATGTTAGAGACCTTGCGCTCCTTCCAATTGAGGATGCTCAATAGGGTTTAGGTCTGGAAACATGCTTGGCCAGTCCATCAACTTTACCCTCAGCTTCTTTAGCAAGACAGTGGTCATCTTAAAGGTGTGTTTGGGGTCGTTATTATGTTGGAACACTGCCCTGCAACCCAGTCTCCGGAAGGGAAGGGATCATGCTCTGATTCAGTATGTCACAGTACATGTTGGCATTAACGGTTCCCTCAATGAACTGTAGCTCCCTAGTGCCAGCAGCACTCATGCAGCCCCAGACCATGATACTTCCACCACCATGCTTGACTGTAGGCAAGACACCGTTGTCTTTGTACTCCTCACCTGGTTGCCACCAGTAATCCATGTCCTTAGTCTGCTTGTTTTCAGCAAACTGTTTGCGGGCTTTCTTTTGCATCATCTTTAGAAGAGACTTCCTTCTATGACGACAGCCATGCAGACCAATTTGATGCAGTGTGCGGCATATGGTCTGAGCATTGACAGGCTGACCCCCCACCTCTTCAAACTCTGCAGCAATGCTGCCAGCACTCATACGTCTATTTCCACAAAGACAACCTCTGGATATGACGCTGAGCACATGCACTCAACTTCTTTGGTCGACCGTGGCGAGGCCTGTTCTGAGTGGATCCTGTCCTGGTAAACCACTGTATGGTCTGGGCCAACATGCTGCAGCCCAGTTTCAGGGTCTTGGCAATCTTCTTATAGCCTAGGCAATCTTTATGTAGAGCAACAATTATTTTTTTCAGATTCTCAGAGAGTTCTTTGCCATGAGGTGTCATGTTGAACATCCAGTGACCTGTATGAGAGAGTGAGAGCGATAACACCAAATTTAACACACCTGCTCCCCATTCACACCTGAGACCTTGTAACACTAACGAGTCACATGACACCGGGGAGGGAAAATGGCTAAATGGGCCCAATTTGGTCATTTTCAATTAGGGGTGTACTCACTTTGTTGCCAGCAGTTTAGACATTAAAGGCTGTGTGTTGTTATTTTGAGGGGACAGCAAATTTACACTGTAATACAATCTGTACACTCACTACTTTACATTTTACCAAAGTGTCATTTCTTCAGTGTTGTCACATGAAAAGATATTTAAAAAAAAAAGATATTAAATATTTACAAAAATGTTAGGGGTGTACTCACTTTTGTGAGATACTGTATATGGAGGTCAAAAACTAGAAACAACTAAAGACCAGACTGGTCAAAAAAAAAAAGCAGAAAAAGAAAAGTAAATAAATAAAAAAGGATAAAGCTGAATATTCCAACAGTAAACGTTACTTAAACTTAGGCCCCTTTCACATGGAGTGGATCTGTTTTGACAGACCCTGCTTGCTTAGCGGGGATCAGGCCACTGACTGAGCTATTATCCTAAAAATGATTAGGTAACAGATACAATAAACAATGTGCAATAAGAAAAATCAAACAATAGTGACTGTTCAAATGTCACTAGATAAGTGAAACTCTTGTTGCCTAGAACTAGATCAAGTGAATTACATACAAAGAAAAAACCTTTTGTGAATAAGTAGACACAATCTGTTTCCAGAAAATGACAAATAATAAATGGTGCAAAAAGTTCATAAATAGTGCAGTGCTCCACAATTCAATGTGTTTAGTGAAAAGATGATGCTTCGATCGCCGCTGCTCTTCCCCGATCGTCGGGGAATCGAGTCTGGAGATCCGCCCGCTTGTGTAAACAAAGCGGGCGGATCTTCTAAGTGACAGACAGGGTTAGATTGCAGGGTTCAGCATAGCTGAACCTGCAATCTGTCCCTGTGTCACATAGTCACCTCCCCCCACACATGTCAGTAAGCACCAGGCATACATTAACCCCTCCCTCTCCAATAAAATTAACCCCTTCCCTGCCAGTGTCATTTTTACAGTAACAGTGCATATTTATAGCACGGATTACTGTAGTAATGTCACTGGTAACCCCAAAAATGTCATTCAAGGGTCTGATCTGTCCGCCGCAATGTCGCAGTCCCGCAAAAAAAAATCTCAGATCGCCGCCATTACTCGTTAAAAAAAAAAAAACACCAAAAACGACAGAAATCTTTCCCTTAGTTAGTAAACGCAATAACTTTTGCGCAAACCAATCAAAATACGCTTATTGTGATTTTTTTTAACAAAAATATGTAGCAGAAAACAAATTGGCCTAAAATGATAAAAAATTTAGATTTTTACATTTTTTTGGGGGGAATTTCATTGTTCTGTCCTCCCTATGTGTGAGGGTACATAGATTGACAGGCAGTATAACCCTGATTTCCTTCAATGCATTGACAAAGGAGCAAGGTCCAACTTCAACTTTTATTGCAAGGAAATACGTGAAATTAGAGTGGTAAAACTGTGGAACAGAAAAGAGAATACACTTACTAATGTATACTGACATGTGGCAATGCATATAAGACATTACTGTACATAGCAATGCAAATACAAGAAATGTGCACAGGATGTAAGTTACACAAGACATAGATACAGGATGATAATGTTAAGCATCCATAAGAGTATACACACCAGCGATGCCGCCATAAACTAAGATGAGGGAGGATGCAACTAGCTGTGTTTCCTCTAGCTGAATTTCCTGTAGAAAACAAGATATGGAGGGAAGATGATGTCACCAAAGTTCATAGGTGAAAGCTATGGTAGCTGGGCTGGGACAAAAATTGTTCCAATATGTAATATGTGAATGGCCACTAGATGGCGCTGGTACAACATGAACAGTAGGTTACACAGTAAATTACACATTGTGAAAACTCTCATAAGAATAACATGACAATATAATGATGGAGACATGACACTCCCCGCTTGGTATCCCAAGGATACCACATTAACTATTCTCTGGAGAGAGTAACAAAATCAGTTCAGTAACAGGTCTCTGGAAGAGTTTAGGCTCATTTTGCCTGCAGACTTTCACTTCCACCTTCCTGACTCTTCCATCTTCACTTGGAAATACTTTGGTTATCAGTCCCAAAGGCCAGTCATTTCTTTTTGACTGAGAGTCTTTTACAAGAACAACATTACCAACCTTCATGTTGGGTTTACTGGTTTGCCATTTATTCCGGGACTGTAGAGTAGGGATGTATTGTTTTCTCCATTTATCCCAGAAGGCATCCGCTAGAGTTTGCACTCGTCTCCACTGACACTTGTACAAATCTTTAGTGCTAAACTCACCAGGGGGAGCTGTAACCGTACCAACCTTTTGGGTGAGGATAATAGAAGGAGTGAGTAAAAGAGGATCTTCTGGATCACTGGATATTGAAGTCAAAGGTCTGGCATTCATGATCGTCACTACTTCGGCCATAAAGGTTGTAAGAGACTCATGGGTAAGCTTCAAAGTCCCCAGCTGTAGAAAGATAGAATCAAGGATCCTGCGGGCTATACCAATCATACGCTCCCAAGAGCCTCCCATGTGAGAGGAGTGTGGGGAATTGAATGTCCATTTACAGTCTTGGTCAGCAAGATATCTCTCTACATGGTCACTGTCAATGTTTGAGGGGATCTGCAGTTCCTTACAGGCTCCCACAAAATTAGTGCCTCTGTCAGAGCGGATTTGTTTGACCGGGCCTCGAATAGAAATGAAACGTCTGAGAGCATTTATGAAGCTGGATGTGTCCAAAGACTCAATGACTTCTATATGCCCAGCCCTAATACTCATGCAGGTGAATATGACTGCCCAGCGTTTGCTGTTTGCACGACCTCCTCTGGTGTGTCGTGTAGTGACAGACCAAGGGCCAAACACATCAAGACCAACATTTGTAAAGGGAGGGTCTGTACTGAGTCGGTCGGCAGGAAGATTAGCCATTTTCTGTGACTGAAATATACCACGTAGTCTTTTGCAAGTGATACATTTGAAAATTAGACTACTCACAAGTCTTTTTGCTCCCACTATCCAGAATCCAGCTGTCCGTAAAGCTCCTTCAGTGAACAAACGTCCCTGGTGCTTGGTCTTTTCATGGTAGTGCTGCACAAGTAACGATGCAATATGACTGTTTGGAAGTATTATTGGGTTACATTCCTTACTCT
This sequence comes from Pelophylax lessonae, assembly GCF_965119305.1. Taxonomy (NCBI): domain Eukaryota; kingdom Metazoa; phylum Chordata; class Amphibia; order Anura; family Ranidae; genus Pelophylax; species Pelophylax lessonae. The sequence goes on along the minus strand of NC_138769.1, from coordinate 579,272,241 downwards.
CAAGTTTTGCCTTAGAAATACGTCCCCCAACTCTCAACAGTCCATTATCATCTATAAATGGGTCAAGTCTCTTAAGGGAACTGTCTTTAGGAACGCATTTTTGCTTTTGGAAGTGTTCAAGATCTTGAGCATAAACTTCTTGTTGGATACACCGGATGATAACGTCTCTAGACTGTGTGAGTTCATCCAATGTATAGGCTTTATGACAGTAATGCCAACCTTTACAATGTTCTGATCTTGTAGATGTGGCTCTAAAAGATCTGGCTATGTGGATCAAACCAGCTAATGCTCTGTTTAACGATTTCCATGTGGAAAACTTGTTGAATCGTTCAGATCCAAGATGTCTGTTAGAAACTGTTGTGGTGAGTACAGAAACGTGAGGACGAATCTCTGCATCAGAATTCGGCTCTGACAACTCAAATGTATCTTCCTCAAGAGTGTCCACTACTGGTCTGTAGAGGAATGTTGGCCCTGTGAGCCAGGTAGAGTCTTTGAGGTGGGCTGCAGGAACAGCTCTTGTGGCATGATCTGCCGGGTTTTGGTCAGTTGGTACATAGCGCCACTGGGTAGGCTGTGTTGACCTCCTAATTCTTTGCACTCTGTTGTGTACATAGACATAGAATCTCCTAGTCTCATTGTAAATGTAGCCCAACACTACTTTGCTGTCTGTATGAAACACTGTATTGTCAAGTTGTATGTCTATTTCTGACACAATAAGCTCTGCTAGTTCTACTGCCAGAACAGCAGCACAAAGTTCCAACCTTGGTATGGTGAGCTCAGGACATGGTGCCAGCTTCGCCTTGCCCATTACAAAGCCAATTTGAACTTGACCTTTATTGACTATTGTTTTGAGGTAAGCGACAGCAGCAATTGCTTTTACTGAAGCATCACAAAAGATGAACAGTTGCCTAGACTGAACCTCTGCTGGAGAGAGGTGGGTATATGACCTAGGTATGTGTAGGTTAGATAATGACTTTAAAGAGTCTCTCCATGTTATCCATAGTGCCTCTTTCTCTGAGGAAAGTGGAGAATCCCAATCACATGTATCTGTGGTTAACTCTCTGAGCAGAGTCTTACCTTGGATGATCACGGGTGCTGCAAACCCAAGTGGGTCATACAGACTGTTGATTGTAGATAAGACACCACGTCGTGAGAAGGGCCTTTCCTCTTGGTTGACCTGAAAGGTAAAGGTGTCAGACTTGAGATCCCAGCTGAGCCCCAGGCTGCGCTGCATGGGTATTGTGTCTGTAGCCAAGTCTAGGTCTTTCAAGTCGTTGGCGTGATCTTGAGTAGGAAAAGCTTCCATAACAACTTTACTGTTTGAAGCTATCTTATGCAATCTGAGGTTTGAACATGAAAGCATAGTCTGAGTCCTCTTGAGTAGGCTGATTGCAGCTTCTGGTGAGGGAAGTGACTTTAGACCATCATCAACATAAAAGTCCCTTTCAACAAACTTCTTAACATCCTGTCCATAGTCTTTTTCACCTTCTCGGGCAGAGAGTCTGAGTCCATATATTGCGACTGCAGGAGATGGGCTGTTGCCAAAAACGTGTACCTTCATGCGGTATTCTATGATGTCCTTGGTGGGGTCATTGTCTCTGAACCAGAAGAATCTCAGGAAGTTTCTGTGCTCCTCTGTAACTTGGAAACAATAGAACATTTGTTGTATGTCAGCAACTATAGCGATGGATTCTTTACGGAATCTGATGAGGACACCTAGAAGAGAGTTATTGAGGTCTGGTCCTGTCAAAAGAACATTGTTGAGGGAGACTCCCTGATATTGTGAGCTGGAGTCAAACACCACTCGGATTTGACCTGGCTTCTTAGGGTGATAAACACCGAAGATTGGCAGATACCAGCATTCTTCTTTTTCTTTCAGAGGTGGAGCTACCTCTGCATGGTTGTTTTCAAATATCTTGCCCATAAATAAGAAGAAATGTTCCATCATCTCTGGTCTTTTCTGGAAATTGCATCTAAGTGAACAGAAGCGTTTTAAGGCCTGATCCCTGTTGTTAGGGAGACAGCGTCTCCGAGTTTTGAATGGAAGTGGTGCAACCCAGGTGTTTGTTTCATCCTTGAAAATTCCTTGTTCCATTATTTTTAAAAAGGTCTCATCTTCAAAGGAGGGAGCTATCTTGTGATCTTCTTTTGTCCTCTGGAACACTGTGCATCCTAAGTGGTCTAGGTCTTCACCACAAGAAGGGTTCTGGATTTCAGTAAAGTCCGAATATAGCATACCTGCAGGCTTCTCTCTTACAAGGAATTTGTTAGGGCAAGGCTGAAAGAGGGATGGACGTCCATTTTCCAATGTATGCGTGTAAAAAGAATTTACAGTGGTTGGCTTGTGGACATTTCCTAAGCAGACATCACCTATAATGACCCACCCTAGGTCCAGCTTCTGAGCATATGGAGAATTGTGAGGACCGTTTATCTGTTCTCTCACCTTGTGGACTCTTATGATGTCTCTTCCCAGCAGGAGTATTATTTGAGCCTCTGGATCAAGTGCAGGAATGAGATGAGCTATGGGTTTTAGATGCCAATGATGCGATGCAGCCTCAGGTGTAGGAATCTCTTCTTTATTGTTTGGAATCTGGTTACATTCGATCAGGGTAGGCAGAGGCAAGGATGCTTCCCCATTTACGGATTCGATTTGGTAACCAGTAGCTCTTCTGCCTTTTTCTTCACTCACACCTGTGCAAGTTTTAAGTGAGTATGAAGAGTTATGTCCTTTAATACTGAAGATATCAAAGAAAGCTGAGCTAGCAAGAGATCTATTGCTTTGATCATCAAGGATGGCATACAACCTTATGGCTTTCTCTTTGTGACCAATGGGGTACACTGTAACCAGACAAATCTTAGAGCATGATTTGTTACTAAGACCTTCTCCACAGACTTGGGTGCACTGGGGTGTCACTTCAGGAGGTTTTGTATCTCTCTCCTCCCCGTCGTGCTCTGCAGCCTGGTCTGAAGGTGTGAGAGTCCATGGAGGTGGCCCAGGGTGTAAAGCTGTAATATGCTCTCCACTGTCACATTCTGAGCATTTAATGTTCTCTGTACAGTCTTTTGCGAGATGAGAGGTAGATGCGCAACACCTGTAGCAAATATGGTTTTCCTTGAGGAAGGTTTTGCGTTCCCTGAGAGGTTTTCCTCTAAATCCTCTGCATTTCAGCAATGAGTGTGGTTTCTTATGTAGAGGGCACTCTCTGTGCAGGTCTTTTGTTGGGACCTTCTCAGTCTCTGCAGTACTGTAAGTTTTGATTGAGGAGTCTTTAAGAGATACACTGGTTTTGTGTACTGCAACAGGTGTACCTTTCAGGTTGCGAGGTGAGACAGGTTTACCTAGTTTGGGGTATGCGGTGTCAAACATTGAGAAGTCAAAGCTAGGATCATTTCTGGTCTTTGCTTGTTTGTGCACAAAGTCCACAAAGAATGAAAATGGAGGAAATTGGACATTGTACTGCTGTTTGTACTTGGAGCCTTGAGCGATCCACTTCTCTTGTAGACTAATAGGTAGTTTTTGTACAATGGGGTTGACACCACGCGCCGTATCTAAGTATGCTAGACCTTGCAAGTCTCCTTCGTCCTTGGCAACTTGGAGTTCCATCAGCAGATCGTTTAGTTCTCTAAGCTTTTGATAACCTTTGTTATGAATTTTGGGAAAATCTTGAATTCTTTGGAATAGTGCGTTCTCTATTACTTCTGGTGAGCCATAACACTCTTCAAGTCTCTCCCATATGGCGTTCAGCCCTCTAAATGGATAGTTAATGTTAATGTCTCTAATCCGCTTTGCATGTTCTGCTGACTCATTTCCTAGCCACTTGACTAGAAGATCAACTTCTTCACTTGCAGACAGATCTAGATCTCTGATCGTATTCTTGAATGATGATCGCCATGATCTATAGCCTTCAGGTCTGTCATTAAACTTGGAGAGCCCCTTGGTTATTAGCTCACGTCGGGCAAAGAATTTAAGGAAGTCTGACATACCTTCATTTCTGCTTGATGGACTCGGAGATAAGTTGTGGTGTAAAGGTCCCGGCGGGCTGGTATAGCTTTTTGGTGTCAACTTGTTGCTGTAATAGTCACCATCTACTTCAGGTTGCACTGAGGGATGATGGTATGCAAAACTGCTCTCTTGCTTAACATGAGGAGAATGGTCAGCAGAAGTTGCTTGCCGTGTGTGAGGATTCTGCTGCTCTTTAGCAGGGGTTGACTCTGCTCCTGGTCCTAAATGCAGACTGTCACCTGACTTAGAGTGCTGCAGTATGTAGTCTGTAGTGCGTTTCATGTTATCAGGATGGCCAGGTTCAGGCCCAAGCATGTTGCTGAGTCTATCACTTGTGGAGTTTGCTGCTTCTTCTAAAGCTTCTGCTTCTGCGATAGCGGCTGCAGCTTCCTTCTCCACTTCTAGCTTTTCCAATGTTGCCTGTTGTTCAGCTAGGACTGCTTCCATGCGTGCTTTCTCTACTTTCAATTGTCTCTCTTGTTCAGCAAATGCTGCTCGCATTTTGGCGGCTTCAGCCTTTGCGCGGGCAATGGCAATAGTGGAGCTGCTCACTGACCTCTTTGAACTTCTGGAACTGGCTGAGGTGTGGGACCTTGTCTCCAATGGATCAGACTTGCTTGTTGACATGGTAGCAGGTTTGCACACTTGCACTGTGTGGGGTTCAGTATCACGTGGTCCAACCTGTACTTGGTTGCTGTTTCACTGCAGCTTGTGAGAGGTCACAGCGTCTTGCATCAGCTTGTGCAGAATCTGCAGCTTTACTGTGTCTCTAGCTTGTTAGGAGGTCGCTGTTTTACTGCAGCTTGTGAGAGGTCACAGCGTCTTGCATCAGCTTGTGCAGAATCTGCAGCTTCACTGTGTCTCTAGCTTGTTAGGAGGTCGCTGTTTTACTGTTCTGTCCTCCCTATGTGTGAGGGTACATAGATTGACAGGCAGTATAACCCTGATTTCCTTCAATGCATTGACAAAGGAGCAAGGTCCAACTTCAACTTTTATTGCAAGGAAATACGTGAAATTAGAGTGGTAAAACTGTGGAACAGAAAAGAGAATACACTTACTAATGTATACTGACATGTGGCAATGCATATAAGACATTACTGTACATAGCAATGCAAATACAAGAAATGTGCACAGGATGTAAGTTACACAAGACATAGATACAGGATGATAATGTTAAGCATCCATAAGAGTATACACACCAGCGATGCCGCCATAAACTAAGATGAGGGAGGATGCAACTAGCTGTGTTTCCTCTAGCTGAATTTCCTGTAGAAAACAAGATATGGAGGGAAGATGATGTCACCAAAGTTCATAGGTGAAAGCTATGGTAGCTGGGCTGGGACAAAAATTGTTCCAATATGTAATATGTGAATGGCCACTAGATGGCGCTGGTACAACATGAACAGTAGGTTACACAGTAAATTACACATTGTGAAAACTCTCATAAGAATAACATGACAATATAATGATGGAGACATGACATTCATATAAAAAAATGTGAAAAATATTGTTATTTTTTCAAAATTGTTGCTCTTTTTTTGTTTATAGCGCAAAAAGTAAAAATCGCACAGGTGATCAAATACCACCAAAAGAAAGCTCTGTTTGTGGGGAAAAAAGGATGTAAATTTCGTTTGGGTACCGCGTTGCATGACCGCGCAATTATCAGTTAAAGTCGCACCGTGCCAAATCGCAAAAAGTGGCCCAGACGTAAGACAGCAAAATCCTCCGGTGGTAAAGTGGTTAAAAGAGACTTACCATCAGTGACCCACTATGTGATAGCAAAAAAGTTAAGTAAAAAACAAAACAACTCTACAATTAAAGTAATAAATTCACAGAGGCGCCCTGTCCTGAGTGGGGTCACTGCCAACTTTATTCTCAAACTCACTCTTCCACTTAGCGGAGGTTCTAGTTCTCCTGGTTACCTATGGTTACTTACACGTTTAGTGCACTATCCTGTTTGCTAAAGGGTAATTTCTCATTTGGGACACTTGATTGTGAGGATGGCAGCTTTATTAATTATGCAATGCTAAATGTGTATTTGTATGTCAGCCTGTACTCTGGCTAAGCTTATGGTTACACAGTGGGGTTGATTTACTAAAGGCAAATAGACTGTGCACTTTGCAAGTGCAGTTGCAAGGGCGTTTGCTCCAGACCTTTGTAAATAAGTGGGAACTCTTTTGATTTCCATCATCCAATCATGTGGAAGCAAAATTGCTGTTTTTTTTCTGGCATGTAATTGAGTATTCTTTACCAAGTAAAGCTTCATCTCATTTACTAAGCTCTGGAGTAAATGTCCTTCCATAGTGCAACTGCACCTGCAAAGTGCACAATCAATTTGCCTTAGTAATTCAACCCCAGTGAGTGTCTTTGTACTAAGACCTTCAGGACCCTAATAATACAGGCTGATTTTAGGAAGATCCTGATATAAGACGGTGTTATTAAGTACACAATATGCAGTAGATCTTTGAAACTAGAACTTGGATTTGACTTACTTTTATTATAAAAATGTGTGGTGAACAATAAATTCCTGACTTATGTGGCTTGTTGCTGTGTGATTTATTTTAATGAAAAGGATTGTGATGTTTGAATGCATGATTTTACAAACGATTCAAAGCCCAATGATTTTATATCATACAGAATATTTACAAAATACAGTTTACTTCAAAGGGTAACTCCATTTTCGTGGGGGGAAAAATAGCAAATAAAAAAAAAAAAATAAGATAGCGTATAGAATTGCAACACATTATGTATTTGATCGTTATTAAAAATTAACTTTCCTTTTCAATCTGCAGCCGCTGTAATTTTCTACAAAATGCAATGCAATATGGCTACCTGGAGGTGTTCTGTACACAAATTACAGAAAACTCCCCAGAAACATAATTTCCTGCTTGTGTGATTGGCTCACTGATTTTCCCAGAAGTCTGCCTAAGATACAAGTCAGATTTCTGGCATCTCCTGCAACAAAAATTTAATTTATTCCCAATAGGAACACGTCTAAAGGGATGCAGGCCCAGCAGATTTCCTCATTAGTGCACTGCAGGTGCCACAGCTGATAGATAATTATGAAACCACTCCCATTAGATTCACTTTCTCCCATGGACACAGAGAAATACAGAGGGATTTCTTCAGAATAACAAAAGGTAGGAATCTGCAAAAAAGTTTTTTTCTAAATCCTTGCAATGTACATAGATCTTCCGGGGGGGGGGGGGGGGGGGTAGTTTTTTCCCAACAGAAGCGAAGTTACGCTTTAAAGTGTTTATAAACCTCAGACAAGAAATATAAACAAAGCATATCCCACTATAGTGGGTACTCGGTTAAGAGTGTCAACTTTGTCTGCTGCTTCATTCCTCTGCTGTCAGCATGACTCACTTCTGACACATTTTCCTGACACCAAGAGAAAATGGTAACAGGGGAGGGAGCTCCAGCAGATTGACAGCCTCAGCTCTACTCCTGTAAACTGGGTGAAAGAAGGTGTGTCTCTTTCCTCCAATCATCTCTCACAGCTCTCCTCACTTAACTTTGCAGCTCTCCCCCCCTCCTCCTCCCTTTTTTTCTAAACTCTCAGACAAGCTTTATATTTCAGCACTTTTGAATTGATGTAGAGAAGAGAAAAATGCAGATAAACAGGTACAACTTATGTAGGAGGATTTGCTTCATATCTGTGTATCACCTTGGACCAGTCACTACATTGGGGATACAGTGCCTTGTGAAAATATTCAGCCCCTTGAACTTTTCGACCTTTTGCCACATTTCAGGCTTCAAACATAAAGATATAAAACTGTAATTTTTTGTGAAGAATCAACAACAAGTGGGACACAATCATGAAGTGGAACGAAATTTATTGCATATTTTAAACTTTTTTAACAAATAAAAAACTGAAAAATTGGGCGTGCAAAATTATTCAGCCCCCTTAAGTTAATACTTTGTAGCGCCACCTTTTGCTGCGATTACAGCTGTAAGTCGCTTGGGGTATGTCTCTATCAGTTTTGCACATCGAGAGACTGAAATTTTTGCCCATTCCTCCTTGCAAAACAGCAGTGAGGTTGGATGGGGAGCGTTTGTGAACAGCAGTTTTCAGTTCTTTCCACGGATTCTCGATTGGATTCAGGTCTGGACTTTGACTTGGTCATTCTAACACCTGGATATGTTTATTTGTGAACCATTCCATTGTAGATTTTGCTTTATGTTTCGGATCATTGTCTTGCTGGAAGACAAATCTCTGTCCCAGTCTCAGGTCTTTCAGGTCTGGAGAGAGTAGTCAGTGACTTTGCAGTGCAAGCAGTGTCAGATGTTTAATGTTCCACAGTCCTGGATCTTCTGGACTTAAGTTGGAGTTCCAGCACAGCTTTCAGTGATACAGTGTGTTCAAAGCGTTAGTAAGCATTGGCTAGCGTTGGCTGGCGTCAAGACAGCTCTAACGGGCATTTTTGCTATAAAAGTCCCAGAATTGTACATAGGTCGAGCCAGAGGAGTATCCCACTCATTCCCTTCTCCCGTCCCAAAACTACAACAAAACAAACCAAAGATGTCGGAATGGTCATTGTTCTCACACCTGGGGTCACAGCTCACATGTGCTGGAGAGGTAACCGGTAACAATGGCAGACCCACCTCAGGCAAATGCCTGGAAAACCTGCTACAGTAGCAAAGTATAATTTCTTCAGTGTTGTCACATGAAAAGATATAATAAAATATTTACAAAAATGTGAGGGGTGTACTCACTTATGTGACATATTGTATATATACATATATATATATATACACACTGCCTGGCCCAAAAGAAAAGTTGCCACCAAAAAAAAAAGGTCACAGACTCAATATTTTGTTGGCTTTGATTACGGCATGCATTCACTGTGGCATTGTTTCGATAAGCTTCTGCAATGTCACAAGATTTCCGTTCAGTGTTGCATTCATTTTTCACCAAGATCTTGTATTGATGATGGGAGAGTCGGACCACTGCGCAAAGCCTTCTCCAGCACATCCCAAAGATTCTCAATGGGGTTAAGTTCTGGACTCTGTGGTGGCCAATCCATGTGTGAAAATGATGTTTCATGCTCCCTGAACCACTCTTTCACAATTTGAGCCCGATGAATCCTGGCATTGTCATCTTAGAATATGCCAATGCCATCAGGGAAGAAAAAATCCAATGATGGAATAACCTGGTCATTCAGTATAGTCAGGTAGTCAGCTGACCTCACTCTTTTGGCACATGTAGTAACTATCCAATAGTATAGTTACTGCATGCTTAGTTTAGTTAGTTGCTTAGTTCTAGATGGCGACTTTTTTTTTTTTGTGGCCAGGCAGTATATTTTTATATATATATATATATATATATATATATATATATAGAGAGAGAGAGAGAGAGAGAGAGAGAGAGATTTACATATTTGTGAGTGCTGGTAATTGAAAGATCCATAAATGCATTTATGGCAATAGAATCATAAAAATCATAAAAATTACTAAGCGTTGTAATGTTGTAAAATCTGCTTGGATTGTACCATTAAACTGTAACATGCCTAACTAGCATACTCAAACTAAAAAATGTAAATTTCGAATGCAGATAAACCAGGAAATATTAGAGAATGTTATGTAACTTGAGGTTCTCATTTAGTCCGCCCGGAGACAAACTAAGTTTAGAAATCCATTATGTTTGCACAGCCTGAGGAATATCTTGTTGTTTAAAAAACTTGCTGGTATATATTCAATCACAAATACCCTAAAGCTATTGTAAAGTCTAATATTTTTCCCTCTAAAAATAACAAACATGTTATACTTACCTGTTCTGTTACAGTGGATTTGCACAGAGCAGCTCAGATCCTCCTCTTCCTGGGTCCCTCTTCTGTGATCCTGGCCCCTCCCTTCTGTTCAGAGCCCCCACAGCAAACAGCTTTCTATGGGGGCACCTGAGCCGAGTCAAAGCTCCCTGTTCAGACATGACATTCAGACATGGAGCCCCGCCCCAATCCCACTCCCCCTCTCTCCTGTTCGGCTAGCTGGCTTTGATTGACAGCAGTGGCAGACAATGTCTCAGCCAATCAGGAGGGAGCATCTCGGACGGCTGAGACACTTGTGGACATCGCTGGATAGAGAGGGACCTCAGGTAAGTGTTATGGTGGCCAACGGGGGCTGCTGCACACCAAAGGTTGTTTATTTTAATGCATAGAATGCATTAAGATAAAAAAAACTACTGACTTTACAACTAATTTAAGCTCAGCAATATTCTTATTTTCTTATTACGCCGCACACTATGGTCAGACGAGCAGCTGGCAATAAGCCTGCAATAGCTGCCAATCCTTTTGCGTAGTGTTACATAGTTATTATGGTTGAAAAAAACACAAGTCCATCCAGTTCAGCCAACAGAGGGGAAAAAAAAGAGGAATAAAAGAACGACAACACACTCAAATAGAAAACCTCCATACGCACTATTCAATACCAACAGTTGATCCAGAGGAAGGCCAAAAATACAATGATCCAATTTGCTCCAGCAGGGGAAACAAATGCCTTTCTGATCCCCCAAGAGGCAGTGGTGTACCTAGGGCATTTGGCACCCAGGGCGGATCCTTTATCAGGCACTCCCCAAACTTTAAAATGTAAAAACACCCACAAATATTTGTAATGTTTTCAAGAATATTTATTGCACACATTTCACAGCCCCCCTATCACAGTGCCCCTTGCAGTCTGCCCCCCCCCGTTTCTCTAATCACAGTGCCCCCTTTTGCACTCTCTGCCTCCCCTGCACAGTCCTGCCTTCGGCATAAACAGATAGCTAATACTATTAGCAATGTGAGTAAGAGATTGGAGACATGCTACAGGAGATGGTCGGAGACTGCGGACATGATACAGGAGATAGTCAGAGACTGCAGACATGATACAGGAGATGGTCAGAGACTGGAACATGATACAAGAGATGGTCAGAGACTTCAGACATGATACAGGAGATGGTCAGAGACTGCAGACATGATACAATAGATTTTCAGAGACTTCAGACATGATACAAGAGATGGTCAGAAACTGCAGAGACGATACAAGAGATGGTCAGAGACTGCAGACATGATACAGGAGATGGTCAGAGACTGCAGACATGATACAATAGATGGTCAGAGACTGCAGACATGATATAGGAGATAGTCAGAGACTACAGACATGATACAGGAGATTGTCAGAGACTGAGGACATGATACAAGAGATGGTCAGAGAATGCAGACATGATACAAGAGATGGACAGAAACTGCAGACATGATACAAGAGATGATCAGAGACTGCAGACGTGATACAAGAGATGGTCAGAGACTGCAGATATGATACAAGAGATGTCAGAGACTACGAACGTGATACAACAGATGGTCAGAGACTGGGGACATGATACAAGAGATGGTGAGAGACTGCGGAGGTGATACAAAAGATGGTGAGAGACTACGGACATGATGCAAGAGATGTTTAGAGACTGCGGACATCATACAAGAGATGGTCAGAGACTGTGGACATGATACAGGAGGTGGTCAGAGACCATAGACATGATACATGAGGTGAAAATATAGTGGATATGTTCCCGTATTGGCCTCTAATATTAGTCAAAAAATATAAAGGATATCAAAAAGATATATATAACTCATCAGGTACCCGTTGATCAGAGCATATATGAACAAAAAGGAAAGGAAGAGAGTGGGTAGAAAGCAAGGTAGCCCTCCAACCCACCCCCACAGAAAAGCGATCAACTCACAGTACCAATGAGACAATGATTTGAGTATAATGCTAAACACAATATATTTATTGGGCACTTATGCCTGGAAAAAGTAGTTTGCACATGTAACAACGCAAGACACCACAATGTATAAAAACAATTAAAACCAACAAGGGAACATGCACATGACTGGAGCCTAGAACAAGTAATGCAGTGAGGCTGATACAAATGAGCATACTACCGTATGCAACATGAGAGTGGAATCTGCTGTGTGATCATCTAAGGAGAGTCCATAGACACACCGATGGTTGTCCTGTAGAAAAAACGTGTACAGCACGCTATCACTGAGCAAACAATGTAAATAACATGAAATTGGCGGTCTGAAGCAGTTCCTGAAGATTATTAGAATATGATTAGTTACCATCGCTACCCATTGCAACATTACGGAGGACCTTGAGTTGATCACTTTCATCTTTTTATGCATACAACTCTGGGCAGTTAATCGGAATCCTCAAACGGTCAGCATTCCTTTCTCAGTATTGGAATTTATATCCTTCTGTTAACACTTTATGTTTTCCCGGAACTGTATGCACTATTCTTGGCACTCCCTTTATTTATGTGGAATCATTCCTGACCTGATCTTTACTTCAACTTAGGAGCAACAGCCTGATCTCTTACAGCAGATAATCAGCACACTCTAATGGCTGAGGAACTAATCATATTCTAATAATCTTCAGGAACTGCTTCAGACCGCCAATTTCATGTTATTTACATTGTTTGCTCAGTGATAGCGTGCTGTACACGTTTTTTCTTGGTACTGTGAGTTGATCGCTTTTCTGTGGGGGTGGGTTGGAGGGCTACCTTGCTTTCTACCCTCTCTCCCCCTTTCCTTTTTGTTCATGATACATGAGGTGATCAGAGACCACAAACATGATACAGGAGATAGTCAGAGACTGCAAACATGATACAAGAGATGGCCAGAGACCACAGACATGATACAAGAGATGATCAGAGGCCATAGACATGATACAAGAGATGGTCAGACACTGCAGACATGATACAAGAGATGGTCAAAGACTGTGGACATGATACAAGAGATGGTCAGAGACTGCAGACATGATACAAGAGATGGTTAGAGACGTCAGACATGATACAAGAGATGGTCAAAGATGGCGGACATGATACAAGAGATTGTCAGAGACCGCAAACTTCCTGGACCTTACTATTTCCCAAAAAGAAAATGGTTTATATACAAAAACATTCTTTAAACCAACAGACATGAATGGTTACATTCCTACACATAGCTGTCATCACCCTAATTGGATTAGGGGTATCCCTAAAGGGCAAATCATAAGAATGAGAAGAAATTGCAAAACGCAGGAGGATTTTGACACCCAGAGTGATATTTTAATCAAAAGATTTAAAGAAAAGGGATACAAACAAGAAACACTGAATAAAATTAAGGAAGAGGTAAAAAATATAGACAGGAGGGAATTATTAAAAAAGAAGACGAAAAGAACAGAAGATTATGCCTTGACCTTCATATCTCAGTATAACACTAGATATAAAGAGGTTGAATATATCATACATAAGCATTAGCACATTCTTTTGAGGGATGACAAACTTAAAGATGTACTACCGCCCCGTCCTAAATTTGTCGATAGGAAGGGACGCAACCTGAGAGATATGGTGGTTAAAAATGTACCGGACCCCCCAAAGAAACTTATCCCCTTATTTGAGCAAAAGGGATTTTTTTCTTGTGGCAGATGTAAAACTTGTAAGACAATAAAAAACCGAAAACGTAGAACTGTAGAATTTAAATCAAATGTTACAGACAAAATTTATAACATAAAAAAGCTCATTACCTGCATGAGCACCCATGTGACCTACCTATTGACATGTCCTTGTGGGCTTCAATATGTGGGACGTACTACTAGGAAATTGAGAGTACGACTAGGCGAACATATTGATAACATTAGGAAGGGATTTAAAAACCGTAGTGTTTCCAATCATTTCCGCCTAGTACACAACCAAGACCCCACCCTTTTGCTAGCTTGTGGGATTGATAAAATAGAATATAACTGGTGAGGAAAAAATATGAGGATAGCTGTATCCCAAAATGAGTCTAGGTGGATATATGAATTATCGACACTTCAGCCCCTAGGTATGAATATAGATATGGATCTCACCTGCTTCATTTCCGACCCTTAATTTTAAATTCATTTTAAATTTATTATTCTTGGCTTTTAATATTTAGTTTTGTAGGTTTTAAAATGTAGGTTTTAATATTCCTGGCCCTTAACATTTAGATTTATTTATTGATGATGGATTTAGGGACAAATCCCGTTTTTTATACACGTAATCGTTATATGTAAACATATAATTATTCACTTTAATCAACTATTAGCACTATATTGACTATTTATTATTTAGCACATGTTTTATGATACACTTGTTATAAAATTATTAATTCTGAGTATAATAACGATAATACGAATTACTTTGTTATCATTTTATAGCATATTAGCACTTTCGTGCACCATACACATTTTTTTTTGGGATCACAATCACTGTTATTAGATATAGTTTTATTCCTCCAAGGGTTAATATTATGATGATGCGAAACATATTTAAGTGTGTTCTATGTTTTTACCTTATAGAATTAAGTAGATGGTTACCCGTATTGACTATTATATAAAATGCATGATTAAAATATGGGTATGTAGGTTAATATATATTATAATGTTGCGGAACATATTACACTATACATTTGATGGTTTAAATATATAGTTAAGTGGATAGGCATCCGCATGGACTGTATACGAAATGTGTTTTTTTAAATATGAGTATGTAGTCAGCCGTTCCCTCATATATCCATGATGGAGGTTTTACTGTATCCCTACGTCTCCATGTTGCATGGTGACGAGGGACGCTGTAAGCGTGAACTTCCTGGGTGGGAGGAGTGGAGGGCGGGGTCTACCGCATTAAAGTCCCCGTACGAGAGTACGTCTCCACCTCTGAAGACGTCATACGCTCTGACGAAACGCACGCCAGGTGGAACGCACGCCGTCAGCCCGGAAGTCACGTGGAACGCAATCCGGTAGCTACCGCTCTCCACGCTACAGACATCACAACAGCGGGCGCGGATTAACAGTGTTTTATCTTTATTTTTGCATTTGTTTGATCAGCAACTCCAATAAAAATCTTTTAAACGGTACTGCACCATCTGGAGCTTTATATTTTTTCTCTAACCGGACTTGGAGGACCTTATCTGCCCAGGAAGGGGATTTTGATCCATGGGGAATACAGCCCAGCAGTTACCATTCCTTTGACCTGGAAGGTCATAAAGCGTTATTGGTCTCTCTGCCGTAAGGTAATTGAGACCCACCATTTCTGGTGAGTTTACATCTTATCCTTTCCTGAAGCCACTTCTCATGATTGGATTTTCGGACCATTGGAGGATCCAACACTGAGCACTTGCACCTTTTCTTTGCACTGAAGTGGATTATTTGTCACTAAGTCACTTATGAACTTTTTATGGACTTCACTTGCCACATTTATGCACTTTTATGACACTATTGTTATTTATTAATATATTTAACACTGCGTGTTTATTGTATGGGTTTATATTTTACATAATTTATGGTATTAGCTCTTTTAACCACATTTTATATTCTTATAGGATCCTGATCCTACCAGCAAGCGCTATATAATCCCATTTACTTTGGGGTTTTTTATTTATTTCCTCCTTATTCTATAGCAGCTGCTAATTTAATTTTATTAATATATATTTATTAGTGTATTTATCTGCTTAATTAGGCTTTCCTAGGCGCGAAGAATATATTCTTTTGAACATATATTTTTTTATTATCTGTTTTTTATCTACGCTGCCATGGAGATATATGACATTTTTAATTATGTAACCAACAAGAAAATAGAGGTTGATAGCATATTCACATCAGACCCCCTACCTAACACAAATAGAGACCTGGACCAATTATTTAAGTCTCTTAAAAACACTTCGTGTTTATTGTATGGGTTTATATTTTACATAATTTATGGTATTAATTAGCTCTTTTAACCACATTTTATATTCTTATATGATCCTGATCCTATCAGCAAGCGCTATATAATCCCATTTACTTTGGGGTTTTTTATTGGTTTAAAAGCTATGCTAGTGACGTTGTGCGCTACACTCCATTCCCAGTTGACGCCTCTAAGAGGGGGAAATGTCCCGGGCGGAGTAGCCACGCTCGCCACTCCTGCACGGTCCGCACTGCAGGCAGCCGTCCACATCTGTTTTTACGAATGTCCTTAATCCTGTCTGTGATGTAAGTGCAATAATCTTTTAATAAATCTATGTGTTTTAAGATAATGCACTATTGGCTCCTTTTTCTCCATATATGATTTATCCTATATCGAGCTAATCTGTTGCCCTGCATCTACCTTTCTGTGGCTGGGTTTCTGATCTGAGTTGGATTTTGACCCCGAGTTGGTTTATCAGTGGTGGATTCATCATGCTACATAACCGTAGCCTTTTGGTAAGCAGCCAATTTTTATTATTCAGCATGAGGGTGGAACACTGAGCACCTGGAAGATTATCCATCTCAGCATGGTTAACATTTTGTCACTGGCTGTGGATTTATTTTTCTTTCACATTATGGGACTGGACTTTCTTTTTACTTTTTATCACAGAAGTTATTTTGGTTCAATATTTATACTCTGTGACGTTTGTTTCATTCAGTGTCGGTTCACACTAGGGCGATCCGACTTCAGGGGCGACCTGTGAAGTCGCGTGCACCGTGACTTCGGCGCGACTTGCACAGACTTCACATAATGGAAATCAATGCAAGTCGCTCCGATGTCGCCCCGAAGTAGTACAGGAACTATTTTCTAAGTCGGAGCGACTTGAGTCGCTCCTATTAGAACGGTTCCCATAGCACTGAATGGACCACGACTTGTCAGGCTGACCAGTCGCCTGACAAGTCGCGGTAGTGTGAACCGGGACTCACTGTTTTGTTTTCAATTGTTTGTTTGTTTTTGTTGTATCCATACACACTGATTAAGCGATAAAATTGTCAGAATCTTTTTTTAAAGATTCTAGTTTTCAAAATGCATGCAAGTATTTTCATTTCATGGTAAGATAGCGCACTACAATTATTTTTTCACATGTGATATAACCTACACTGGAACATGCTGACCCAGATATAAAAAAAAAAAGGTCATAATGCAAATATGTAGCTATCATTGACCAACTTGCTGGAAGCCACACAATTCCTTAGATTGCAAGCTTTTTTTGAAAATTACTATTTCTCTTTCAGCTTGGATTGTGGCAGCTACTGAAATGCACATAATGAATTGGTTATAATCTTGCCTTGATCATGGGTAAGCTCTGGATCTAGAAACACCAAGGTTAAGGGGTCTACTAGATGTGTGAATTTCAGACCATAGGGGTTGTTTTTAGTGTTGGAAAAATGCGGCAAGAGTATCCAAGACTCCATCTCATATTATGATTATATCATTAATGTTTCTACAGTACATTACTAGGCATTTGGCGTAGGGAATATTTTTCCATATACAGAGGTCCTCCCAATACCCCATGGTCAAACTTGCATAGCAGGGGGCATAATTAGCATAATTATTGTAAATAATAACCTATCATATATAGTGTAATACCCCACTAGTTAAGTTATTCATACTTGCAATAATCGGTCTCCCCGGAGGGTCCACCAGACTTTTGTGGACCTTTGGGAGGTTGTAAAAAAATAGGAGGTACAACCCACTTCAGGTAATAAAAAGTCTCTTTCTCCTTTAGTGATAATCCCTTCCTGTACCACCGCCTCAATGAGCCAAGTCTTAAAGGAATGCTCGAACGGGGTCTACAGCCAACCTTTTGTAGGTTGTCCGATCTGACAGCAGCCAGTGTGCTATAATCATTTTTTTCTGTATGACTAAGCTATTGGCCTCTTTAATCATAATTTCCTAGTTTTCTATCAAACTTTTTAGAGCTACCTTTTTCCCTTTGTGTGAGATTGTTATATTTATTTATATTTTTATTTTTATCCTTGGAGGAGGAATTACACAATTCTAGCATCTTATTATTTTATACTATAGAAGGCCTCAATATAGGATCATTTGGAACTATGAGGATAAAAAACAGATTTGGGCTTCAAATGGATGTGAATAATGTCCGGGTTGTAAGATATTTCCACATATTGAGAACAGGTAGTCCCCTCAGCAAGATGCTCATTGAGAATTTAAATCGCCTGTTGGTCACTTATATCCAAAATGGAGGCCTCATGCTTGTTTGGGGGGGTCGGGGTTGGCTCGTCTCAGTTACAACCTGACTGTGCCGAGCTAGAATAAGGTCTCATCAGAGTCAGCTTTCTTATGAACCTAAACTAAAAATGTCTAAACTAACTAACTAAACCTAAAATAAACTGATCTATGCAATAACTTTACTGAATTAAAAGAAAAGTAATTTTTAATTGGTGAAACTTTTCCTAATAGAATTGGAATTAAAATGCCTTTCTAAATTGTTCTTATATACGGTACATAGTTCGTGAAGATACTCAAGGGCAGGTGAATAAATATACCATAATAAAAATGAATTACAAAATGTTGTGGACCTACACTTAAAGATTTTCATGATTTGGATATAAAAGGAAACTGGCTTACAACCAGTATACATGAAATGACAAGACAATACTAACTGGCCAAGATGAATGTGATTCATTACACTCATTTTTATTTTTTTTTCTCCGCTATATACATCCACAAAAAATGTAAATGTAAAAAGTCATAGACAACAAAACACACACATGCTACATTTTTGTATATTGTTGCACATATCAAAAATAATTTAGAGTATTTTCTCTATGTATTAAATCATAACACAATACTATATATTATGCACATACTATTATTATTATTATAATAGACTAATAAAGGGAAACTAGTGGTAAAGAAAGACTTGTACTTACAAACAATCCACTGGCAGGTGCATATATTAGCTTTAGAAAAGAAAAGCCGTTTCCCTCTTTTACTGTAGTCCTTGATAATGACTAGATCCTAATCTTCCCTTGCATATAATAGGAATGAATCAGCTTGCATCGGCTGTTATTCACTGAAGACACGCCCAGCATGTGATCTCAGGTGTTCTAAAATGACCTTTCTTTGATAAAATAAGATACAAAAGAAAAGCCTGTAAGCATCACCTTACAAAATAATTGCCCATCTATGCCTAGACCACCTTGTCTCTAGGTTTCTGGTCCCAATCCCTAAACAAGGATGCATCCATGAAAGTCTAAACTGTCCATATTCAGGGTAAAACATTCTGCAAGTACTGCATGCAGGGACAGCCAGACGACTATCATTTAGAGAATAATTCAAAATGTGGGTTTATTTTCATCATCTCAGAGCAGAACTAAAGTCTTCAACATGGAGGGTGGGCTTTTCCTATATTGTTTAAGTATGAACAGTGCCCCAGTCTGGTGATGTAATATCCATAATTGCCAATTCAATCTGTCAGAGCCACTGGCATCTTTTTCTAGTCTTCTTGTAGGTTCAACATCTTCAGCCATAGATATTGATTGTGCATTCCAGCAACTAAACTCTGGCAGGCAGAAATGAAGGTTATATTGCAGAAGAGTCTCTTCCTCAGTAAAAGCTAGTTGGTTGGCATGGGTTACTGCACTTAAATAGTAACTCCACTTTTGTTGAGAAAAAAAAACATTCCCCTCTGGGTAATCTATGTGCACTGAAGGTTTTTTTTAACAAACTTGAACCAGCACCAATAATAATAGGGGCATAATTGCTGTACCCCCTTGTGCATCTTAGGCACTCTTCCTTCTGCTCCAGATGTGGGAGTTTTTTTGGTGGTGAACCAGCACCAATAATATTAAGGGCATAATTGCTGTAACCCCTTGCGCATCTCCGGCGCTCTTCCTTCTGCTCCAGATGTGGATGTTTTTTGGTTTTTTTGGTGGTGAACCAGCACCAATAATATTAGGGTCATCATTGCTGTACCCCCTTGTGCATCTCAGGCACTATTCCTGCTGCCTCAGCAGGGGTTTTCTTAACATCTGATAGTGTCAACATATGAATCATCACTTTTGAACGGTCACTCACTTGCTTCTTTGAAGTGGTTCATCACCACCCGCATGAACTTATAACTTAGCGCTACTATTGTGATGGTGGATTTTGGTCTTTGGATTGATGCTGTCCTTACTTTATTTATTTACTAGAATGTACTTATAGTAGCAGCTGGGTATATATCACAACATACCTCCATAGGCGCTGGGTGAATTTATACATTTATTTATATTTTCTTGTGAATTTTGTGAATTTGAACAGTAATAAAACAGTTTATATGGCACCAAGCACAAAATTATTGCACCCAAGCATCATATTTCCATCACACATTCTATAATAATTAGTTATAAAAACCACGTCAAAGTCCCCATCATGTCCGAAAAGGCCAACAAGGAGAGGCAGACGCTCACAGGCCACTAAAAGATAAAAGAGGGCAAGCAGCCTTTGTGTCCACAGTGAAAGGTGGTGGCCACGGACATGGTGCATCCTCTGCAGGCGGGGCACGCTTATCCTTTTTTTCCGGTGCTGGCCGTGTTATTGAGCCACAACATACAGTAGAGTTGGTGGAGTGGGTAACTAAGCCGTCCCCATCCTCCTAGTCCTCTGTCACACAGGCTCATACTAGTTTTCCTTCCACCGCAGCTGCCAAAGTGGCCCGTTCCACAGGCTCCTTGTCTACAGCTACTCCTTCCATAGACTCACCATCATGCACGGAGGAGTCACCTGAATTATTTGATCGTAGTGTCAGTTGCATGATGCTGGAGGATGCAAAGCAATTCGAATGCT
The DNA here is from genome assembly GCF_965119305.1 of Pelophylax lessonae. Lineage (NCBI taxonomy): Eukaryota > Metazoa > Chordata > Amphibia > Anura > Ranidae > Pelophylax > Pelophylax lessonae. Next base: position 579,251,680 of record NC_138769.1, on the reverse strand, counting down.
CCGATGTTGGTTCCCAGATTGAGGAAGGGAATAACGTGAGCCTAGAGAGAGGGGGATGACAATGATGGACAAGAAACTAGCAGTCATGTTGAAACAGCTGCAGCATACTGCCAATTTTGCTCTAGTGACGAGGAGGGAGGGGATGATGAGGTCACTGACTGTACTTGGGTGCCTGAAAGAAGAAAGGAGGAAAGTGAGGAGGAGGTGGAACAACTCCAACGAGGCAGGATGTGCTTCAGGGGCCACCTTAAGGGAAGCCACCATATTGCATCACACCACAGAGCTCCACAGGTACAGGTCGCTGACTTCCAATGCAGTGACCAGCTTGCCGTGCCCCCATCATCAATGCAGTGACCAGCTTGCCGTGCCCCCATCATCAATGCAGTGGCCAGCTTGCCGTGCCCCCATCATCAGTGACCAGCTTGCCGTGCCCCCATCATCAGTGACCAGCTTGCCGTGCCCCCATCATCAATGCAGTGACCAGCTTGCTGTGCCCCCCATCATCAATGCAGTGACCAGCTTGCCGTGCCCCCCATCATCAGTGACCAGCTTGCCGTGCCCCCATGCCCCATCAATGCAGTGACCAGCTTGTCTGCCGTGCCCCCCCCCCATCAATGCAGAGACCAGCGTGCGTGCGTGCGTGCGTGCCCCAAGCAGTGTGTGGGCCGCCCCCCCCCCCAAGGCATGACTTCACTTACCTCACTCACTGGTGCCGTCACCGCGTGCTGCTGCTGAGTCGGCCCGGAACTTCACTACTCACAGACACTGAGATGCAGACGTATGAGTCCCTCTTCTTCTGTCTTCTTCCTCACGCGCCGGCTCTTCTCTGGTCTGACGGCGCCGTGGGTGGGAAGGTGATGACGTGACGCCGGGACGGTGAGTGACTGACGCACGCACCGCCCCCACACATCACGTCACCCGGGATGTTCTTCTGTGTGATTGGTCCAGGCTAGAGTCTGGACCAATCACAGCCAGGACATCACTAAAGTGGGGAGTGTCGGGGCGCATTGCTCTGCGCCCTGATGACCCCCAGAAGGCCGCCAATCGTCGCCTCTGCCTGCCGCACGTGGGGTGCAAAACCCCACCCCCCCCATAGCCACCAGTAGGTCCGGCACCGCTAGTGGGCTGAAAACTGTAAAAAAAATTTTCCTTTTTTCTTTTCTTTGGCCACAGATTGGGGGGGCAGTGCCCCCCTATAGACAGGCCGCCACTGGAGAGGTTGCTCCTGACAATGTCATCCCAGTGACCCAGAGGACCCAGAGAATCTTATGCCTCCTCAAACTTACGCTGCATGGGCTTCGAGTGGTTGCAGTGTTCAGGCACCACCAACAACCAAGGCCCAATTTTTCTGCACCTGTATGACAAGTAGATGCGATTTCATATTTGTATGGAATTTTTAACAGCTGTGCCCGTTCCTGCGCCCCCCAGCAAGAGTAACTGCAGGGGTTTGCGGTGTTCAGGCACCACCAACAACCAAGGCCCAATTTTTCTGCACCTGCATGACAAGTACATGCGATTTCAAATTCGTATGGAATTTTTAACAGCTGTGCCCGTTCCTGTGCCCAGCAAGAGTACCTGCGAGGGGTTGCGGTGTTCAGGCACCACCAACAACCAAAGCCCAATTTTTCTGCACCTGTATGACAAGTACATGCGGTTTCACATCTGTATGTACTTTTTAACAGCAGGGCCCGTTCCTGCGCCCTGCGCTTTTTTTTTTTTTATATATAATTTTGGAGTTCCAGATCCAAATCCATATCAGACCCTACGCCACTTTGCAGACACATTAAGGGGACCCCCCAGGCACGATATTTAAAGTGATTTTTCATTTTTATGTTTTCACTTTATGCATCATTAAAATCACTTCTCCATTAAAAACGATAGTTTTAAAAAACATTTTTGAATTGCTACATGTCCCCCAGGTCAGTACCCAGGACCCCATACACTTTTTTGGGCAATAACTTGCATTTAAGCCTTTAAAATCGCATTTAGGCCTTTAGAGTCCCATAAACTTTAATGGAGTTTGAATGTTCTAACAAACTTTTCCCCTGTTTGCGGTGTTCTATTGCGAACCGAACGGGGGGGGGGGTATTTAGCCCATCAATATTTAAGAACAATTGTATAAAAGAGCAGCAAAAAATCTTGATGCTGCATGATAGAGACAGTATGTAAAAGTTTCTCTCTGAATAAGCTGAACCTGAGACAACCATAGAGAAAAATTACTAGAGTTTGATTATTATCCGTAATATTGTATCCACATTGGAACTGGTAAACATAATTTCAATATTATGGAAGGTGTCTCACTCTCAACCCAAACATTTAAACTAATAAAAAAAAGTGTTATTTACAGTATGTCCCTGTACAGCCTTTCCAGTGTATGAGTAATCTGTCTTTTCCTCTTTATATTGTTTCAATTTATTCCCTTGTCATTCTTTTTCCATTTTACCATCTTTTTTTTTTTATCCTTTATTATTTTCTCTCCTATGCATAACACCTCTTTAGGTACAATACATTTTTATGTTGGTCATGTCAAGGTAGGATTGATTTATGCATTTCTCATCATATACATTGAATAATACTAGAGCTGCACGAATAATCATTAAAAAATTGAGATTCATTCCCACCTCACGATCTTAACCGCTTGCCGACTGCTCACAGTATATTTACTGCGACAGTCAGCCCCTCACAGGCAGAGTGACGTAGGTCTACGTCGCTCGCCTGTGAGGCACTGGGGAGCGAGCGCGTGCCCGCGAAGGCGCGCTCCCGCTCCCGCGCGGTCACGGACCCCCCCGCGCGTGTGACCAGCGGACCCGATGTCCGCCGGTCACTCGACGATCGGCGGGGGAGAGGGAGAATGTCAGGCAGCTTGTGTAAACAAGCCACCTGTCATTCTCCTCGCTGTAAAAACACTGATCACATGGATCTACTATGTAGATCCGTTGATCAGTGTCCTTACAGCTCAAGCCACAGCCAATCACAGTAGAAAGCACGCCCCTAGGGACACACACAGCCCCTCCCTCCCAAATAAAGTTAACCCCTTCACTACCAGTGTATTTTTACAGTAACAGTGCATATATATAGCACTGATTACTGTAGAAATGTCACTGGTAACCCCAAAAGTGTCAAAAATGTCAGTCAAGGGTCCGATCTGTCCGCCCCAATGTCGCAGTACCGCAAAAAAATCGCAGATCGCCGCCATTACACGTTAAAAAAAAACACCAAAAATGACAGAAATTTTTCCCTTTGTTAGTAAACGCGATAACTTTTGCGCAAACCAATCAAAATACGCTTTTTGCGATTTTTTTTACCAAACATAGGTAGCATAAAACAAATTGGCCGAAAATGTTAAAAAATTTTGATTTTTACATTTTTTTGGGGGGGAATTTCATATAAAATAATGTGAAAAATATTGTTATTTTTGCAAAATGTACGCTTTTTTTTTGTTTATAGCGCATAAAGTAAAAATCGCACGGGTGATCAAATACCACCAAAAGAAAGCTCTGTTTGTGGGAAAAAAAGGACGCCAAATTCGTTTAGATACAGCGTCGCACGACCACGCAATTGTCTGTTAAAGTCACGCAGTGCCGAATCGCAAAATACCCCCTGGTCGTTTAGCAGGAAAATCCTCCGGGGCTTAAGTGGTTAATTTGGCTCTTCCTTGATTCGTACAGTGCAGAACTGCTCTCTGCTCACTCACAGCTGTCAACATTTCTAAGCGCTGGGAGATAACTATAAACACATTTTTACAATGTATATAATATGACAGCTTAAATGCCCAACGAAAACCAAATAAAGGTATAAGCTATCCCAAGCGCTTCAAATGAGGACCACTCACCAATAAATAAATTGGCTATGCAGCTACTTAACTAAAACATATGGAGAAAGATATATAATAGATAGATACTCAGCAATATCCCTATATATATATATAGTAGCGCAAACTTGTCAAGAAGCAAGTGCCAAAAAAATACTGTGCCCACTGCACAAAAAGTCCGAAATGCAATAGATGTCACATAGGCAGCAGGAAAAAGTTCAGAAATGACTCAAACAGTCCATAATCCTTCACTCTATCTCCTGGGATGATAATGTATGAAGACGTGTTTCTCAAAAGGATCACCACCACCACCGTGCTCCAAGGGGGGAGGAGAATTGCCCACTCACCAGATGCTGTGGCCCAACCCACTTTCGTGTTTGAGCATTCAGGCTTATAATGATGGTCACTGGTCCAGAGTATCCACAACAGGAATCGCACCAGCGCAGTCAAAAAAAGCTCAGCAGCATATGGGGAGGAGAGAACATAATCCCAATAGCGTGATACCGTTTAAAAGGGTTTTATTAAATAAAAATAAAACATAAGGTAACACACTCACATGTCTTGTATGTCATCAAACGCAAAAAAACAGTCACGAATAGGGGAGGGATGCCCTTCGGGAGATGATGTCCAGGCTCCACGCCGTGGACGCCGCGCCTTCTGGGTAATCCGAACTCCTCTTACACAGCCTGGTTACACCGCCTGGTCACGCCCCGACGCGTTTCGCGATTTCCACTTCTTCCCCGGGAGCGTGACCACGGCGGCTTGGCGGTAACCTTAAATACCCATGCCCATCAACCCACAGGGCGGGGCCAGGGTTGACATCATCGGCCATTGGTGGTTGCTCAGGTGTGTCGACCAATCACAGACTAGATTTACAGGATCACTTCCTCTCAATTCACTAATCTCTATGGTACATTACCCTATAACCCGGAAGTAGGGTGGTGCCGAGGTTCACACCATCGGTTATTGGTGGATGCCTGTAGAATACTGGCCAATAGCAGGCTAAGACAGCACAGTAACCCTCCATCTCGCCACTATTCACTACAATGGGCCGTCCTACGACCCGGAAGTATAGCACACAGGAAGTTAATTGCACCCTTATGCTGAGAGCAAAAAGACACCAACCACTCAACCACCAATAGACCGATAGTATCCATACAAAATCGCTAGTGTATATACATACTTAAAACGCTGTAAATTACATCACTTTCCATTGGTAGTGACGATCGTGTTCTGACCAATCATAGTGATTCAGCTTTACGCCCAATCAGCTAAAACTTCCTCCTTAATTAACATATGACCCGGAACAATAATAGCACGGATTCCCGGCCGGATGTAAGGTCTCCATGACCCGGAAGAATAATAACATAGAGTCCCGGCCGGATGTATGGGCTCCACCCACCAGGAAGACCAAGAAGTTATTTATGTGTACTCAGTACACTATGCACAACAGCGCCATCTACCAATGGAAGTGTAACAATGTAAGGAAAATTTGTATGGAAGTTTAATCCATATACCAAAAATATCATAATAATAAACAAAAACATGTCACACCAGAAAAAAGAACACGAATCTATTGGAAACTAATAGGCAAAACTAAATATATAAATAAGTAAAATCATTAAAATATTTAAAATAACCCTAAGCCCATAACCAACGCTAAACAGCATGAGTCACAAGCCTAGGGACATTTGTGTGTGCGGACACTTTGGGGGATCACAGTCCTCCCAACGCACATCATCCAAAGATGAAAGATCAAATAACAAAAAAGATCAAGTATAAAATAATATAATATAGAGTTGGAAACTAAAATCAATGATCACTAATAAAACAATTTAAATCCAACTCTATATTTAATCCTACAGGGCTCAAAGATTGGGTCTGGAATATCCATTTTGTTTCGCACTTTGATAATTCCCTAACCCAATTGGCACCCCTCCACGGGGGTGTCACCCGCTCGACACCCCAGAATTGTAAACAACTGGGGTCCCGTTGGTGATGTGAACGGAAATGGGCTGGGACACTGTGCTCTGTTTTGCCCTTAATAATATTGCTGATGTGCTCCCCAACTCTAATTGTCAAAGTGCGTTTAGTTCGTCCTATATAAATGATTTTGCAGGGACACATTAAAGCATACACCACATGCGTGGTATCACATGTGATGAAATGCCTAATGTCGAAACTCTTGTCAATTGCTGCAACATAAAAGGACTCACGTCTCCTCTGATTTTGGGGGGTATACGAACATGACTTACATCTCCCACATTTGTGAAACCCTCGTCTACCCGGAAAGAAGGAAGTATCCGGGGGATTAAGGATCTTCTTCACCACCCTGTCCCCAAAGCTCGGGGCCCTACGGTAAATGAAGGATGGAACATCAGGCAACACAGGTCCCAATACTACATCCATCTGCAAGATGTTCCAATGGGTTTTGAAGATGGCTTCTACTTTTTTGTGGTCCTCACAGTAATCAGACAAAAAACTCCATTGTTTATCGTCAGATCCATTTGTGGGTCTCGTCACGTTCTGCAAGCATGCAGCTCGAGGGATATCCAGAATATTTTCAATCTCTTTCTCAAGACATTGTTCGTCATATCCCTTTTGGCTAAACCTCTCCTTAAGAACATTGGTTTGGGCGATATAGTCTTCTTCAAATGTACAGTTCCGTCGTACTCGCATGAACTGGCCACGCGGTATATTACGCAGCCAGTTCGGGTGATGTCCACTTTGAATAGACAGGTAACTGTTTCTATCTGTAGACTTGAAGAAGACAGACGTAGTTAGTCTGCCCGAACCCTTCTTTATATTTACGTCCAAGAAGTGGATATCCGTTAAACTCCAATTGAACTCGAGTTTGATGTTATTTGTATTAGTATTCAAATAGCTCATGAAGTTCAATAATGAGGACTCTGTGTCGTTCCATACAAAAATAATATCGTCTATGAATCGACGATAGAAAAGGAGTTCTGGTCTCTCCCTACAAAATACATGTTTGTCCTCCCACTCTGCCATAAAAAGGTTGGCGAGACTGGGAGCGAATTTCGCTCCCATTGCCACACCTTTCTTCTGGCTGTAGAAGGACTGATTATACCAGAAATAGTTATGCCCTAGACAAAAGTCCAGGGCATTCCGGATAAACAACTTCTGGTTATGTGGTAAATCATCCCTCTTACTCAGGGCCCAATTAAGGGCCAATAGAGCATCATCATGTTGGATGATGGTGTAGAGGGATGACACGTCCGCCGTCACTAAGAAAGCGGACGAGTCATCCCCCAAGACCACATCATCCAACGATATAAGCAGGTCCTTAGTGTCTTTAAGGTAAGCCCTTGTAGTTACGACACTGGGTTGGAGGAAGGTGTCCAAATATTGGCCCAACCTAGCACACACCGACCCTATCCCGTTAACTATCGGGCGGGGCGGTGGGCAATTCGGATCCTTGTGGACCTTAGGTAGCGTGTACACTATCGGTATTCTGCACGCACTCGGGACCAGGTATTGTTTCTCTTTTTTTGTCAGCACATGGTTTTTGTACCCCTGGTCTACCAAAACTCTGAGGTCACTTTCAAAATCACTAGTTGGATCCTTTGACAACAGTACATACGTGGTTTCATCTGCCAACATACCCTGTATTTGTTGGTGATAAAACTCTGGATCCATTATCACCACTCCCCCACCCTTGTCGGTGGGTCGGATGATAATGTCTATCCTTTGTTCAAGGGATTCCAGCCCCTCCTGTATGTGTCTACTTTTGTTCTTAACAGAATGATCAACCGGTAGGTGCTGGAGGTCTTTCAAAACTAAACTTTTGAATATTTCAACTGCCTGGTTGTTTCTAACCGGGGGATTCCATATGGACTTGTTTCTCAAACCACTATTCACCGCCATACCAGAATAAGTATTACTCACGGAATTAATGGGGTTACTAATAAGGTATTTCTTGATGTTAAGTTTGCGTATGTACTTATGTGTGTCAATATAAGTACTAAATTTGTTAAGGGTCCGTTTAGGGGCACACTTCAGGCCCTGGTCCAGTATATGGAGTTCTTTGTCTGTTAGAGTGACAGAGCTAATATTATAAATGCCCTGTCCTCTCATTCCCTCCTTCTTTTTCTGGCGTTGTATTCGCCGTCCCGCTCTGACTCCTCGTTGTTGCTTGGATACTGATTTGGGTTGGGGTTTGGGTTTCCCCAATGTTCCCCTTGACGTCCCTGGGGTTGGGGTCGACTCTTCCCCCTCCCCCTGCCCCTGCCTCTCCCTAAAAAAGGTTGTCGGCGTGGGGTCCCATCTCCGGTTGCATCCTGTCCCACTAATGGTTGATAGTAATTGTGTGTATTCACATAATTAGGCTGGGGATAGCCTCTAGTGCCTCCCCTTTGGTTTCCACGGGACCTACCACGTTGTTTATGGTGTCCCTTCCTTGGGGGTCCCGTCCACTGGGGTATTTCAAACGGGGTTTGGGGTCTAGTTGGAAACCTATTCACCACATTCGGTGTCCTGGGTTCATCTCCCTGTTCCATTGTTCCTGATGGAGCTCCGGATGCTCCCACTTCGGGGACTACGGGAACTGGCGGAACTGTTCCATATAAAGAAGGTTCAGCCTGCCAACAATAAACCTGATTTGTTTTGAAATCTTTAAGATCCCTGTTGAATTTTTTAACTTTCTTTAATTGTGTCTCCTTATCAATCTTGTCCAGTTTCGCTTTAGTTTTCTCATTAAAATCCTTAATTGCCGTAGTTTCCTGAATATTTTCTATCTTTTTGTGTAGTTCCTTGATCTTGTCATTAATTAATTCCATCTTGCGTTTTTTTCTTTTGAGTATAAGAGACTGTAATTCTATGCCTGCTCTATGGAAGAATGAATACCACTCATTCGTGGATTCATCATCTGTCAGGCCATCCTGGGGTGCCATATCCCATCTGAGACCCCTACTGATAAGTCCTTCAGATAGGTAGATCTCAATGGTATTGATATCCCACCAGGCTCTCACTTGCTTTTCTAAGGTGAAGGCCAAAATCTTTAAAGTGGCGGTGATATCCTCATCAGGTGTAATAACCTGATTGGAGCTAAAAATATTCTTGAGATCAACTTGTCTCGATCCCAAAAATTTGATGGCATCCATAGCAGCTCGGTAATGTAGAGAAGTATATAATATGACAGCTTAAATGCCCAACGAAAACCAAATAAAGGTATAAGCTATCCCAAGCGCTTCAAATGAGGACCACTCACCAATAAATAAATTGGCTATGCAGCTACTTAACTAAAACATATGGAGAAAGATATATAATAGATAGATACTCAGCAATATCCCTATATATATATAGTAGCGCAAACTTGTCAAGAAGCAAGTGCCAAAAAAATACTGTGCCCACTGCACAAAAAGTCCGAAATGCAATAGATGTCACATAGGCAGCAGGAAAAAGTTCAGAAATGACTCAAACAGTCCATAATCCTTCACTCTATCTCCTGGGATGATAATGTACGAAGACGTGTTTCTCAAAAGGATCACCACCACCACTATCAACCATTAGTGGGACAGGATGCAACCGGAGATGGGACCCCACGCCGACAACCTTTTTTAGGGAGAGGCAGGGGCAGGGGGAGGGGGAAGAGTCGACCCCAACCCCAGGGACGTCAAGGGGAACATTGGGGAAACCCAAACCCCAACCCAAATCAGTATCCAAGCAACAACGAGGAGTCAGAGCGGGACGGCGAATACAACGCCAGAAAAAGAAGGAGGGAATGAGAGGACAGGGCATTTATAATATTAGCTCTGTCACTCTAACAGACAAAGAACTCCATATACTGGACCAGGGCCTGAAGTGTGCCCCTAAACGGACCCTTAACAAATTTAGTACTTATATTGACACACATAAGTACATACGCAAACTTAACATCAAGAAATACCTTATTAGTAACCCCATTAATTCCGTGAGTAATACTTATTCTGGTATGGCGGTGAATAGTGGTTTGAGAAACAAGTCCATATGGAATCCCCCGGTTAGAAACAACCAGGCAGTTGAAATATTCAAAAGTTTAGTTTTGAAAGACCTCCAGCACCTACCGGTTGATCATTCTGTTAAGAACAAAAGTAGACACATACAGGAGGGGCTGGAATCCCTTGAACAAAGGATAGACATTATCATCCGACCCGCCGACAAGGGTGGGGGAGTGGTGATAATGGATCCAGAGTTTTATCACCAACAAATACAGGGTATGTTGGCAGATGAAACCACGTATGTACTGTTGTCAAAGGATCCAACTAGTGATTTTGAAAGTGACCTCAGAGTTTTGGTAGACCAGGGGTACAAAAACCATGTGCTGACAAAAAAAGAGAAACAATACCTGGTCCCGAGTGCGTGCAGAATACCGATAGTGTACACGCTACCTAAGGTCCACAAGGATCCGAATTGCCCACCGCCCCGCCCGATAGTTAACGGGATAGGGTCGGTGTGTGCTAGGTTGGGCCAATATTTGGACACCTTCCTCCAACCCAGTGTCGTAACTACAAGGGCTTACCTTAAAGACACTAAGGACCTGCTTATATCGTTGGATGATGTGGTCTTGGGGGATGACTCGTCCGCTTTCTTAGTGACGGCGGACGTGTCATCCCTCTACACCATCATCCAACATGATGATGCTCTATTGGCCCTTAATTGGGCCCTGAGTAAGAGGGATGATTTACCACATAACCAGAAGTTGTTTATCCGGAATGCCCTGGACTTTTGTCTAGGGCATAACTATTTCTGGTATAATCAGTCCTTCTACAGCCAGAAGAAAGGTGTGGCAATGGGAGCGAAATTCGCTCCCCGTCTCGCCAACCTTTTTATGGCAGAGTGGGAGGACAAACATGTATTTTGTAGGGAGAGACCAGAACTCCTTTTCTATCGTCGATTCATAGACGATATTATTTTTGTATGGAACGACACAGAGTCCTCATTATTGAACTTCATGAGCTATTTGAATACTAATACAAATAACATCAGACTCGAGTTCAATTGGAGTTTAACGGATATCCACTTCTTGGACGTAAATATAAAGAAGGGTTCGGGCAGACTAACTACGTCTGTCTTCTTCAAGTCTACAGATAGAAACAGTTACCTGTCTATTCAAAGTGGACATCACCCGAACTGGCTGCGTAATATACCGCGTGGCCAGTTCATGCGAGTACGACGGAACTGTACATTTGAAGAAGACTATATCGCCCAAACCAATGTTCTTAAGGAGAGGTTTAGCCAAAAGGGATATGACGAACAATGTCTTGAGAAAGAGATTGAAAATATTCTGGATATCCCTCGAGCTGCATGCTTGCAGAACGTGACGAGACCCACAAATGGATCTGACGATAAACAATGGAGTTTTTTGTCTGATTACTGTGAGGACCACAAAAAAGTAGAAGCCATCTTCAAAACCCATTGGAACATCTTGCAGATGGATGTAGTATTGGGACCTGTGTTGCCCGATGTTCCATCCTTCATTTACCGTAGGGCCCCGAGCTTTGGGGACAGGGTGGTGAAGAAGATCCTTAATCCCCCGGATACTTCCTTCTTTCCGGGTAGACGAGGGTTTCACAAATGTGGGAGATGTAAGTCATGTTCGTATACCCCCCAAAATCAGAGGAGACGTGAGTCCTTTTATGTTGCAGCAATTGACAAGAGTTTCGACATTAGGCATTTCATCACATGTGATACCACGCATGTGGTGTATGCTTTAATGTGTCCCTGCAAAATCATTTATATAGGACGAACTAAACGCACTTTGACAATTAGAGTTGGGGAGCACATCAGCAATATTATTAAGGGCAAAACAGAGCACAGTGTCCCAGCCCATTTCCGTTCACATCACCAACGGGACCCCAGTTGTTTACAATTCTGGGGTGTCGAGCGGGTGACACCCCCGTGGAGGGGTGCCAATTGGGTTAGGGAATTATCAAAGTGCGAAACAAAATGGATATTCCAGACCCAATCTTTGAGCCCTGTAGGATTAAATATAGAGTTGGATTTAAATTGTTTTATTAGTGATCATTGATTTTAGTTTCCAACTCTATATTATATTATTTTATACTTGATCTTTTTTGTTATTTGATCTTTCATCTTTGGATGATGTGCGTTGGGAGGACTGTGATCCCCCAAAGTGTCCGCACACACAAATGTCCCTAGGCTTGTGACTCATGCTGTTTAGCGTTGGTTATGGGCTTAGGGTTATTTTAAATATTTTAATGATTTTACTTATTTATATATTTAGTTTTGCCTATTAGTTTCCAATAGATTCGTGTTCTTTTTTCTGGTGTGACATGTTTTTGTTTATTATTATGATATTTTTGGTATATGGATTAAACTTCCATACAAATTTTCCTTACATTGTTACACTTCCATTGGTAGATGGCGCTGTTGTGCATAGTGTACTGAGTACACATAAATAACTTCTTGGTCTTCCTACAAACAAAGGAACAGACCCAAATTTAGAGATTGCATAAAGAAAGGAAGAAAAGGCACCACGTCCCAAATAATGCGTAGAAGAAAAAGGAATTGGGAGGGGCGTATGTAGGGGACTTTTTAGCAGGGTGCCAACATGAAACAATGTATTAGAAGCATGTAATATAAAAAATATATAATTTTTATTGAGAAGACAAATAATTAAAAGATGTAAACTGTATTTCGACAGAGAAATCAGTATTACAGCAGAAATTGGTTTATAAAATCATATGCGTGTTAACATTATAATTGCATAAATACAGTACATTGTATTCTACACAGGGGTCTTTCCATAGCAGTTTGTAGACCCTATTACCAGCCAGAAGAATGTCCTGGTTAGCGTCTGTGTAGAGATGAATGATGCCCAGAACTGTAGCCCGACATGTTTCGCGGCAAAGGCCGCTTCCTCAGGGGCAGTTGAGGGATTGCACAAACATCAATACAATAACTAGAAAGAAAGAACAGTGTAAGTGACATGTAAATCACAGTACATAGAATCATATACACATCATACCTTGCATATATATTTTATAACATTTACAATGAGAAAATGCATTACAAACTAGTTGGTCTCTCTCCATGACCAACTAGTTTGTAATGCATTTTCTCATTGTAAATGTTATAAAATATATATGCAAGGTATGATGTGTATATGATTCTATGTACTGTGATTTACATGTCACTTACACTGTTCTTTCTTTCTAGTTATTGTATTGATGTTTGTGCAATCCCTCAACTGCCCCTGAGGAAGCGGCCTTTGCCGCGAAACATGTCGGGCTACAGTTCTGGGCATCATTCATCTCTACACAGACGCTAACCAGGACATTCTTCTGGCTGGTAATAGGGTCTACAAACTGCTATGGAAAGACCCCTGTGTAGAATACAATGTACTGTATTTATGCAATTATAATGTTAACACGCATATGATTTTATAAACCAATTTCTGCTGTAATACTGATTTCTCTGTCGAAATACAGTTTACATCTTTTAATTATTTGTCTTCTCAATAAAAATTATATATTTTTTATATTACATGCTTCTAATACATTGTTTCATGTTGGCACCCTGCTAAAAAGTCCCCTACATACGCCCCTCCCAATTCCTTTTTCTTCTTGGTCTTCCTGGTGGGTGGAGCCCATACATCCGGCCGGGACTCTATGTTATTATTCTTCCGGGTCATGGAGACCTTACATCCGGCCGGGAATCCGTGCTATTATTGTTCCGGGTCATATGTTAATTAAGGAGGAAGTTTTAGCTGATTGGGCGTAAAGCTGAATCACTATGATTGGTCAGAACACGATCGTCACTACCAATGGAAAGTGATGTAATTTACAGCGTTTTAAGTATGTATATACACTAGCGATTTTGTATGGATACTATCGGTCTATTGGTGGTTGAGTGGTTGGTGTCTTTTTGCTCTCAGCATAAGGGTGCAATTAACTTCCTGTGTGCTATACTTCCGGGTCGTAGGACGGCCCATTGTAGTGAATAGTGGCGAGATGGAGGGTTACTGTGCTGTCTTAGCCTGCTATTGGCCAGTATTCTACAGGCATCCACCAATAACCAATGGTGTGAACCTCGGCACCACCCTACTTCCGGGTTATAGGGTAATGTACCATAGAGATTAGTGAATTGAGAGGAAGTGATCCTGTAAATCTAGTCTGTGATTGGTCGACACACCTGAGCAACCACCAATGGCCGATGATGTCAACCCTGGCCCCGCCCTGTGGGTTGATGGGCATGGGTATTTAAGGTTACCGCCAAGCCGCCGTGGTCACGCTCCCGGGGAAGAAGTGGAAATCACGAAACGCGTCGGGGCGTGACCAGGCGGTGTAACCAGGCTGTGTAAGAGGAGTTCGGATTACCCAGAAGGCGCGGCGTCCACGGCGTGGAGCCTGGACATCATCTCCCGAAGGGCATCCCTCCCCTATTCGTGACTGTTTTTTTGCGTTTGATGACATACAAGACATGTGAGTGTGTTACCTTATGTTTTATTTTTATTTAATAAAACCCTTTTAAACGGTATCACGCTATTGGGATTATGTTCTCTCCTCCCCATATGCTGCTGAGCTTTTTTTGACTGCGCTGGTGCGATTCCTGTTGTGGATACTCTGGACCAGTGACCATCATTATAAGCCTGAATGCTCAAACACGAAAGTGGGTTGGGCCACAGCATCTGGTGAGTGGGCAATTCTCCTCCCCCCTTGGAGCACGGTGGTGGTGGTGATCCTTTTGAGAAACACGTCTTCGTACATTATCATCCCAGGAGATAGAGTGAAGGATTATGGACTGTTTGAGTCATTTCTGAACTTTTTCCTGCTGCCTATGTGACATCTATTGCATTTCGGACTTTTTGTGCAGTGGGCACAGTATTTTTTTGGCACTTGCTTCTTGACAAGTTTGCGCTACTATATATATATATAGGGATATTGCTGAGTATCTATCTATTATATATCTTTCTCCACATTTTTACAATGTATTATTTGGTTCTTTTAGATCAAAGGAATGAACTTCAGTCTGTAAATAAAGGCAGTTTACCTACTTAATGCCGGTTCACACCCTTTTTTTAGCAGCATCAGGATCGGATCGCACAGTGGTTCACACTTGTGCGATCCGATCCTGTGCGTACTGTCAGATCGCACTGAGATATGCGATCAAACTGGGGTTGTCGTTAACATTTAATTGACACCCCCTGCGTATCGCATATGGCAGTGTGAACTGCCTCTTGTGCGGATGCGATGTGGGAACAGGCTGCGAATTCGCAGCCTTCCCGCATCGCACAAGTGTGAACCGGCCCTTAAAGTGGAGTTCCGGCCAATTTTGCAACTTTAGGGATTCCTGGAGTGCTCACTATGCTGATCAATAATTGAGCATTTTCAATTTTTTTCGGGGGTCCCTTACCTCATTTTCAGGGCATTTTTGATTGTACTTCCTCCTTCTCCCCCCTCTGTGGCCACGGCCACCAATATCACTTCCGCCTTTGCTTTGCATTCTGGGAGCTGTTTGTCATCACTCCCAGGAGGCTGGAATCAGGGAAGAACTCCCAGAACACTGTCTGGAATCAGGAATAAGGACACAGCAGATTACACTGCGGCTTCAGATGCCCACATCCAAGATGGCCACGCCCAGACAGCTTTTTTAAAAGTAAGGTTTTGATTAAAATCCAATACTGTACACCTTGTAATTATGAGAATAGCGGTTCTGTAAAGGGCGATGGATTAGTATTATAGGGGTATTTTTAGTTAGAAAAGGTATTTGAGGCCGGAACTCCGCTTTAAAGACCAGGCCTTTTTCTGACACTTGTTGATTACAAGTTAAAATCAGTATTTATTGCTAGAAATGTACTTAGAACCCCCAAACATTACATATATTTATTTCTTTTTAGCAGAGACCTTAGAGAATAAAATGGCGGTCGTTTCAATATTTTAAGTCACACTGTATTTGCCCAGCGGTCTTTCAAATGCAATTTTTTGGTAAAAAATACACTTTAATGAATTTTAAAAAATATTTAACAGTAAAGGTAGTAGGGGTAGACTGATTATCGGCAAGGCCGATATATCGGCGGCCGATATGCACTTTCCCTGATATATCGGTATCGGCCCCGGAACTGTCTGATATTGCTGATATTTTTGTGAAAAGTGAAAAAAAAAATGTTTTTTGTTTATGTTATAAAATGTTGTAAATAGATACGCTTTTTCCTGCACTGATGAGCACTGATGAGGCCGCACTGAGGAGGCACTGATGGGGTGGCACTGATGGGGTGGCACTGTTGATGAGGCAATAATGTGCAGCACTGATGGGCACTGATATGTAGCACCGATAGGTATCACTGATATGCAGCATTGGTGGGCACTGATAGGCGGCACTGATGGGCACTGATAGGCAGCACTGATGGGCACTAAAAGGTGGCACTTATGGGCACTGATGGACACTGATAGGTGGCACTGATGGGCAATAATGGGCACTGGTGGGTGGCACTGATAGGTGGCAAAGATGGGCACTGGTGGGCAGCACTGATAGATGGCAATCATGGGCAGCTCTGATAAGGAGGGCACTGAAAGGGTCCCTGAGCCCTGATTGGCATCCCTGGTGGCCATGGGTGGGCATCCCTGGTGGCCATGGGTGGGCAATCCCTGGTGGCTCTAGTGGCATCTCCCCAAGGGTCTGCATTGGTAATCAATGCTCTGATTACCAGCACAGACCCCCCCCTGTCAGGAGAGCCGCTGATCGGGGGTGACACACCGCACCACCGATCGCCGCTCTGCGCTCAGAGCTGTCTATCCTGCTGGACACCATATGACGGCCAGTCAGGCTAGAGCAACCACTTCCCAGCCGTCATTTTGCTTGGGCGGGCGGGAAGTGTTTTTTTGGCGGCGGGAAGTGGTTAACCACTTACCGCAAAGTAACGTATATTTACATCGGCAGACTTTGCAGTGTTATACCGGGGTGATGTCTCTAGGTAGAGGCATCACCCCGGTACCGTTGTTTAGAGCCAGCGGTCGGCTTTCTGGCAGTAATGACCGATGCGGCTTGTCCCTCCCTCCCGCTGCCTTCTGCGGGTTTGCCCGGGTCTCTCCTCCCACCGGGAGACCCGAGCGCCCAGCCGGCACATCCGCTGGCTGGATGGAGTCCCGATCAAAGCCGGAAGCGGCTTCGATCGGGTCTCTGATGACGTAGCCCGGAGGCAGCGTCCATGACGTCACGTCCGGGTTACTCTGCTGCTGAAGGCGGCAGATTAAAAAAACGAGTTTATTCAAAAATGCCATTTTCAGCGTTTTGAATACATTGAAGTGTAGTGGAGGGGGGACCCTCAATCCCACCATAAAGAGTACCTGTCACTGCATATTGCTGTCACAAGGGATGTTTACACTGCTTGTGACAGCAATAAAAGTGATCAGATTTTTTTTTTTTAAAACCTGTGATAAAGTTAAAAAAAAAATAAAATAAATAGGAAAAAAAAAAAAATTGTAGCCGCCCCTGTCGCCGTTAGCTCGCGCACGAAAGAAAGCGTATATGGAAGTCGAGCCGTGAATGAAATCACTGTTCAAACCACACATATGAGGTATCGCCACTATCGCCTGAGCATGAGCAATAATTTTAAAAAAAAGAGCTACACTCTAACTCTAAACTGGTAACCGTTAAAATTTTTTAAAGCGTCACCTATTGAGATTTCTATTAACCGTAGTTTGTCGCCATTCCACGGGTGTGCGCAATTTTAAACCATAACGTGTTGGGTATCTATTTATTCGGCGTGACATCATCTTTCACAATATAAAAAAAAAAATGATCTAACTTTAATGTTTAGTTTTTTTCAAATGCAGTGAAATGTGATTTTTTGAAATTTTTCCCAAAAAATGTCGTTATAAAGACCGCTGCACAAATACCGCAATGCAAAAAATATTGCAATGACCGCCACCTTATTCTCCAGAGTCTTTTCTAAAAAATATATATATATAATGTTTGGGGGTTCTAAGTAGTTTTCTAGGAAAAAATACGGATTTTAACTTGTAAACAAAAAGTGTCCGAAATAGGCCTCGGGCTTAAGTGGTTAAATACATAAAAATGTTGTTTTTTTATTTATTGGTCACCTTAAATAAATAAAACATTTTTTAAAATTTTTTTTTGAAGTTTTGTTATTCCATTTTTACATTACTATATATATATATATATATATATATATATATATATATCCTGTGTAGTTTCTTTCCATTTTATTTATTTATTTATTTATTTATTTTCTATGTGGATAAATATATCGGTCAATTTAAAATAATAATGTATTAATAATAATTACACTGGTCACCTTAAGGCCCCATGCACACGGGACGTTTTTAACGCCGCTGTAAGCAGCGTCAGGCGTTTTCTTTTTGCAGCCTAAAAACGCCCCTCCATGTTATTCTATGGCCTCATGCACACTCAGACGTTTTTGAGCTGTAAGTGGCTTAGACGTTTTTAGGCTGCAACAAGAACCCACCACCTGCGCGTTCTGAGGACCAGCGTTACAGCGTTAAAAACGCCTGACGCTGCTAAAAGCTGAATAACTTTGCTATAACGTGGCTTAACGTGCGTTAAGCCACGTTATACGTTTTTTTTTCTTCCATTCAAAATCAATGGTTGCCTATGGGATCCTATTGATTTGAATGGAGGTCGCACTGCAACACCGCAAGTCGGATCCGACTTGCGGGGTGACTTGCGCTGTGGGAATCTTGAGGGGGAACGCCACGCCAAAATGGGAAAAAAACGGCGTGGGGTCCCCCCCAGGGTTCCAAACCAGGCCCTTCGGGTCTGTTATGGAATTTGAGGGTAGCCCCATGCCGAAAAAACGGCATGGGGTCCCCCCCAAAATCCATACCAGACCCTTATCCGAGCATGCAGCCCGGCAGGCCAGGAAAGGGGAGGGGACGAGCGAGCGGCCCCACCCCCCCTGGACCACACCAGGCCACATGCCCTCAACATGGGGGGTGTTGGTGCTTTGGGGCAGGGGGAGCTCTGCACCCCCCACCTCAAAGCACCTTGCCCCCATGTTGATGAGGACAAGGGCCTCATCCCCACAACCCTGGCCGGTGGTTGTGGGGGTCTGCGGGCAGGGGGCTCATCGGAATCTGGAAGCCCCCTTTAACAAGGGGGCACCCCAGATCCCGGACCCCCTCCCTATGTGAATGGGTATGGGGTACACTGTACCCCTACCCATTCACCCCATAAAAGGCAGTGTATGGAAATAACGACAAGAGACGTTTTGGAAAGTTTATTAAAAATCTTCATCCGACTCTTCTTGTCTTCTCCTCTCCGGGGTCTTCTGCTCTTTTGCTGTCCGCACTTCTTGTCTTCTCCTCTCCGGGGTCTTCTGCTCTTTTGCTGTCCCCCTCTTCTTGTGTTCTTCTCTCCGGGGTCTTCTGCTGTCCCCTCTTCTGCTGTCCTCTCTTCTTTTCTTTTCCTCTCCGGTCTTCTGCTCTTTTGCTGTCGGCTGTCTTCTTCCTCCGGTCCTCCTCCGACGACGTCTCCGCTGATTATGCCTATCTCCGGTCTCTTCAGCTTATTATATAGCCATTAGGGGCGTGGCCCCGATGACGTCATCTGGAGGCCCCGCCCCCTCATGTCACAGATGACGTCATATGTGCCATGAGGGGGCGGGGCCTCCAGATGACGTCATCGGGGCCACGCCCCTAATGGCTATATAATAAGCTGAAGAGACCGGAGATAGGCATAATCAGCGGAGACGTCGTCGGAGGAGGACCGAAGGAAGAAGACAGCCGACAGCAAAAGAGCAGAAGACCGGAGAGGAAAAGAAAAGAAGAGAGGACAGCAGAAGAGGGGACAGCAGAAGACCCCGGAGAGAAGAACACAAGAAGAGGGGGACAGCAAAAGAGCAGAAGACCCCGGAGAGGAGAAGACAAGAAGGGCGGACAGCAAAAGAGCAGAAGACCCCGGAGAAGACCCCGGAGAGGAGAAGACAAGAAGAGTCGGATGAAGATTTTTAATAAACTTTCCAAAACGTCTCTTGTCGTTATTTCCATACACTGCCTTTTATGGGGTGAATGGGTAGGGGTACAGTGTACCCCATACCCATTCACATAGGGAGGGGGTCCGGGATCTGGGGTGCCCCCTTGTTAAAGGGGGCTTCCAGATTCCGATGAGCCCCCTGCCCGCAGACCCCCACAACCACCGGCCAGGGTTGTGGGGATGAGGCCCTTGTCCTCATCAACATGGGGGCAAGGTGCTTTGAGGTGGGGGGTGCAGAGCTCCCCCTGCCCCAAAGCACCAACACCCCCCCATGTTGAGGGCATGTGGCCTGGTGTGGTCCAGGGGGGGTGGGGCCGCTCGCTCGTCCCCTCCCCTTTCCTGGCCTGCCGGGCTGCATGCTCGGATAAGGGTCTGGTATGAATTTTGGGGGGGGCCCCACGCCGTTTTTTCGGCATGGGGCTACCCTCAAATTCCATAACAGACCCGAAGGGCCTGGTTTGGAACCCTGGGGGGGACCCCCACGCCGTTTTTTTCCCATTTTGGCGTGGAGTTCCCCCTCAAGATTCTCACAGCGCAAGTCATCCCGCAAGTCGGATCCGACTTGCGGTGTTGCGGTGCGACCTCCATTCAAATCAATAGGCTCCCATAGGGAACCATTGATTTTGAATGGAAGAAAAAAAAAACGCTGCTAAAAGCAACGTGGCAAAACGTGCAATAACGCCAATGGAAAAAGCTACTGAAAGCACGTTTTTACAGCTGCTTTTTCCGGCGTCAGAACTAACTTTGACGTACGTTTTTTCTAACGCCCCGTGTGCATGGGGCCTAACTGTTACCAAAAATATATGAGAGTTAATCTATCTCAGACAATATTTGGGTTAATAATGAGAGTTCTATGACTGTGTGAAAACTTTAACACAACAATTATTTATTCGTATAAGGTTTGCACAGCCTACGTAATTTACAACAATAATAACTATTGTACATACTACACAATGTATAATTTCCCTAGTTTAACTGAACAAATACAATGCATAGAGTATATACTCATATACACACACTATGACCGACACACAAATAAAATATACAATGTAAACTTACTCCTTAATCCATAATTACCTCTAGTGATGGCTCTAGCTTTCCCATGCCAAAACAGGAAGTCACCCTGTCTCACCGAACCTAATATAGACCCATATCCCATAGCCTTGTATAGGGCCATTCTCATTGGTTCAGCTATCTTGCTTGTCACTTCCTGTGGGCCTATCTCTTCCCAGATTGGACCATTTCCCCCTCCCATAGTTACGCCTCTTTCTAACCACTCCCTTTTCTGTGGGGGGGGGGGATTCACTCCTATAAATCCTGTATAATAATACCTGGGGTGCCCTGGCTCCACAAAGTCTCGCTTCCAAAAATGTAATCACAGGTAATACTATCCGTAGTTGTTTATATGTAAACAGCAGTTGCCTGCATTTTAAATGGACTGGTTAAACCGGTTCCTTTAACTGAGTGCCAACTGGAAGTCACACCACTTTATATAAGTGACAATCATCTCTCAGCTAAATGTAAAATCCAAAACTCAATATATCATACCTGTATATATTTACATAAATATTTACAATCTCTACAATGGAGATTTATACATAATCTCCTCATCATCACAACACGGCAAAAGAAATTACGCCTAAACCCCATATGGCAACAGATGCCCGCTTGGGGCCTGCAGAAAGCAAAGGCCCCACATAACATAATGGTTTAGGTGTAATCTCCTTTTGAGCGTTTGTCACTCTATCTGAAATAAAACTAGTTGGAAAAAAACTATAAACTCTCCGTCTCTACAGATCCCCATTCCTGGATCTCAGTGTCATCAGTTCATTACTTGTTCTGGATGTAATACCTCCATAATGATGGAAGGAAAAAAAAAAATAAAAAAAAAATACTAAGAGTCCAAACCACACAAAAAAAACAAAATGAGGATAAGAGTTCTCAATAGTCCAATAATAATAGTATGAAAGTCCATAATCCAAATCTGGTCCTGTTGCTCTTGCTTCTGGGACGGCCTTCCATGGAGATTCCAAATGGAGAAAGCATATTCCGTATAAGGCTATGGACCAGCTTTCCTGGCTTTCTGTGATTATACTTTATTATTGTGGACACAGGTGGGGAGAGAAACACGTGTACTTTTCAGACATATGCATTCAACTGATTGCTTATCTGGTAATTATGAGTAGTAAGGACCTTTGTTTAGCCTTGCTATAGATTTACTGTGACCTAATAGTGAGACCCTTTTTCATTGAAATGTTTTTTTATCAATTTGAATGGTTACCCCCTTCAGCCAGGTGCTTCTAGATTTTCATCACCCCCTTTATTCATCCATTGTCATATGCCTGCAGATAACTCTGCCCTGCCTTCTGCTGGTTACCCCTGTGTGGTGTGTGACCCTTCAAGTCTCCAGGGGGGTTCTGTTGCTACCGGCAACTCACCACTGACTCTGTTTACTGAAACTGTGTTCAGTTATCCAAACCCGGATGGGCTCTTCGCTGGTGCCACCCAATTGTGGCCGTAGTTTTGTCCTTTGCTAGCGTATGTAGCTACAGTAGGAGTCATGCCTTTTGGCAGGCTGTGAGACAGAGGTCATTCCTTTAGCAGGCTCCGAACAGAGTAGGCAGTGTCAACCAAGCAGACAAAATGACGTAATGTCAAAATGCAGATAAGTGTGATGTCACCAGTTACTCGTGGCTTTGGGAATCACTAAACTAAATTACATTACTTTTAAGTACAATTGTACTATACCGGGTCAGCTATTTGCCAATCACTATGAGTCTCATAAGTCCCAGTATATCTATATGATATGCAAGCGATGCTCTTTGAACTTCATCATGGCACCCAAAAAAAATTGACAAATGATTTTAATTTGGAGAGAAAGAAAAAACTGACTACATGTGATGACTGCCACATATTTGAGCTGTAGAGCGGACTTTGTGTACCATGTACAAAAAAAACAATTGTTGAGTGACTGTTGCCCAAAACCTGGTGTTATCGTTCCTATTGCCATAGTTGGTAATAGCTAAATGACAAGAGGGAGCTTCAATAAATGTATACAACACAATTATTCCATGGTGGAAGGGATACAAAACTGTTGTGAACTGGCCCATAAACACAATGCTCTATGGAAGCTTTAATATGCTATACCAATATTTCAATGTTGTCACTATAATGTTCCCCATACTCCCCTCTTTTTTTTTTTTTTTTTTTTTTAGCAAAAACCCAAAATATGGAATCACCCTACAAATTAAGGTGATAAAGGAAAGAAAGAGAAATAGTTACCAAAAAAATTAGAATAAAAAAAAAATAAAAATAAAATCAATAATAAACAACTATATAAAAATTAAAGATAAAAATAAAAAAAAATAAAAAAAAAAATAAAGATAGAAAAAAAATTAAAATTAAAAACGTACAGATTTGGTGCTGGCTCAACATTACCATTGCCTTACACCGTTCTCTTTTTAAAGAGAAATGAAGTGGTATGTTTGTTCAAAAAACAAAAAAAAAAACAAAAATGCTTGTACCCTTTGCAGTTATTGAAAAAGACACTCCCTGTATTGTAGGGAATTACCATATCAATTAGCATTCTTTTAACATGACTGTGTAAGTCAGACTTTGAAAAAAACAAAACAGCCCCTGTGTAATTCAGGCTTTGAGAAACAAAAAAAAAAAAACGTACAGAGAGAAACTCTGGTTTATGAAATAGACTCCAAAAAAAAAAAAAAATATATGTATATATATTTTTGAATGTAATTACTCCAATTCAGAGGCTTCTCCTTAAAGCACGCATAAAAAAAACATGCTATACGGTCCTCTGTGTTATTTTTATTACTAAACAATATTGTCATGTCTGGGACATGTCTGCCTTGTCCACCAATGTTGGTTTGTGTATTGTTCCTAAAATACAAGACTAAGAGATGATTAATAACACCTTACTCAACCTCTATGAGAGGTTCTTAATAACGGTACATCAAAAAAAAAACAGGTATAGACACCCCCACATATACTCTACAAAACACAAAATATAAGATGCCATAAGGTACAAAATAATGTGTTATGTAGTTTCTGAGTATCAGAGTGAATGAACCTTCACTCCAATCCCCCCAGAAACGACAAAAGAGAGACAACAACAAAAAAAAATTCCTACAGTTTCTGCATGTTCTAATGATTGAGATCGCCTATCTGTGCACAGTTTTTTTTTTGAAAATTTTAGAAACTCTTTGGTACCAGTACTGAGCTCATTACAAAAGAAATTAAAAACGAAAGCATGCGCGTTATTGTGATCACAATTCTTATTGATGGTCATTGACCCATGGTCTGTTCAGACCCCTGGAAAAAAAATGTTAGTTTACTCATAGACAGTTCCTACATATCCATTACATCACACAGACACACCCATTCATTGAGATTGAATGCAATACGTTATGGATAGGGAGTAGAGAAAAGAACCATACATTCGGAAATAAGACATGGAAAAAAAAAACTTACATGTAATTTAACTATGGCCTAAACGAAAACAGACACAGCAAGTCTGTTTTGTCAAATTTTTAACCTTTTTGAAATAAAGAGAAACATAAAAAAGAATAATACCATGAACTCCTAGTACCTAGCCTAGGATCCATTACCTTTGTTAGGTGTGTATGTTTTTAGGTATATATATATATATATATATATATATATATATATATATATATATATATATATATATATACACATCTCTATACACCCCTGAGTTGCTCAACATAGCACAAGTTCCTGTCTAATGATTGAGATATTTTAGCATTCATAGCCATGCAAGCAGCATACATGCCTGCTATGGCTAGACTTTTGGGCTTTTTATTATTTTTGGTGGTGTTTACTTGTTCTTCAAATAACTCCTGGACATAGGCCCAAGGAGATTCTTTAATTTTAGCATCACAGACAAAATCATTACGCTTATGTTTAAGAGTATAAGTTGCTACAAAACTTTCTAACCTGGGCATGGCCATCACCCCCAGAAAGTATGCACAATTGGTATGCTAAAAATAAAGTCACCTTTCCCTTGTACTATACAGTCACTTAGAGTAAAGGCAAGTAGGAGAAAAAAAAGAAAAGAAAGAGAGGAGGGAAAAAAAAAATATTAGAAAGAAAAGAGAAAAATACCAATAAATAGATAGAAACCCCAAACAAAGAAACAAAACAAGTTTGAAAACTTAAAATGTGACTCTATATTCTTGGAGACATACAGATACTTATCACAATAATCTATCACCTTCATTTGTCTGAGTCTCCACCCGGAACACAATAGGTCACGTACAATAGAGCATGTAGCCAGCTACACCCAGAAACAAGCCTCTAGGTAGACAATAGAATGGTAAACAATGTGTTGTTTATACCAATGGGTTACCTCCCAATTCAGTTTGCAAAAGGTAAACAGACTTACATCTAAAGATTATGCTGAATGCAACCTATTTTAGACTTTTTAAAAAAACTTTTTATCCTGATGATATTAGCTTCAATAACCACCTTTCCCCAGTTTGGTAGTTTAACGTGGTTTAACCCCGATCAGACTTACTGTACCATGATTCTGCCAGATAGTTTGTAATCTGACCACCATGATGAACAAAGCCTACCAAAACTTGTTGAACTTTTTCATCAACTTACCCAAACACAAGAAAAGACCAGCTTATCAAGTTTGTTTGTTATTAAAAACACAAACAACAAAAAAAAATAATGATACAAAGATTAAAAAACAAAAAACAAAAATAAAATAATAAAAAATTAAAACCGACTAAGACTTGTTGAAACTTGTCAACAAAGAACACAATAGAAAGCCTGGATCAAGCTAGTCTTTTGTGTCTTGAAAACAAAATAGTTAAAAGACAAATAACAAAACACCAAAATATTTAAAAAAATTGAATAAAAACTATTAAAACCAAGAACACCAATTTGTTGAACTTTTTCCTCAACAAAAGCACACCAGAGGAAGCCTGCAACAAGCTACCTTTGTGTCTTTAAAAACAAAAACCAAAATATTAAAAATTGCATAAAAAACTTTTAAAAACAACCGATTTGTTGAATCTTTTTCCAACAAAAGACCACCAGAGGAAGCCTGCAACAAGCTACCTTTGTGTCTTTAAAAATAAAAACCAAAATATTAAAAATTGCAGAAAAAACTTTTAAAAACCACGCACCGATTTGTTGAACTTTTTCCTCAACAAAAGACCACCAGAGGAAGCCTGCAACAAGCTACCTTTGTGTCTTTAAAAACAAAAACTGGAAATTGTGAGATTTTTCAAAACTCAACAATAAAAACGACACCCTATGGTGGTTTTCAAACAAAATTTTCCCGTTAAAGATATATCCTCCCAATTGCAGTGACCGGTATGCAAAAG
This sequence comes from Pelophylax lessonae, assembly GCF_965119305.1. Classification (NCBI taxonomy): domain Eukaryota; kingdom Metazoa; phylum Chordata; class Amphibia; order Anura; family Ranidae; genus Pelophylax; species Pelophylax lessonae. Next base: position 579,225,520 of record NC_138769.1, on the reverse strand, counting down.
TTAATCTGATATATTTAACCATAATTATGGGAAATTTTTTTCTTAAAAAAACTCTGTGGTGTATCTTTTTCTAATACCCACTAAAACAATTTTTCATTGTTTTTCCTAGATTAATTGTTGTGGCCTTCAGACTACTGGGAAACTGCCTCAGTTTAAACCCAGCTCTATAACCCTATAACCTTACACAAATCTTGGACTACCGGGAAACTGCCTCAGTTTAAACCCAGCTCTATAACCTTACACAAATCTTGGACTACCGGGAAACTGCCTCAGTTTAAACCCAGCTCTATAACCTTACACAAATCTTAGTATTTGCTGTATCAAATATTTTCAGACTGATCAATGCTTCATGGTTGCCAATTATGTTACCAAAAATATATGAGAGTTAATCTATCTCAGACAATATTTGGGTTAATAATGAGAGTTCTATGACTGTGTGAAAACTTTAACACAACAATTATTTATTCGTATAAGGTTTGCACAGCCTACGTAATTTACAACAATAATAACTATTGTACATACTACACAATGTATAATTTCCCTAGTTTAACTGAACAAATACAATGCATAGAGTATATACTCATATACACACACTATGACCGACACACAAATAAAATATACAATGTAAACTTACTCCTTAATCCATAATTACCTCTAGTGATGGCTCTAGCTTTCCCATGCCAAAACAGGAAGTCACCCTGTCTCACCGAACCTAATATAGACCCATATCCCATAGCCTTGTATAGGGCCATTCTCATTGGTTCAGCTATCTTGCTTGTCACTTCCTGTGGGCCTATCTCTTCCCAGATTGGACCATTTCCCCCTCCCATAGTTACGCCTCTTTCTAACCACTCCCTTTTCTGTTGGGGGGGGGGGATTCACTCCTATAAATCCTGTATAATAATACCTGGGGTGCCCTGGCTCCACAAAGTCTCGCTTCCAAAAATGTAATCACAGGTAATACTATCCGTAGTTGTTTATATGTAAACAGCAGTTGCCTGCATTTTAAATGGACTGGTTAAACCGGTTCCTTTAACTGAGTGCCAACTGGAAGTCACACCACTTTATATAAGTGACAATCATCTCTCAGCTAAATGTAAAATCCAAAACTCAATATATCATACCTGTATATATTTACATAAATATTTACAATCTCTACAATGGAGATTTATACATAATCTCCTCATCATCACAACACGGCAAAAGAAATTACGCCTAAACCCCATATGGCAACATTAACTAAACACAAAGTATAGAAAAATATCATATCCACCCTAAATTTAATAGAGAAGGATGGATCAAAGCTTCACAGTATATAATCAATTACTTAGTATCGATCGACAATACACAGATCAAACAATCACTTGTAAAAGAATGCATGGAGTGTTGGTAAGAGGTAGGCTGGCAGGCCTGTAGGGAACCAAACTAAATTCCCCAAAGGATACCTCATATCCCAGAGTTGCCAAAAGTTTAAATCTAAACATTAAAATGTCAGTTTCAAGCAGGAATATCACAATCTGGGGGGAAGGGGGGAGGGGAGTGTGGGGTAAATGGACAAGAGTGAAGGACACAGTGGTAAGCTTAATACTTTATTCTTACCAAAGCTTTAAAATACAAGAAGTACATTTATTCATGTAACCTAGGAGAGAAAGAGGAGGAACCCGGATTAGAAGTGGACAGCATTGCTTCAAATAGAATTAGCACCAAGATGCAAGGTACTGAAATGCAAAAGTATCCTTAGAAAGAAAAATAAAATATAAGTATATAAAAGGGGATGTACAAAACATATATGGGGGAATAAGCCCCCAGAGCAATTAGGTTACCATTTAGATGGAACCACTTTCTAAGTTAATGAGCAGGTGATTAGTTGCTAGGACCACCTGCTGTTAACTAACAAAGTTAACTTCGACAGCGCCTGCTGTATATTAAGCACTGGTGATTCTCCCTGTCCCATTCTGCTTTACATTCACTCCTTCCTGCTCTGCTCTCCTGTGTCAGTGAGCAGCGGAGGCACTCCGGCGGCCGGCCCAGGGTGTCACCCTGGGGCTCCCTGGCACACCCCAATGTGTGGCACCCAGGGGGGACTGCACCCCCCCTGTTGGTACGCAACTGCTGATATCTTCACAGACAGTAGTCTGTTGTATGGACACATTGCATACATTTTATCACACTATACCTTGAGTTATTACTCATATAATCTCTTGTTTTTCTCTTTTTTTATAATTTTTATATTTTGTTTAGTTGGGGACCCTCCACTCTAAAAATGTGGACTTTTTACTTCTTTTGTTATTTGCCTCAGACATACAGTATCTCACAATAGTGAATACACCCCCTCACATTTTTGTAAATATTTTATCATCTCTTTTTATGTGACAACACTGAAGAAATGACACTTTGCTACAATGTAAAGTAGTGAGTGTACAGCTTGTATAACATTGAAAATTTTTGTCCCCTCAAAATAATTTAACGCACAGCCATTAATGTCTAAACCGCTGGCAACAAAAATTCCCCAAGGGAAGGTGTCCAAATTGATCCCAAAGTGTCAATATTTTGTTTTGCCACCATTATTTTCCAGCATTGCCTTAACCCTCTTGGGCGTGGAGTTCACCAGAGCTTCACAGGTTGGAGTCCTCTTCCACTCCTCAATGATAACAACACAGACCTGGTGGATGTTAGAGCAGTGGTGTATTTAGATTTTGTGCTGCCCTAGGCCTGACTAAACTTGTGCACCCCCTAATTTAAATATGACCCCCCCTTTCTGTAAAGGCCACACCCCTTCCTGTTTCTGACCCGTTCTGTCATCTGTAAACCACAGACCACAACCACAGTGTATCAGTGCCCATCAGCGTAGCCTTCTCAGTTCCCATAAGTTCATCCTCATTAGTGCCCATCAGTGCAGCCTTATCAGTGCCGCCTCATTACTGCCCATCAGTACAGTCTTAATTGTATATGATGGAATTCAATATGCTCGCTCAAGGACAAGGATGTTTAAAGAAATGAAAATTATATTATTGACTTGATGCCTGCCATACCTGGGGGCAGAGGAGGGTAGGCGGAGCATTATACTGCAGTGCCACACTTATTAGCATTGGGGGCCGTCGGGCCAGTTGTATTAAGTGTGGTTGGAGGCCTGCAGTCTGTCCGAATGTCCTCACCTGCTGGTATTATCATACTGGCTGGTAGCAGTGTGAGTGCTTTATGTGGGTGCCAGACTTATTTGCCTCCTGGACCCTGCCCTCTGGCCCAATTCGCCCCATAAGACTGGCACTATACTAAAAGTGTAGCGCAAGCTGACGGGAACCCTTTTTGTGCGGGAGTAGGGAGGAGGCTGTTTTTTTTTATGCGATGTGCAGCTTTTTTGCTGCCCCCCTGCAAAGTGCCACCCTAGGCCTGGGCCTTGTTGGCCTAGGCCATGATACAGCACTATGTTAGAGGCCTTGTGCTCCTCCACCTTCGGTTTGAGATTGCCCCACAGATGCTCAGTAGGGTTTAGGTCTGGAGACATGCTTGGCCAAGTCCATCACCTTTACCCTCAGCTTCTTTAGCAAGGCAGTGGTCTTCTTGGAGGTGTGTTTGGGGTCGTTATGTTGGAATACTACCTTGCGGCCCAGTCTCAGAAAAGAGGGAATCATGCTCTGCTTCAGTATGTCACAGTACATGTTGGCAATCATGGTTCCTTCAATAAACTGTAGCTCCCCAGTGCCTGTAGCACTCATGCAGCCCAAGACCACGACACTCCCACCACCATGCTTGACTGTAGTCAAGACAATTTGTCTTTGTACTCCCCACCTGGTTTCAGCCACACATGCTTGACACCATCTGAACCAAATAAGTTTATCTTGGTCTCATCAGACCGCAGGACATGGTTCCAGTAATCCATGTCCTTAATCTGCTTGTCTTCAGCAAACTGTTTGCGGGCTTTCTTATGCATCATCTTTAGAAGAGGCTTCCGTCTGGGACGAGAGCCATGCAGACCAATTTGATGCGGTGTGCGGCGTATGGTCTGAGCACTGACAGGTAGAGATGTCGCGAACATAAAATTTTATGTTCGCGAACGGCAAACGCGAACTTCCGCAAATGTTCGCGAACGGGCGAACCCCCATAGACTTCAATAGGCAGGCGAATTTAAAAACCCACAGGGACTCTTTCTGCCACAATAGTGATGGAAAAGTTGTTTCAAGGTGACTAACACCTGGACTGTGGCCTGCCGGAGGGGGATCCATGGCAAAACTCCCATGGAAAATTACGTAGTTGACGCAGAGTCGGGTTTTAATCCATAAAGGGCATAAATCACCTAATATTCCTAAATTGTTTGGAATAACGTGCTTTAAAACATCCAGTGTGTGAATACGATCAGGTATGATGTTGTATTGATCAGGTAGTATAAGGGTTACGCCCGCTTCACAGTGACAGACCAAACTCTGACAGACCAAACTCCCTGTTTAAGGCACCGCAAACAACCACAAACAGTCCATTTGCAGTGGGCACAGTACAGTCTGTGGGCCTGAGACTCACTGGCAGGCAACTACAATTATATTACAGAGGAAAAATGTAATTACTTTTTTATCTGCAAGGTGCTGTGCCACCCTATATGAGTGGTGGGCAGTGGGCATAGTACGGTCTGTGGACCTGACACTCACTGGCAGGCAACAGCAATTATATTACAGAGGTAAAATTTAATTAATTTTTTAACTGCAAGGTGCTGTGCCACCCTATATGAGTGGTGGGCAGTGGGCACAGTGCAGTCTGTGGGCCTGACACTCACTGGCAGGTAACTGCAATTATATTGCAGAGGAAAAATTAAAATATATAAATATCACTACTTGTACTAAATTAATAGACGATGTTGTAATCCACTGCGCTTTAGGAAATACAGATAAGACAAACCTGACAGAATAACACAAATAACACAAATTGCTGCTACTTAAATGAGTAAATATAATAAAAAATAAAATTCATCCAGAAAAAAGAGGAACTGGCTTTTTCATTCGAATTTCAGTAGCGCAGGGATGGTGATAACCTCTTACCAAATAAATAAGATGATAACATATACCAAAATATATGAATCAGATGTGATAAATATAAGCATAAAATGATAAATACATAAAAGCATGAAATCGCATCAATAGGAGTCCATAAAGTCCATAGGTATAAAGTGCATAGAGCAATGAAAGTGCAAACATGAAGGATCACAGGTGCAACTTATGGGGACCACCCTTGCTTGCCACCACCACACAGTGCCGGGAGAAGTATCTGAAATTCAGACTCACCAGACGCCTATGCCATACCACTCTCTTGGACTGGGCAACAACAGCATATAGTAAAATCAGGTTTCCTCCAGATCTCTGATTTGTGCTGCAAAGACTCCTCTGGAAGATTTCCTGGTAAATTTATAGTGCACTAGTGAGTCTGAATTTCAGATACTTCTCCCGGCACTGTATGATGGTGGCAAGCAAGGGTGGTCCCCATAAGTCGCACCTGTGATCCTTCATGTTTGCACTTTCATTGCTCAATGCACTGTATACCTATGGACTTTATGGACTCCTATTGATGTGATTTCATGCTTTTCTGTATTTATGATTTTATGCTTATATTTATCACATCTGATTCATATATTTTGGTATATGTTATCATCCTATTTATTTGGTAAGAGGTTATCACCATCCGTGCGCTACTGAAATTCGAATGAAAAAGCCAGTTCCTGTTTTTTTCTGGATGAATTTTATTTTTTATTATAGGAAAAATGTAATTAATTTTTTATCTGCAAGGTGCTGTGCCACCCTATATGAGTGGTGGGCAGTGGGCACAGTACAGTCTGTGGACCTGACATTCACTTGCAGGCAACTGCAATTATATTACAGAGATAAAATTAAATGAATGTTTCATCTGCAAGGTGCTGTGCCACCCTATATGAGTGGTGGGCAGTGGGCACAGTACAGTCTGTGGACCTGACACTCACTGGCAGGCAACTGCAATTATATTACAGAGGAAAAATTAAATGACTTTTTTATCTGCAAGGTGCTGTGCCACCCTAAATGAGTGGTGGGCAGTGGGCACAGTGCAGTCTGTGGACCTGACACTCATAGGCAGGCAACTGCAATTATATTACAGAGGAAAAATTAAATTAATTTTTTTATCTGCAAGGTGCTGTGCCACCCTATATGAATGGTGGGCACTGGCAGTGGGCACAGTTCAGTCAGTGGGCCTGACACACACTGGCAGGCAACTGCAATTATATTAAAGGGTAAAAATTAAATGACTTTTTTATCTGCAAGGTACTGTGCCACCCGATGAGTGGTGTGCACACAGTACAGTCTGTATATATATATATATATATATATATATATATATATATATATATATATATATAGAAAAAAATAAATAAAAGCTGACTGATGTATCAGCCCTTAAAAGGGCTTTTTGGGGTGCTGTCAGGATGCTGTCCTTACAGCAGGAGTGGACACAGAACACTGGCCTAGCTAATGATTTCCCTATTAATTCAGCAGCAGCACTCTCCCTGCTCTAACTAACTCTGCAGCTTCAGAATGAATCTAAGATGGATGCTGTCCTTGCTTTTTTATAGGAGGTGGGAGGGTCTGGGAGGGAGGGTATGCTGATTGGCTGGAATGTGCCTGCTGACTGTGAGGTACAGGGTCAAAGTTTGCTCAGTGATGATGTATAGGGGGCGGACCGAACATCGCATATGTTCGCCCGCCGAGGCGAACGCGAACAAGCGATGTTCGCCGGCGAATAGTTCGGGACATCTCTACGGACAGGCTGACCCCCCACTCCTTCAACCTCTGCAGCAATGCTGGCAACACTCATATGTCTACTTCCCAAAGACAACCTCTGCATATGACGCTGAGCATGTGCACTCAACTTCTTCAGTCTACCAAGACGAGGCCTGTTCTGAGTCGAACCTGTCCTGTTAAACTGCTTTAAGGTCTTGGCCACTGTGCTGCAGCTCAGTTTCAGGGTCTTGGCAATCTTCTCATAGTCTAGGCCATCTTTATGTAGAACAATTCATTTTTTTCATATCCTCAGAGAGTTCTTTGCCATGAGGTGCCATGCTGAACTTCCAGTGACCAGTATGAGAGAGTGAGAGCGATAACCCCAAATTTAACACACCTGCTCCCCATTCACACCTGAGACCTTGTAACACTAATGAGTCATGTGACATGGGGAAGGAAAAATGGCTAATTTTTCCCAATTTGGACATTTTGACTTAGGGGTGTACTCATTTTTGTTGCCAGCGGTTTAGACATTAATGGCTGTGTGTTGAGTTATTTTGAGGGGGCAGCACATTTACACTGTTATACAAGCTGTACACTCACTACTTTACATTGTAGCAAAGTATTATTTCATCAGTGTTGTCACATGAAAACATACATTAAATTATTTACAAAAACTGAGGGGTGTGCTCACTTTTGTGAGATACTGTATGCCCAGAAAGACTACTTTTTGATCTTCTTTGATTCCCAGATTGTAAGCTCTAAGGAGCAGGGCCCTCTGATTCCTCCTGTATTGCATTGTATTGTAACTGTACTGTCTGCCCTGTCTGTTGTAAAGCGCTGCACAAATTGATGGTACTATATAAATCCTGTATAATAATAATAATATTCTTTGCCATCTGATTTTTTATTTTTTGACATTTAGTTTTCTAATTTTCACATTTGTATTCTTACTTTACTCACTAAAATTTTTGTCCCACATATCCTTTTCCAGTATTTATCGCTCTCACCTCAATCACAGACAATCCAAAAGAACATGGATAGAATCAATAAGAGCAGAACATTGCTTTCCACTGAACTAGTGAATGATAAGGTGACTTTAAATGGTCTGTTTTACAAACTAGATGGACTTATGTCCCTTGAGTCCTGCCTCTGGTGGGATTTTACTTCTTTAGAAGAATATTTAAAAACTACCAGGATCCCTAGAGGGCTCAAAATTAAGAAATTTCCTTTGAAGATGAGGATGAAAATTTCAAATCCCAATGGACCAACAGAAGCCCTTAAGGTTAAGATAGGCAGAACACCCCCCCCCCCCCCCCCAGTTCGGTTTGCACCAGAACAGTAGAACATTGCAAAAAGTTCAGACTTGAACACTGAACTTGAAAAATCAAAAGGCCCAATTTTAAAAGCTTATATGCAAGGTGCTTGCCATAAAAGGGGTATGGGGGCCTGGGTACTGCCCTGTGGGACATGTATCAATGCAAAAATGTTTTTTAAAAATAGTTTTTAAAGGATCAGTGATTTTAATGATGCTTAACGTGAAACAAGAAAAATGAAAAATTCCTTTAAATATAGTGCCTGGGGATGGGGGTCCCCTTACTGACATTTCTAAAGGAAAAAAAAAAAAGCATTTAAATGTACTTCATGGCTGCAAGCTATTGCTGGGACCTGGCAATACACAAAGCAAAAATGGAAAAAAACAGTGTGGGGTCCCCCCAGTACATACCAGGCCCTTGGCCTTGGGTCTGGTATGGATTTTAAGAGGAATCCCACGCCAAAAAAAAAAAAAAAAAACAGTGTGTAGCCCCCCCCAAATCTATACTAGACCCTTAACCAAGCATGAAGCCCTGCTGGTCAGGAAGGGGGGGGGCAGGCAAGCTCCCCTCGGAACCATACCAGGCCACATGCCCTCAACATGGGGGGGTGCTTTAGGGCAGGGGGGCTCAACCTCCCCCCCACTTCAAAGCACCTTGTCCCCATGTTGATGGGGACACGAGCCTCTTCCCGATAACCCTGGGCTGTGGTTGTGGGGGTCTGCAGGTAGGGGCTTATCGAAGATCCAGATGCTCCTGTATGTGAATGAGTATGGGGTGCATAGTACACCTATCCATTAAAAAAAAAAAAAAACATGCAAACTGTTTTTGACAATTCCTTTATTAAAAATAAAAAAAAAACATGTCCGCTCATGTAGATCCATCGTCAAACACGACTCCACCACCGTCGGACCCCAAAAAATAAAAATATGCTCCGCCTACAAAGAATAAGCACCCACTGCAGCCTCCGCCATTTGACAGTTTTTATATAGGTAAGGGAACGGAACCACGTGGCAACGTCCCCTGGTGGCACTGCCCCCTTCGTGAAGTCACTGTCCCAGCATGCACTGGTCTGGTCGGTGCTGTCACAAGGGGGCGCTGCCACCAGGTGATGTCCCCAGGTGGCTCCACTCCTTACCACTCCTTACCTATATAAGAACTGTCAAACGGCGGAGCCTGCAGTAGGAGATTAGCCCTTGTTGCATGCAGAGCGTTTTTTTTTTCCTATAGTGTATAGGTGTATAGGGTTTGGTGGTGGCGGTGTGATCGATGATGGGATCTACATTAGGGGACATATTTTTTTTTTTTTTATAAGGGATTGTCAAAAACGATGTGTTTGCAGTAGGGAACAGACACAAAGGATGCTAAGTGTATCTTTTGTGTCTATTTCCTACTGCAGTAGTTTTTATTTATTTGGAACCACTATATGAGGATAGGAGTTGCCTATCTATAAAATTTCCATAACAGATGGCGAGCTTTGCCTAGGAGGGAATTTACAGGTGTACCTTGAGAATCCGAAACAAGGCGCTTGAGACGGTTCAGGAATTTCTGATAATCAGCTGGCTGAAGTAAGCCTTTTGCTTACATTTGGGTTATCAGACTTCCTTGATCGGTAAGGCATTTTCAGGAAAAACGGTACCTCTTTTACTCCCCTTAATTGGACTGTATTGATTGTTGGGTATATGTTATGTCATCACTGTCTACTGTCCATCGAAGTGTTATAGATAAAAAAGGGAAGAACAGTGCTGGTAACAGGTTATATGAAGCACATATCTGCTGTAATAGTAGTTTAGAGGCAAGAGGGTATAGGCACATGTAGACAGGGCCGCCATCAGAAATTTCGGGGCTCATTACACAGATTTAGGCCTGGGCCCCTCTGGGCCCGCCCCCTTGCCGTCCCACCGAATCCACCCACTGGCCATCCCACAAGTCCTTCATGCACTCACTTCTATTTTAACACTCTTACCACTTAAGACATTTAAAAATTAATCCAAGACAGCAAAGAGACATCCCCATATATTAAGAAAAGAGACATCCCAATCCAGCAAAGAGACAGCCTCATATATTCAGCAAAGAGACATTTCAATCTAGTAAAGGGACGGCCTCATATATTCAGCAAAGAGACATTACAATCCAACAAAGAGACGGCCACATATATTCAGCAAAGAGACGTCCCAATCCAGTAAAGAGACAGCCTCATATATTTAGCTAAAAGACATCCCGATCCAGCAAAGAGACAGCCTCATATTTTCAGCAAAGAGACAGCGCAATCCAGCAAAGAGACATCCCTTCAGCTGTATCGGCTTACTCTGCAGCCACCCTGTTTTAGCTATTGCTAGTTACTACAGCAGCAATAACTCGGTCTCATTGGTTGGGGTCTGGGCAGCCGGGCCCCTCAGAATGCTGGGGCCCCCTACATGTGTATGGGCTGTCCCCCCCTGATGGCTGCCCTGCATGTAGAGAAGAGAAAAAGACTGGCCAGTCATTATGAGCATTAAATTAAGTAAGGGAATGAAGGGTAAGAGATCCTTAAAAATGCCCAGCGCAAGAGGAGCACTAGAAAATATATGAACCAAAGGTGCGGTTCCACCTATACTGAGCCCCTAGATAAAAGAGTAAAGTGAACAGGGATCCGCAAGGCATAACAGGGATACCTAGTCCATAGGGACTAAGAATCGTGCAGATTAAACAGCTAGAGGAACAGCAATCTATGTGAGCAAGATGGATTAACCACTTCCCGCCCGCCCTATAGGCGATTGACAGCGGGAATGTGGTTGCATTATCCTGACCGGACGTCATATGACGGCGGCAGGATAATGCGCTCTGCGCGCCCCCGGGGGGCGCGCAGATCGGCGATCGGTGATGCGGCGTGTCACACTAACACACCACATCTCCGATCTCGGTAAAGAGCCTACTGACGTAGGCTCTTTACCATGTGACCAGCTGTGTCCAATCACGGCTGGTCACATAGTACACAGGAAGAGCCATTGATCGACTTTCCTCAGTACGTGCCTGACAGGCACGAGTAAAGGAGAGCCGATCTGCAGCTCCCCTGACAGGGGGGGGGGGGTCTGCACTGGTAATCAGATCATTAATTACCAGTGCAGACACTCGGGGGGGGGGGAGGGTGCCACTAGAACCACCAGGGATGCCCACCCATGACCCCACGGATGCCCACTAGAGATGGCTTTGCGGTTCACCTGGCGGTCGGTTCGCCGCAAATTTTGCTTGTTCGCTACCCGCCAAATTTGCGAACACATGGCGTCATTCGCGGCGGCCATATTTGTTTACATTGTCGAGAACTTTGACCCATGACACAGCCGTCAGGTGGAACGGGACAGCCAATTGAAACATTCCAGCACATGGACAGTCCCCCTACCCTATAAATAGACCTGAGCTATCGGCCATTTCACATTCCGCTTTCTGCCAGTGTAGGGAGAGGTCTGCTGTGCTTATCAGGGAGAGTTTGCTAGACACATAGCGCTTTGAAGATCCACAAAAGTCCTTTTCAGGGCTGGTATTCTTCGATATAGGTCTACTAGTATATTTTGAGCTTAGGGAGAGGTATCCAGGGGTTGCTTTAGGGGCAGTTAGAGATCTGCTGCAGTCACACACAAATCGCTCTGTCAATGTCCACAAAAGTAATTTAAAATGCTCCAATGTCGTTATAGGGTCTATTACAGTCTCTTATATAGGGAGAGGTATCCGGTGGTTGCTTTAGGGGCAGTTAGAGATCGGCTGCAGTCACATACAAATTGCTCTGTTAATGTCCACAAAAGTCATTTAAAGGGCTGCAAATTTTTTGGTATTGCCGTGCAGTGCACTAAAAAGGGGGGGGGGAGGGGGGTAATCCACAGTATAATATACTTTGTAGAAAGCATATTATAGTGGATTAGTACTATTATCGTACACTGTGCAGCATTGTGACAGGTGTGGTGATGAGACTGAGCGTTTCTGCAGCAACACTACACACGGTGACAAAAGCACTTATAATGTATTATAACTGGCTGGTGTGATAGACCAATTGCCCCCCCCCCCCCCCCCCCCAATGCCACATATTGAAGTGGGGTGTTATCTGAGTAAACTTTTTCAAGTGTATTTGTGTCATGCAACAATATTGCCTAGTTTGCTGAGTTAAGTCTGGTACACACAGTGCCAAACTCACTGGCCAATTTTTTGAACTGGTGTGCTACACCAATGCCCCCCATGCCACATATTGAAGTGGGGTGTTATCTGAGTAAACTTTTTCAAGTGTATTTGTGTCATGCAACAATATTGCCTAGTTTGCTGAGTTAAGTCTGGTATACACAGTGCCAAACTCACTGGCCAATTTTTTGAACTGGTGTGCTACACCAATGCCCCCCCATGCCACATATTGAAGTGGGGTGTTATCTGAGTAAACTTTTCCAAGTGTATTTGTGTCATGCAACAATATTGCCTAGTTTGCTGAGTGAAGTCTGGTACACACAGCGCCAAACTCACTGGCCAATTTTTTGAACTGGTAAGCTACCCCAATGCCCCCCCCCCATGCCATATATTGAAGTGGGGTGTTATCTGAGTAAACTTTTTCAAGTGTATTTGTGTCATGCAACAATATTGCCTCGTTTGCTGAGTGAAGTCTGGTACACACAGCGCCAAACTCACTGGCCAATTTTTTGAACTGGTGTGCTACACCAATGCCCCCCCATGCCACATATTGAAGTGGGGTGTTATCTGAGTAAACTTTTTCAAGTGTATTTGTGTCATGCAACAATATTGCCTAGTTTGCTGAGTTAAGTCTGGTACACACAGTGCCAAACTCACTGGCCAATTTTTTGAACTGGTGTGCTACACCAATGCCCCCCCATGCCACATATTGAAGTGGGGTGTTATCTGAGTAAACTTTTCCAAGTGTATTTGTGTCATGCAACAATATTGCCTAGTTTGCTGAGTGAAGTCTGGTACACACAGCGCCAAACTCACTGGCCAATTTTTTGAACTGGTAAGCTACCCCAATGCCCCCCCCCCCATGCCATATATTGAAGTGGGGTGTTATCTGAGTAAACTTTTTCAAGTGTATTTGTGTCATGCAACAATATTGCCTCGTTTGCTGAGTGAAGTCTGGTACACACAGCGCCAAACTCACTGGCCAATTTTTTGAACTGGTGTGCTACACCAATGCCCCCCCATGCCACATATTGAAGTGGGGTGTTATCTGAGTAAACTTTTTCAAGTGTATTTGTGTCATGCAACAATATTGCCTAGTTTGCTGAGTTAAGTCTGGTACACACAGTGCCAAACTCACTGGCCAATTTTTTGAACTGGTGTGCTACACCAATGCCCCCCCATGCCACATATTGAAGTGGGGTGTTATCTGAGTAAACTTTTTCAAGTGTATTTGTGTCATGCAACAATATTGCCTAGTTTGCTGAGTGAAGTCTGGTACACACAGCGCCAAACTCACTGGCCAATTTTTTGAACTGGTGTGCTACACCAATGCCCCCCCCCCCCATGCCACATATTGAAGTGGGGTGTTATTTAACAGTATAATTTTCTAAGAGTGTATTTTAGTCCTGCAAAAATTTGGCCTCTCGCTGTGTAAACAGGGCTACACACTGTGACAACAGTTACTGGCCAATTATTTGTAGAACTGGTGTAATAAACCTGTGCCCCCCCAATGCCACATATTGAATTGAGGTGTTATTTAACAGTATAACTATAAATAGGGAAGGACCCTAAGAGGACTGGGAAAGGCTCAAGGTGCCAGAGCCAAACACCTAAGAAAAAAACAAGCAGGGAAAAGAAAATAGGAAAGAAATGGAGCAGGAAAGGAAAGAAAGGGGGGGGGGAGGAAGGAAAGGGAAGGAAAAAGGGGGGGGAGGAAAAGGAAGAGGAAAAGGAAAGGGGGAAAGAATAGGGGGAAAGAAAAGGGAGGGATGAAAAAAGGGGGAGGGAAACGGAAAGAAAAAGGGAAACTGGAGGAGAAGAAGGAAGGAAAGGAGAGGGAAGGAGAATGGAAAGAACAGAAGGGAAAAAAGAGGGCTAGTGGGATTTTAAATGGTACCGTAGCTCATGAACTTGCAGAATTTTTCAAAATATAAAATATTTATTGATCCATGTTAAAAGCAAAACAAAAATCAAACAAATACAATATCAAGAAGAACTGTGCAGTACAGATACATACAATATTATTGCAGCAGCAGCATATACATAATCCAATGAAAGACTCATCGGAATTTAACCCGACATGTTTCGTGGACTAGGATGATCCGCTTCTTCAGGGGTATGTATCATAATGTAGAAAATGTGCCTTTATTGACCTACATAATATAAATAGCAAATATTGTTATCATCATCAAAAGTATCAGGTCATGCATGCATAAATGGCGCTCCCATGCGTACACCAGAAATCTCACCCATGTCAGATCACCGAAAAAGGACCAAGAGGACAGACGTGCATCCCAGAAACGCCTCCCCAACGGATGTGGAAGGAGAAGAAAGGCAGAGCTGCCCAAATGACCAGCAGCAGGAGAGAGAGTTAATCAAGAATATGACAGGTGTCAGTGTATATAGACACCAGTGAGGAACAAGCCCCATCACCAAGGGGAAGAGAGAACCTAAGTTCAAAATAAATACCTGGGCGAAAGCCACTATTGGAGGTACTGCAATAAATGCAACATGGACAAGTGCCTAATGCGGAAGCATTGACAAGGGGATTCCTGCATACAAACAAATGGCCATAGATACATTTTATTTTTATTTTATTTTAAGATTTTTATCTATAGCCATTTGTTTGTATGCAGGAATCCCCTTGTTGATGCTTCTGCATTTAAAATCCCACTAGCCCTCTTTTTTCCCTTCTGTTCTTTCCATTCTCCTTCCCTCTCCTTTCCTTCCTTCTTCTCCTCCCCTTCCCCTTTTTCTTTCCGTTTCCCTCCCCCTTTTTTCATCCCTCCCTCGCCCTTTTCTTTCCCCCTTTCCTTTTCCTCTTCCTTTTCCTCCCCCCCCCCTTTTTTTTCTTCCCTTTCCTTCCTTCCCCCCCTTTCTTTCCTTTCCTGCTCCATTTCTTTCCTATTTTCTTTTCCCTGCTTGTTTTTTTCTTAGGTGTTTGGCTCTGGCACCTTGAGCCTTTCCCAGTCCTCTTAGGGTCCTTCCCTATTTATAGTTATATTCAATTGGGATGTCGGTACTTTTATACATAATTTGATACAAACACGATTAATCCTTATTTAACAGTATACATTTCTAAGATTGTATTTTAGTCCTGCAAACATTTGGCCTCTTTTGCTGTGTTAACTGTGCTACACACAGGGACAACAGTTACTGGCCAATTATTTGTAGAACTGGCGGACTGACGGAACGGCAGATAGGGAGGAGAGGCAGGCAGAACTTGCATTGCACAAGAGGGAGAAAGCAGACTGCAAATGTATCAGGAGCGAGCCATCAACCATGTACAGTCACATCTGGCGCTCCCAGGACGCCTGCACATGGATCCGCAGTGTGGGCTTTTTTTAATGTGTTCTTTGCTGACACCAGTGTTGCCATCTGCAGCCTTTGCAGTCAACGCATAAGTCGCGGTAAGGCCAATACTCACCTAGGGACAACTGCCTTAAGAAAGCACCTGAAATCCCATCACCAAGCCCAGTGGGAGCAACACCGTCAGAACCCACAAAGCCACACTCCATGCTCTCACCTTCCAGCCTCTTCTCCTTCTCCTGTCTCCTCACAGTTGTCCAACACTCCACCTTCCATGATGCCGTCGTCACGTTGTTCTGGAAAAAAGCAGGCTTCTGTGGCTCAAATGTTGGAGCGTACAAAAAAGTACGACTACATTGGGTTAATGGCCGATGTGGACGCTCTGAGGAGTGATGAACCCCTGGACTACTGGGTGGGCAGCCTTGACCTCTGGCCAGAGCTTGCACAATTTGCAATGGAACTGTTGGCTTGCCCCCAGTCCAGTGTCCTGTTCGAAAGGACGTTCAGTACAGCAGGGGGGATCGTGACCGATAAGCGCACTCGCTTCGCTCATGACAGTGTAGACTACCTCACATTTATAAAAATGAATGAGGCATGGATCTCTGAGGAATTAAACACATGTGACCAGTAGACCAGGTTTCATCGAAATTCCTCATGCCAGGCCACAAATATCCGAAAGACCGCCATCCACTCACAACAATTCCTGGTCCTTGGCTTCGCTAAATACAGCAGCATAAAAGGCATTCCATGTCCATTGAATGGCTAATTTTTGCAGCCTATACAGGCCGACACTTACTGTTCTGTGTACTGTGAATGCCTACTGTACCTCTAGCTATCATATACTAAGTTCTTTGCTGTCAGTTCAACCCATGTGAGCTAATTTTTGCGGACTATACAGGCCGCCACCTACTTCTGTATACTGTGAACGCCTACTGTACCTCTAGCCATCATATACTACGTTCTTTGCTGTCAGTTCAACCCATGTGAGCTCATTTTTACGGCCTATAGAGGCCGCCACCTACTTCTGTATACTGTGAACGCCTACTGTACCTCTAGCCATCATATACTACGTTCTTTGCTGTCAGTTCAACCCATGTGAGCTAATTTTTGCGGCTTATACAGGCGCCCCTATCTAGCTCACAGCTAAATTAAGCGCTTGTGGGGAATTGTATCAAACGCCTTAGCGAAATCCAGGTACACCACATCCACTGGTCTGCCCCTATCTAGCTCACAGCTCACCTCCTCATACAATGTTAAGAGATTGGTTTGAAAAGAACGCCCATTTGTAAACCCGTGCTGATTACTGCTGATTATGCTGTTGTCTTTAGCAAACTCTACGATATAGTCCCTTATCATCCCCTCCAGAAGTTTACATACTATCGATGTCAGACTGACAGGCCTATAATTACCTCTGCCCTTTTTTGAATATCGATATCACGTTAGCTTTCCTCCAATCCCCTGGTACATTTCCTGTCATAATAATGTCAGCAAAGATCAGGAACAGTGGTCTAGATATAACCTTACTGAGTTCTTTGAGTACTCTCGGATGTACACCATCCGGGCCTGGTGATTTGTTTGTGTTCATTTTATCCAGCCTTTCCCTGATTTCACCCTCTGTTAGCCATAGTGGCAAGTCCTGTGTATTACTACTAACCATACAGTCATGGTCAGTGTACCCCTCCTTTTCCTGAGTAAAAACTGACAAGAAAAAAGTGTTCAGCACTGTTGCTTTTTCAGTGTCCTCTGTAACCATCCTCCCATCATCGTTAATTATGTGTGCAATATGCTCTGTTCTAGTTTTTTTGCTGTTGATATATTTAAAGAATTTCTTCAGGTTCTTTTTTATTATCCTCCACTATTTGTCTCTCAAAGTTGATTTTAGCCATTTTGATTTTGCATTTACTTTTCTTATTTGCCTCCTTGTATTTCTCGAAAGCCGATACTGTGCCCTCTGATTTATATTTCTTGAAGGCCATTTTTTTTCCCCTAATAATTTTTTTAACATTACGGATTAGCCAGCCAGGTTTGGCCTTGTCTCTTCTAAATTTATTTCCCATAGGAATGCACTGCAAGATGCCTTTGTTTAATATGTTCCTAAAGCATTCCCATTTTTCCTCCATGATCAGTGATCCTAGGGTTTGGTCCCAGTTTACCCTTTCCATCAATGAGCACAATTTAGGAAAGTTTGTCCTTAACAGAAAAAGTTTGCCCTTAACAGAAAAACATAAAACAGTCAAACCAATTCAGATAAAATAATGGTTGCAGATCCTTGACAACTTTGGAGTCTGTGGTACCATTAAGTTAGGTTCTGTCCTCAGCCTCCAAAACACTGCCTCAAGAACTATCCTAACTGACCACAGATCCCTACCACCTATACTACCCGGTCGATCTAGACTGAACCAGACCAACCAGAGAACTGCATACCTGAGATGGGTCCCACCATTTTATTGTTCGACACCAAGTTTTGGATCCTCATCAAGGACCCCAACTGCCAACATCCAACCTCCTTAGCAGAACAACAGAAAACGGAATCACCAGGGCAGGCAGGAGGGACGTTTCTGCTAGGATTTCCAGTCTGCAAGTGAAACCCCTTCACTCCTCCCCTCCAACTACTCTCTCTCCTGCTCCTCCCCATCACCTCGTCTGTTTTGTCAATAAGGAAAGAGTCCTGACCTCCCATTTCCCAACAACTAATTTAACCCCCTACTGCAAGGTTTTAATTCCACCCTGTCATGTATGCCCTATGCTTATCATTTCCTTCAAGCTCCGGGTGTGTCTTGACTAGGGTAGTTCCTAACCTGTTTAACCATATTATCTGGATCAGTACCCAACAACACCGCCCTTTACCTTTAAAATGACAATACAAATTCAGCATTGGGATTAAATGGCAGGTTCAGCCTTTTATTAAACAAAACCGTAAATAACAGAAAAACATAAAACAGTCAAACCAATCCAGATCAAAGAATGGTTGCAGATCCTTGACGATACCATCTCCCACAACTTTTGAGTCTGTGGTACCATAAAGTTAGGTTCTGTCTCCAGCTGCCAAAACACCGCCTCAAGGACTATCCTAACTTACCACAGACCTTACCACCTTACACTACCTGGTCGGTCTAGACTGAACCAGATCAACCATAGGACTCCATACCTGAGATCCGTCCCACCATTTTATCGTTCGACACCATGTTTTTGACCCTCGTCAAGGACCCCGACCGCCACAGCAGCACAAGTGTGAAACCTTACACTTGTGTCCGCCGCCACACTCAGAAAGCCCTCTGGATACCATACTGTAATCCCAAGGCCTACAGGTCAATACCCACCACATTGAGATGCACTCCATCCCCTCTCAGGTACAACCATGTGTCCGTCTCCAGCTCCACATGTCTAACCACTAATCCACCATTCCTAGCAATGAATCTGCCTACCTCCTTATTCACCTTTATCTGGCATTATTCAACTTCTCTGCCGATGTTGCCCCTCTCTATGCAGTGTGGGCCACCATATCTGACCATACTTTGATCATGTCAGGGAGGGAAGACCTAAGTTGCAGGAAGTCCAGTTTCACATCCCTAATCAGGTCCCTCATAAAACGTAGAATTAAGTTATTCCCACCAACATATAAGACCAAAACATCCGGCGGGCTGTCCGGCAGGGCAAATCGGTGAACCTCAGTTAAGACCAGTGGTGGGATTCAGCCAGTTCGCACCGGTTCCATAGAACCGGTTGCTAACTTTCTGCAAGTTCGCAGAACCGGCTGAATCCCTCTGCGCGTCTGAGGAAGCGCAGGACAATTGAATGTCCCGCGCTCGGACAGACGTGGCGGCCGGGGGGCGGAGCAGTGCGCTCCTCCCCGCCCATTCTGTGACAATAGCGAATGAGAATTAGCTATTATCACATGATCCTCCTCCTGGCCAATCAGGGAGCGGGTCCTCCCGCTTCCTGATTGGCCGAAAGGCAAACACTGTGCCATTGGACGAGGAGGAGGCGCCGCGGGAGGACTCGGAGACGCGGGGAGCCGACTGCGAGACCGTCCATGAGGTAAGTGCATGGGTCTCGCGGGGGGGGGATCGCTGGCACTCTGCAATTGGGGGCAATGTTGTGGCTGGCACTCTGCAATTTGGGGCAATGCTGTGGCTGGCGCTCTGCAATTGGGGGCAATACTCTGGCTGGCGCTCTGCAATTTGGGGCAATGCTCTGGCTGGCACTCTGAAATTGGGGGCAATGTTGTGGCTGGCGCTCTGCAATTGGGGGCAATACTCTGGCTGGCGCTCTGCAATTTGGGGCAATGCTCTGGCTGGCACTCTGCAATTGGGGGCAATACTCTGGCTGGCACTCTGCAATTGGGGGCAATGTTGTGGCTGGCGCTCTGCAATTGGGGGCAATGTTGTGGCTGGCACTCTGCAATTGGGGGCAATGCTGTGGCTGGCGCTCTGCAATTGGGGGCAATGCTGTGGCTGGCGCTCTGCAATTGGGGGCAATGCTGTGGCTGGCGCTCTGCAATTGGGGGCAATACTCTGGCCGGCGCTCTGCAATTTGGGGCAATGCTGGGGCTGGCACTCTGCAATTGGGGGCAATGCTGTGGCTGGCGCTCTGCAATTGGGGGCAATACTCTGGCTGGCACTCTGCAATCATTAGGGGCAATGCTGTGGCTGGCACTCTGCAATCATTAGGGGCAATGCTGTGGCTGGCACTCTGCAATCATTGGGGGCAATGCTGTGGCTGGCACTCTGCAATCATTGGGGGCAATGCTGTGGCTGGCACTGTGCAATCATTGGGGGCAATGCTGTGGCTGGCACTGTGCAATCATTGGGGGCAATGCTGTGGCTGGCACTCTGCAATCATTGGGGGCAATGCTGTGGTCACTATGCATTGAAAGGGGGGCACGCTGGTCTCTCTGCATTGAAAGGGGGGCACGCTGGTCACTGTGCATTGAAAGGGGGGCACGCTGGTCACTGTGCATTAAAGGGGGCATGTACACTGGTCACTGCATTGAAAGGGGGCACGCTGGTCTCTCTGCATTGAAAGGGGGCACTCTGGTCACTGTGCATTGAAGGGGGCATGTACACTGGTCACTGCATTGAAAGGGGGCACGCTGGTCTCTCTGCATTGAAAGGGGGCACTCTGGTCACTGTGCATTGAAGGGGGCATGTACACTGGTCACTGTGCATTGAAAGGGGGCACGCTGGTCTCTCTGCATTGAAAGGGGGGCACGCTGGTCTCTCTGCATTGAAAGGGGGAACGCTGGTCACTGTGCATTGAAAGGGGGCACGCTGGTCATTCTGCTGGGAAAGTCGGAACTGGTTACTAAAATTTTTGAATCCCACCACTGGTTAAGACCCTCTGCCAGAGTATTCCTGGCACCCCAATCCATCTAACAAAGCCCTCTTCTCTTGAAACTCCCAACTGCTGTCCATTGGGCCTAACCTCCACCCTCTTTGCCACCCAGAAGACATAAGAGTGCCCCAGAATCCAGATAAGACACCGGGGAAAATCTGTAAAGACTTAAAGATGACCATGCACCAACTTTACTGGAAGGTCCGGCAACAAAAAACATAAATAATGCAAAGAATGACAGGAAAAACAGACAGGAGGAAAAACAACACCTATCACTGATAAATTACAGCAGGTGAGGCCGCACATATATTTTGTATTTCTTGGACTCCCACCTGCCTCAGTGGCTGCCCCTATGTGCAAATAATGGGAGAAACACTCTCCAGCAACCAACCCCGCCTCCAATAGGCAATTACGGAAAACTGCAATGAGTTGAAACTTGGACAGAAATTTACCATCCGAGTGGATGAACAAGGCACCCTCCCCTCTGGGCCGCACATTCAGAAATTGTTCCATTGCTAAGACTGGACAAAGCTAAGTGCTATTGCCCCTAAACAAGTAAACCTGCACTCCCTTGCCTCTCTGGTCAGTCTTGGATTGCCTAATCCAGAGCCTTACCAATGAGGCAGAGCACATAGCACCCCCCACCAACATTTCTCCAGAGCTCTCCTGGATGGGCTAACTAGCTCGCTAATCCGAAAAGCACAAAAAAAAAAGGCCCCAAACAAAGTCATCTCTGATGAACAAACCATGGGCAAACTGTCCAGCAATGAACTCAGTACTGAAAAGAAAACTGGTTGCCTAGAATCACAACTACGCTTTCCCCTCCGGTAACCCTTAAGCGCCTGACACAACACAAACGACTTGGTGAAATCTGTGATACCTGCCAACTTAAAAAAAAACGCAAATCTCAACAATTTTTGATCCACCATGGACAATGAGGTACCCTGCGTAAGATTAAAGCAAATTAAATATAGCACCAAAGATGACAGGTCCACCCCAAAATCCTCCCCACTTACCTCCTCTAATAAAAATAACCATTCCTTCCACGCTTTGGAGTAGGACACCCATGTTGCCATGCTGAGCGAGTCCTGTATCAGTCCAGCGGTGACTCCAATGCAATCCTCCATAGACGCCGAGGACAAGGCACCCCATGTTGCTCCGCATCCGGTGCCAACACGCAAAACTTGCCCCACTGAAAAGAAGACAAAATGTCTGCTAATTTGTTGGTAGCTCCCGGGATGGGAATAGCATGAATAAGTGTATTCAATTGCAAACAACTCAAAACCAAGTAACACAGGAGCCTAATCACCGGTGGGGAAGAAGCTGGAATGTTATTATTTGCTAAAACCATGCCCATATTGTCACAATTGAATCACACTTTTTTGTTCTGAAAAGCCTCCCCACAAAGTTCTACTGCCAAGACAATGGGAAATAGCTTGAGTACCACCAGGTTCCTCAAAAATCCAGCAGTGTGCCACTCCTCAGGCCATGGCTCAAACCTCCAGCCATAAGGAATGGTCGCTAAAAGATTCAAGAAAAATATCCCAAATACGCAGGTCGACCCTGATCCCCATTGAAAGCTGCACATAATGGCCTGGGGAGGGCCTGGGAAGCTGCCGACAAAGGCCTGAAAAATATCCTGCCCATTGGAAATATTTCTGCAAGCACCCATAAGTTATTCCTGCGCATGCTTGTACCACTTCCATTCAGAGCCAACAATTTATCCATAGGCAAGCTGCATTCCATGGCCACTGAATTGATGGTTATTCTGAGAAAAACCTGTGCCGTAGCCGGGCCTTCTGTCTTTTCCGGTGTAAAAGGCATGCCGAAACATTCCGCAAGATGTTGCAATGTCCCCAGCAGGATCTCACAAGTCCTTGACTCCAGCGGTCCAATGCACAAAAAATCATCCAGATAGTGGATGACTGAGTTCTCCCCTTGAGACCCCCCTAACTATCCATTCAAGGAACAAACTAAACATTTAAAACAAGGCACACTAGATAGAACAACCCATCGGCAAGCAACGATCTTCAAAGTAAGAACCTTGCCAACAGCATCCTAACAAATGGAAATTCTGAGGATGGACTAGGAGCAGCTGGAATGCTGCTTCAACATCAGATTTAGCCATGAGCGAGCCCTGGCCTTATCTACGTACCCAGAAAACAGCTGTGTCTAATGATGTGTAGGTAACTGCACATTCCAGCGGGTCGATATCATCAATTATCTGTGCCTCCTTTAGGATACGAGAGAAGAGGAATCGTCCGAAATTTTCCTAAACTAAGATGGAAGAGGCGGGAAAGAAAATGGGCTCTCATGCGACCCAAGATCACTTCTTTCAGCAGCTTCTTTGACACAACCGACAGTAGAGATGGACGAACATTGGCCGGGGCGGTTCGCGAACGTCAGCCGCAAATTTTCTCAAAAGTCTGCGAACCGCAAGTTTGCGGCGGGCCCCATTGACTTTAATGGGAGGCAAACTTTAAAAACCTTTAGGTCATATTTGTATCCACAAAAGACGTACTAGCTGTGCACAAATAGTCCCAGCACATGGACAATGTCATAACAGAAGTATTGCAATTGAAAAAGTTGCCCTAATTTTTTTTTTTTCAGCAAAAAATATATATTTTTTTTTCATAAATCAGCCAGAACTGACAGCAGCTGGTAAATACATGTCTAATACATATAGGGTCCATTCACACATCTGTAAAATGGGTCCACATCCGATCCACAATTTGGCGGAACCTTTACAGACCCATTGATTTTCAATTCCAGTCTGAAAAATTAGGCATTCACAGGATAAAGAAGTAAGTGTCGGCCATTCCAGGCCCCAAAAATTAGCCCACATTTGTTTACCTGACAGCTAAGAACATAGTATTTGGTGGCTGGAGGTACATTACGCATTCACAGGATACAGAAGTAAGTGTCGGCCTGTATAGGCCCCAAAAATTAGCCCACATAAAGTGGCACTCTGACGGGGACACACTGGATATAAAGGGGCACTCTGACAGGGACACACTGTCAGCCTGTGTCCCCCCTCATCCAGCCTGTGTCCCCCCTCATCCAGTCTGTATTCCCCCCTCATTCAGCCCATGTCACTGCGGTCATGCAGCCTGTGTCCCCCGTCGTCATTCAGCCTGTGTCCGTGTCCCCATCAGAGTCCTCCTTTACATCCAGTGTGTACCTGTCAGAGTCCCTCCTTTACATCCATGTCCCCATCAGAGTGCTCCTTTACATCCAGTGTGTCCCTGCCAGAGTGCCCCTTTATGTGTCCCGCTCAGAGTTCCCCTTTATTATTCCTGTCAGAGTGCCCCTTTATTATTCCCGTCAGAGTGCTCCTTTAATATTGCGGTCAGAGTGCCCCTTTAATATTGCGGTCAGAGTGCCCCTTTATTATTCCCGTCAGAGTTCCCCTTTTTTTAATTCCCGTCAGAGTGCCCCTTTAATATTGCGGTCAGAGTGCCCCTTTAATATTGCGGTCAGAGTGCCCCTTTATTATTCCCGTCAGAGTGCCCCTTTAATATTACAGTCAGAGTGCCCCATTAATATTGCGGTCAGAGTTCCCCTTTATTATTCCCGTCAGAGTGCCCCTTTAATATTGCTGTCAGAGTGCCCCTTTATTATTCCCGTCAGAGTGCCCCTTTAATATTACAGTCAGAGTGCCCCATTAATATTGCGGTCAGAGTTCCCCTTTAATATTGCAGTCAGAGTGCCCCATTAATATTGCGGTCAGAGTTCCCCTTTATTATTCCCGTCAGAGTGCCCCTTTAATATTGCGGTCAGAGTTCCCCTTTAATATTGCGGTCAGAGTGCCCCTTTAATATTGCGGTCAGAGTGCCCCTTTGATATTGCGGTCAGAGTGCCCCTTTATTATTCCCGTCAGAGCTGCAGCAACGCTCAGTCACCACACCTGTCACAATGCTGCACAGTGCACAATAATACTACGAATCCACTATAATATGCTTTCTACAAAGTATATTATATCGTGGATTACCCCCCTCCCCCCCTATATAGTGCACTGCACACCAATACCAAAGAAATTTCAGCCCTTCAAATGACTTTTGTGGACATTAACAGAGCGATTTGTGTCACTGCAGATGCCGATTTCTAACTGCCCCTAAAGCACAGACTGGATACCTGACCCTATACTGAAGAGAGACTGGACCTATACCGAAATACCAGCCCTGAAAAGGACTTTTGTGGAAATTAACAGAGCGATTTGTGTGACTGCTGCCAATCTCTAACTGCCCTGAAAGCACCGACTGGATACCTTCCCCTAACCTGAAAAGATACTAGTAGACCTATACCAAAATACCAGCCCTGAAAAGGATTTTTGTGGATCTTCACAGAGCTATTTGTGTCTGGCAATCTCCCCCTCATGAGTGAGCACAGGCAACCTCTCCCTACGCTGACAAAATGCGGAATGTGAAATGGCCGACAGCTCACGTCTATTTATAGGGTAGGGGGCATGTCCATGTGCTGAAATGTTTCAATTGGCTGTCCCGTTCCACCTGACGGCTGTGTCATGGGTCAAAGTTCTTCTGAATGAAAAAGAAAATGGGGGTGCGGACATATTAGCGAACATCAGCAAAAATCCGACTTTTTGCGAATTTGCGAACAAGCAAAATTCGCCGCAAACCGACCGCCGGGCGAACCGCAAGGCCATCTCTAACCGACAGATTAAGGAGCGCCAAATGTAAATTATTGGAAGGGACCTCCCGCAAGGTACTTGAGATGCGTCCTTTCCAGCCTCACTGGCATCGTCCCTTTTTCCAGAATTGTCGCTGGCACCCCCTTTTACTTGTCTAAAATGCGAATGAGGTAATGATTTCTTCCGTAACCTGAACATTTGTATTTAAAGCGGCAGGCGTGTCCAAACCGACACTTTCCTTCATTAAACTGCCAAAAAAATCCCCTTCCTTTCCTTCTCTTCCTTTCCTTCTAGGGGTTGGTGATCCAGAGGTGGAGGCACCGGCCCCACCCCTGCTCCTTAGGAAAAAACTGCCCCCCAGCCCTGGAAAAAGTCATCAACTTCATCCAGCGGCTCATATCTTTGTGATCCCAGCGTATGGAGGGGGGGGGTGTTATTTTGTTGACGAAACTGTTCGTCATAGTTGATCCATGCCAGCCCCCTGTATACCATGTGAGCCTCACTAATGGCTTCCATGTAGCAAAACAGGGCCGAACAAGTTCTCCAGTGCTTTTTCCCTGATCACACTAACAAAAATTGCAAATGTTTGCAACCAATTCGCAAATGTCCGAGGAATACCTCCTCTTCTCCTCGTCCTCCTTCGGGCTTTTGTCCTGTATAACACGATCCAAGTAAAATTTTTCAAATGGAAGCAGGGAAAATATTTCCACATACTCACCCTTCCAAATTTTTTCACGAACTTCAGCTTTAAAGTGTGCCCCCAACGGTCCCTCGAAGCATACATATACCCAGAGATGTATAGTAACTAAGTAGAACTACTTCACTACTGTACTTAAGTACCGAAAGGCGGTATCTGTACTTTCCTAGAGTAGAATTTTTTTCTCCTACTTCCACTTTTACTTCACTACATTTTTTCAATGATTTCAATACTTCTACTCCGATATATTTTTTTTTGTGCTGCATAGTTACTCATTACAATTATAAAAATTACCACTGCCAGAACAGTAGATGGCAGGTTTCATGAAGCTCAAAACATGTGTATTATCAGCGCATACGGAAATAAAAGCTACTGTATGTAGAAATAAAAGCTGCATTTGAAATAATGAAAAACAATATGATGTTCAAACTTTTGACTTCTTTCTTTAATAACTACATAACACAGTACTTGTACTTTTACTTTCAGTACTTGAGTAGTAATTTTTTTTCAAAACTACTGGTACTTTTACTTTCAGTACTTGAGTGGCAAAATTTAAAAAAAAACTACTTGCAATACTTAAGTACAAAAAATGTTGAATACTTTAGTACTTCTACTCAAGTCACTTTTTGATCGAGCACTTCCACTTCTACTCAAGTCACTTTTTGATCGAGCACTTGTACTTTTACTCAAGTATGTGTTTTGAGTACTTTATACAACTCTGCATATACCTCACATTTTGCTGAGTCAGCTAACGGCACCTTTTCCACTTCCTTGTCTCCATCCTTTGAAGTCTCAGCGGTGATCGCTACAGCTGCCACCATGTCCCCATCCATTTGTGTGCCCATGACTACCGCCGCTGGCGTCACTGACGGAGCTCTTGAAAGAGCACAAACACCCCCTGGAAAACATCTCCCTTCCCTGAGGGGACCCCACAGCAATACTGGCAGGGAGTCCCTCGTCACCCTTGCTTCCAATCTCCGCAGCAAGTCCCGCAGACTATCCCAGAGGCCCCTGCCAGCCTGACCTGAACCCCCCCCCCAACAGAAGAAAACATTGCATGTGCTGCTCCTGTGCTGGGGTACACTGAGGGCTTAAGAACTGTGGTGTAAGGGTGGAAACAGTGGGAACATCTGGCCAATCAGGAGTGACCCAGGGGACCCTATTAATATCCCCTCCTTCGGGTGCGGCCATGCGGGAGACACGTGTAGGAAAGAGAGGCATGTCGTTCACGAAAGGAGTGAAGAGTGTTCCCGCTATTGCTGCCACCATGGGCAAGAACACTGTGGAGCAGAGCCAAGAGTAGACCCACCAGCCCAATCCCCTTCTAGTCTAGGATACCGGTATCTGGATAGTGCCGGACGGCGGACTCACGTTGTGCACCGGAGGAGGTCGGGGGTTCCTTGGAGTGGTATGTCCCCAGTATGCCACTATTACTCTTAAAGTGCAGGCGTGGGTCCAATGTGGGCAATGTGGTGATCTGCTGCTCAGGGCAGAGAAGAGTGAGGGCCGTCCCAAGAAGTTGACCGTTATGTGGGAGACAGGCCTCACTCAGGAGGTGACCGGCAACGAGTCAAAGTTCCTCCGCGGAGTCGGGAGAGGCATGTTCTGGCTGATGATGCAGCTGGATGCCCCGCCAGCAGTCAATGGGCCTACAGTCTGCGGGAAGGGAGTTCAGTCGCAGAGTTCCATAGGGAGGGGATCCGTGTCCACCCAAACAGTTGGAGAATGGCCAGAGGTATCTACCGCAAGGGCCATAACGGGATCCGCCCCTATCAATGTTCCACAGCCTGTTAAGTCAGAAACAGTTCAGGTGTCATCTTCCAGCACCAGCAGTGAGGGTGAGAGACACCCTGTCAGAATTGATTCCCCATCCTTTTATATAAAGTATGGATCACTTACGGAAGACATGGATGATTGGGGATCAATCGATGAGACAGCTCCCCTGGTCCCGAAGGGAATGCACCATTGGACCAGGAAGCCAAGGAGGCTATTGAGAGGGGGGAACTGGCCCAGAAATTTGGGTTCTGCAACGCCTATGTTGCAAGGGTCCCAGACCTTACCCCACCAGGGAACATTGCCAGGGAGCAGAACACAGCGTACGAGGAAATGATACAGAGGGTATGTACCCCATTTTCTCCACCAGAGAGAGGAAACAGGAGAACCCTCCCCCAGTTGTCCAGGATGCAACGGTGGATGCAGAAGAAGGTTGCACTGGAGTACGGCTATGATTACCCCTATGCCCCCAGGGAGGTAAAGCTTCTGGTAGAAAAATTACGGGATTTCTGTTGTGATGAACTAATTTGGGACTTCCTATTTGTTCCAAAGCCTTACAGGGATTCCCCGGAAGAGGGGCTTAAAGAAAAGTTTAACAAAGTAAAGACTCAGTGGTACTATGGGCGCTCTATTTATATAGACAGAGTAGAATTCCTT
This sequence comes from Pelophylax lessonae, assembly GCF_965119305.1. Lineage (NCBI taxonomy): Eukaryota > Metazoa > Chordata > Amphibia > Anura > Ranidae > Pelophylax > Pelophylax lessonae. Next base: position 579,196,912 of record NC_138769.1, on the reverse strand, counting down.
CGCCCGGATGGGTCAAGACATGCTTGGTCCATCTGAGTCAAGAATGAGCAAGTGGAGTATGTCCAAGTACCCCACCCGGAGTATTACATCTGAGATTGTTAGTATCTTATCCAGAGGAGGAGCTTCAGGAACAGAAAAAAAAAACTGTGTGGCTGGCTGGCTACCACAACTGACCAAGGAAACTTTAAAGTGACATAATGCTGAATCCAAGTTTGCAAGTGTTTGAAGTTCAAATAGACCCCTTGGGCCATCGGGCCAGGGTCTTTTGAAAGTCAAGTATTGCTGTTTCAGACCTTTTTGGGCCATCGGGCCCAGGTCTGCTGGAAAGTGTTTTTTATGATAGATCCCTTGGGCCACCGGGCCAGGATCTTTTGTGAGTTACAAATGGCTGTGTGGGACGTCATCCACAGTTTTGACAGATGAAGATATTGTTACAAAGTTCAAGTGTGTCCAGGAGCTTTAGTGGGGGGTGCCCTGTAGGGATGATCGAACTTTTGAAAAGTTTGGTTCGACCAGAACACCCGAACTTCCCGAAAGTTCGGCCCGGATTTCAGAACCCCATTGAAATCAATGGGACCCGAACTTCGGTAATCAAAAAACCCCATTTTGAAGCCCTAAAACCCAATAAATGCCCCTAAAAAGTGCCTAGGGTTCTGGGTCATGCCCCAGGGACTATTAATCACACAAAAACAAGTTATTAAAAATTGTCATTTTTGATAGAGAGCCAATTATTGAAAAAATCATTGGAAAAAAAAATGAGATTTCTTTGGATTGAGTGTCTGGGGGGGGGTCTAAAAACTGTACCTGTGAAGTTTCAGCTCTGTAGCATGTCCAGAACCAAAAAAAAAAAAGTTTGTTTGTATTAGAATTGCAGTGGAGCAGGATAGTGGCTTCGCTATTTTCACACCTGGCTTTTGGTGCAGGTGTTTATAGGGCTTTTTTGTGGACGTGTTTGGAGGCAGGCATGACATCTGAACTTCTGTGTAGGGGTATATATACACACACACATGTATGTATATATACACATACACATATATAGGTGTGAAAGTAGCAGAACCCTATGCCAGCGCTAATAAAATAATTAGCAGGCATAGGATTTCGCTCCTATCACACCTATATGTGTGTATGTGTATAAATACATATAAGTGTGTGTGTATATATACCCTTATACAGAAGTTCTGATGTTATGCCTGCCTCCAAAGACGCCCAAAAAATGCCCAAAAAAACGCCTGCTACAAAAACGCCCAGGTGTGTTGTTGCAGGTGTTTTTTTGGGCATTTTTTGGGCGTCTTTGGAGGCAGGCATAACATCAGAACTTCTGTATAGAGGTATATATACACACACACTTATATGTATTTATACACATACACACATATAGGTGTGATAGGAGCGAAGTCCTATGCCTGCTAATTATTTCATTAGCGCAGGCATAGGGTTCTGCTACTTTCACACCTATATATGTGTATGTGTATATATACACATACATGTGTGTGTGTGTATATATATACCCCTACACAGAAGTTGTGATGTTATGCCTGCCTCCAAAGACGCCCAAAAAATGCCCAAAAAAACGCCTGCTACAAAAACGCCCAGGTGTGTTGTTGCAGGCGTTTTTTTTGGGCGTCTTTGGAGGCAGGCATAACATCAGAACTTCTGTATTGGGGTATATATACACACACACTTATATGTATTTATACACATACACACATATAGGTGTGATAGAAGTGAAGTCCTATGCCTGCTAATTATTTCATTAGCGCTGGCATAGGGTTCTGCTACTTTCACACCTATATATGTGTATGTGTATATATACATACATGTGTGTGTGTATATATACCCCTACACAGAAGTTCTAATGTCATGCCTGCCTCCAAAGACATCCACAAAAAAGCCCAATAAACGCCTGCTACAAAAACGGCCAGGTGTGAAAGTAGTGAAGCCACTATCCTGCTCTATTGCAATTCTAATAGAAACAATCTTTTTTCTATGGCGGTCACCCTGACATGGAAGGGTTTGGTCACCCTGCCATAGCAGTCAGAGTCAGTTAACCCTACACTACACTACGGTCACCCTGACACTTAACACTTTCCCTACAGAAACTAGATTTTTTAATCTAACTATAGTGGAAAATAGTACCCTAACTACACTAGATATCCCTTTCCTCACACTAATAATTGCTAAATGACACTTTGAAGCAGGAGTAACAGAACTGCTTCCACTCTCTTCCACCTCCCTGTATTACAATGCTAGAGATTTGGCGGGCTATGTTATATACTGGGGGGCGTATTCACTACTGATTGGCCTTTGGAACCCCTAGTCACTCCAATTACATTCCTAGCATCCTCCTGCCCCCTCAATTGGCTTTTACTGATGGTTCTGGTCCAATCACAGGCTTTTAAAGCCCAGTTCCTGTCCCATTGCATTTTGGTCGGTTCTGGTTCCCGAATTCCGAACTTTTTCAGCAAAAAGTTTGAAATTCGGCCGAATTTCGAACAGTCAATGTTCGGGTCGAACCGATGGTCGACCCAAACCGTTTGATCATCCCCATTGCCCTGCTGGACCCCTGTGATGTTTCCTTGACTCAGCAGGACTGTAGGCCATGAGAGACTGTGACCTGCCCTGTTTCCTCACTGAAGTGCTTGGAAGGACAGCAGAGGGCGTTGTGTTTCACTTCTACAAAGGACTCTGCCTAGACAGTTAGTGTTAGGGGACAAGTTCTTCAAGGGAGGAGAGAACCCTGGTGTGTCAAGACACTGGCTAACAGAGGCAGTCAGGGAGGGAGTGGAAATGTCGCCCTTTCAATCCAATGAAGGAGGATCTTTCCACTCAACTGTTCAGATAGTTAGGCTTGTATTTCATATGTGATGCAGTTGACTAACTTTTTCTTCCTTTTTCTCCATACAGGTGGGTCCACCTTAGAGCTAGACAGTCAGCATATTTGCATTGTATTTTTCTTTGTTGTTCCCCACCATGTGAGTTTATTTGGTGGGGGTGCATCAGTTATCATGCACCTTAAACTGTGTATCATACATGTACAGCAGAGTGTAAAGATCTATTTTGTTCATGCTAATTTATTTGTAAATTCGTTTTTTTTTTCTCTTTTCCCCTTTCCAGGTTTTTGGGATACTTCTGATTTTTTGGCAGACTTTTGACAGGAGGCGGCTGCCTCAGAGTCAGAGGGACCTGGCTCAATTTGGTATGGGGTGGGTGTAGAACCCTACAGGTAGGTGCTAGGCAAATGTATAGTGGGCCTTGTCTGCCTAACAGCAGGGCCATGATTTATTTTTGCTAGGGTGTCATGGCTTCCAGGTGTGCCTGCTGAGAGGGGACTCTCCCCACTGGTCCCTGTGAGAGACTTCTCATAGGGCGGTGGAGGAAACCCAATCAGGGAACACATTCAGGCTTGTAACTACCCCAGAAGGCAGATTATGCCGCAAGGGATTCTGGGAGTGGGTATACGTTTGTGGGAAGTGCGTGACTGGGTATCTTTGGCGGAAGCAGAGTCCCAGGAGGGAGAGAACGGCTGTCTCTCCTCCTGTCTGAGGAAGCAGATATCTTGGGGTGTTGCCTGAGAATCCAGAGAGTGCTGAGTTGAGCTGAGGGGATCCGGTGTGCCGAGAACCAGCGGAGAGCAAGAGGGGTCCAGTCCCAGGAAAGCCTACACAGGTCGTGAGTACTTAGGATTGCCCCTGGGGGTCTGCCTGAAGTATTAGAGGAGGCCACTCCGGAAAGAGGTTCTGGGATCCAGTGTCAGCTAGCTGTAAAGGGGGTACCCAGGTTGAGGACCCTGAAGTGACAGAGGGGGTACATAGTCAGTGGACCCTGAAGAGCTAAAAGTGTAAAGGGGGCGCCTGCAGTTTGGGCCCTGAATTGTACAGAGTACCAGTTGAGAGTTGCAGCCATACAGGAATTCACAACAAGCTACCTCAAGCCAGTACAAGGCTGGAGAGAGTAATCAGTGACTTTGCAGTGCAGCAGTGTCAGTAGTTCAATACTCCACAGTCCTGAGTCTTCTGGACTTAAAGTCGAGGATTCAGCACTTCTTCCAAGTTACACTGTGCTCTAAGCGTCAGTGAGCGTTGGCTAGTGTCGGCTGGCGTCAAGTCAGCATTAACAGACATTTTTCCGGATAAAGTTCCAAGTTGTACTTAGTTAAGCCTAAAGGAGTATCCCACTCATTCCCTTCTCCCATCCCCTAAATACAATAAAACAACAAAACAAAGATGCCGGAGTTGTCAATGTCTCAGTTCTCACACCCAGGGCTGCAGCTCACATGGGCTGGAGAGGTAACCGGTAACAATGACAGACCCACATCAGGCTCAATGCCTGGAAAACCTGCTAAACACCTCCTATTATAGAATCCAAAAAAAAAAACGGGGATAGTAACAACACACCTTCCATACACCTTGCTCTGTCATTCTCTTATAAAATCACATCAAGGGTTGATAAATTAAAAGGAGATTCCTGTTCCCTCTCAACCATCAGGATAATGTATCGGAAGAATATTAACTTGTGTTTAGAATCCACCTGAACAAATGTAATGTGAGTCCCTGCAGAGGGATCTTTTATCATTTTATATTTTATATGAAACTATATGATATAGTTTATATCATAAACTAAACCTTATCAGGGGGAAATGAATTCAGTCTGTGGACTCTTGATCATCTGTTGTACACTCCGAATCTGTCCACAAGTGCCAGACCTTCTCAAATTTCCTAGGGCAACCCCGGGACAAATAAGTAGCTTTGTATAGGGGTATAACCTTATTGATTAAACACTTCCAGAAGGGCAGATTAGGGTCTGTGTCTGATTTCCACCTGAACACTATCGTCTTTCTGGCATAAAATATTAAGAGACCCAAGACAATACGCATCCCCCTACTAACAGCCAAGTGTTGACACGTTTGAAGTTTCCAAGTACAATCTATGTAATTACATGCTATTGACTTTAACAATGCTCTTTAAGTGCCGGTTCACACTAGGGCGACCTGTGAGGCGACCTGGTCGCCTCACAGGTCGCCGCAGGTCGCCTCCCATAGGGAAGCTGCGGACCCGTTCTAATAGGAGCGACACAAGTCGCTCCGACTTAGAAAAAGGGTCCGGAGCTTCTTTGGGGCGACCAGGAGGCGACCGCCATAGACTTCAATATTATGAAGTCCGTGGCGGCCGCTCCGAGGTCGCGGCGCGCTGCTCGCACCGCGATCTCGGAGGTCGCCCCTGCAAGTAGCGTCACGGTAATGTGAACCGGCGCTTAGGTTAGCTCACAAGTTAGATATCTGAATAAGCTGGTTATCCAGTACTGTAACTAGAGGTTATGCATTTACAATGTTTATAGTAAAATACAAAAACAAAATGACAAAAGATCCTTCCAAGAACTTATACAAGCACTAGATAGGCTTATCCTTACATCCTTACATCTAGCAGGTCAGAATCTGCAAGAGGTTTGCTAAATTCCTTGACATGTATATAACCAGGGCTTTTTTTTTTTAGAGAATAGGTGCAGGAACTCCCTCTTTTACCCACCTCCCAATACTGCCCTTTAAGACAATACAGAACCAAGTATCATTTTGTGGTGTTAAGTAATGTGTATGGAATTTGGGAATGATAACAAGAAAAGCAGTAAAATAAATCCCCTGCAGCCAGCAACAATAGATCCCTTTAACAACAATGGACCACCCGCAACAAAATTTCCCCCTTAACAACAATAGACTCCCAGCAGCAACAACAACATATCTCCCTACAGCCAGCATTAATAGGCCCCTCCCTCAACAGTAGATCTCTCCCAGCAACAACTGACCCCCCAGCAACATAAGACCCACCCCCAGCAACAATAGATCCCACAGCAGCAAAAATAGACCTCAGTAACAACAGACCCCCCTGCAAAAATATATCCCTTCTAGTTAGAATAGATCCCCCAGCAGTTATTATCAATAGACCCTGCAGCATACCCCAGCACCCTTTGCCATTACATACAGTCAGTCCTGGAGGTGCCGGAACTGCGTTCCCCCGCTGAAAAAAAGCCCTGTATATAACTGACCTGGAGAGAATTGCCTTTTAAACACAAATGGAGTTCCAAGTTTATTGTGATATTTTATTACAAAGTTGAAAAAAAATAAAATAAAAGGACATTTTCCAGGACAAAATTCCTTTGAAAAAAACTTCTGAAAAGCATGCAATTCTCCATATAAGAGACATTTGCCAAGTATAACATTGGCAGATTTCTAAACATGCCCTCTGCATTATTTGAAGAATTACTGTATTATGTTATTCCCTTTATTATATGCATTTTTAAGCAATCCAGTTCAAAATAAATTCTTATTTTGGTCAATCTAGCTTTAATGTAAACAAATTCAAGTGATATTAACCACTTAAGCCCCGGAGGATTTTCCTGCTAAACGACCAGGGGGTATTTTGCGATTCGGCACTGCGTGACTTTAACAGACAATTGCGCGGTCGTGCGACGCTGTATCTAAACAAATTTGGCGTCCTTTTTTTCCCACAAACAGAGCTTTCTTTTGGTGGTATTTGATCACCCGTGCGATTTTTACATTTTGCGCTATAAACAAAAAAAGAGCGTACATTTTGCAAAAATAACAATATTTTTCACATTTTTTTATATGAAATTCCCCCAAAAAAAAATTTAAAAATCTAAATTTTTTAAAATTTTCAGCCAATTTGTTTTATGCTATCTATGTTTGGTAAAAAAAATCGCAAAAAGCGTATTTTGATTGGTTTGTGCAAAAGTTATTGCGTTTACTAACAAAGGGAAAGATTTCTGTCATTTTTGGTGTTTTTTTTTTAACGTGTAATGGCGGCGATCTGCGATTTTTTTTGCGGTACTGCGACATTGGGGCGGACAGATCGGACCCTTGACTGACATTTTTGACACTTTTGGGGTTACCAGTGACATTTCTACAGTAATCAGTGCTATATATATGCACTGTTACTGTAAAAATACACTGGAAGTGAAGGGGTTAACTTTATTTGGGAGGGAGGGGCTGTGTGTGTCCCTAGGGGCCTGCTTTCTACTGTGATTGGCTGTGGCTCTAGCTGTAAGGACACTGATCAACGGATCTACATACTAGATCCGAGTGATCAGTGTCTTTACAGCGAGGAGAATGACAGGTGGCTTGTTTACACAAGCTGCCTGACATTCTCCCTCTCCCCCGCCGATCGCCGAGTGACCGGCGGACATCGGGTCCGCTGGTCACACGCGCGGGGGGGTCCGTGACCGCGCGGGAGCGGGAGCGCGCCTCCGCGGGCGCGCGCTCGCTCCCCAGAGCCTCACAGGCGAGCGACGTAGACCTACGTCGCTCTGCCTGTGAGGGGCTGACTGCCGCAGTAAATATACTGTGAGCAGTCGGCAAGCGGTTAAATCCAAAAACAAACATTTTATACTTTGTAGTTTACCTGTTCCTGGATGTGGTGGCTGTTATTTTTTAGACTTTTTGCCTTTACTGTCACCTGGTGATCCTGCCAGTAAGTCAGTTATTTTTCAACTTTCTTTAAAAGACCAACCTGAAAAAAAGTGGCAGTTCGAGGTTTGAGACAAACCATTTAACACCGACAAGGGTGCTTGCAATGGTAATGCAATATAAAGCAAAAGGTAGTGCAGCGCTATCAGATATGGTGCAACCCATATACTTGAAGGTGAAGTGTTAAAATAAAATAAATGACACTAAATAAAACAGTGAACAACGAAGTCCATAGGGTGATAAAATGTGAATCCAAAACTAAAAAGTCCCAGAGAGGTGATAATAGACCCGAAGACTTGAATCCAAAGATAGAGGCAGGAGTACACCCGTGGGATATAAGTAGCAGAGTGGCAGCTTACCAGAAGCTGAGGCCTCCAACTTAATGGAACGGCCACATACGCCAAGTAATGAATCCAAATGGATCGCCTCCTTCAAAGACCAGGTAAACAGGTATATTCCTCTACATCATATGGGAACTCCAAACGTGATGTCATAGGTGTATAAGGGGAAATAAGCAGCACATAGCGTTTAATTCACACAAAGATTTATTAAAATTGCACTTACATAGGTATCTTGCAAATAAGCACCTCAGAATCATCCAAAGCCAAGGCAGAGACCACGGCGTCCCGCGTGTGTGTAAAGCCGGCGTCTAGGGTGCGTGACAGTTAGGCGTCCGGTACCGCCCGACCGGTTTCATCATATGTGACGTCGTCCGGGGCGTGGTTACCGGACGCTACTGCCACACCAATAAATCCCCCAGAGGCAATGACACGTCCGCATCGCGGGCCAATCAGGTGAAGTAAGGGCACGTAGGGCGGAAGTATCACGCATGTACATGCCGAAGTGAGGGAAAGGAACATCGATATCACCTCAATGTACATCATATATCCAGTACCAAATTCATACAGATATCTAATGGCTTTGTAGCATTAGCGGCAAAACCACTTTTGAAAGCAAAAACAAAAAGAATATCTGCATGTCACAGATGACATCGCTGACATCGGTTCTTATGAAGCTTCATAAAGGGGGGAAAACAATAATCTGAAGTGTAAAGAGAGTATACATATATGAATATATATACACTATATAAAAAAATGTATTAAAATTGTGTGAGGAAATAATCATAATTGTAAAAAGTGGTCCGTACATACACTAGAGACTCAATAGGAGCTCCACTCCATCTAGTGGCAAAATTTGGGTGTAGGACTCAATGTGTGCGTTTAAAACTACCTAAAATATCATGGAGTAAATGAATGACATTTCCCCATGTAAAGGCAACTGCTGCATAAATATCATATAACATCATCATATAAAATATATAAAAACAGCAATTTGGAATATAACAATTAAAAAAGACTTAAAAAACAAATGTAAAAAACCCATAAAAAGTTTACCAGATAAAATACATATTAATTATTATTAATAAAACAATTAATATCCCATTCTATATTCAAGCCATGGGGGACATAAGTTTTGAGGCTATACATCCACCGTGTTTCAGCATGGGATAATTCTCTCTTGGTATTGGATCCTCGCCAGTTGGGAACATAACGGTCAAAGGCTACAAATAAAGTGTTTTTGGGATTTCTCCGGTGACACAAGTCAAAATGTTTTGAAACGCTGTGACTGGGGAATCCCTTACGAATGTTGGCTACATGCTCACCCATGCGTATTTGCATGTTGCACAAAGTACGGCCGATGTACTGTTTGCCGCAACTGCATTGGTGTAACGCTGAGCGCTCCGGTCCCTGCTTCTGGACCGGAGCGCTCGCAGCGTTCGTTCCAGATCCACTCACCTGTGCCCGCTCCGGCTCCCTCCTCCGCTCCCCGCTCACATGGTTCCCGGAGCGTGCGCCCCTGCACCATAGGGCGCGCACGCGTAGGTCATTTGAAATTTAAGGGGCCTGTGCACCAGTAATTGGTGCCTGGTCCAAACCTCCCTTCCTGTTTCCTGTGACCTGTTTCCTGTTTCCTGTGACCTGTTTCCTGTTTCCTGTTTCCTGTGACCTGTTTCCTGTTTCCTGTGACCCGTTTCCTGTGACCTGTTTCCTGTGACATGTTTCCTGTTTCCTGTTTCCTATATAAGTGACCTGCCCCTTCCAGCCATTGCCGGATCTTTGTTGCCTTGTTGCCTTAGTGAAAGCGTTATTTGTGTAATCCTTTGCCTGTTGCCGAACCCTTTGCTAACGACTATCGCCTCTGAACCTGTGCTGCCTGCCCTGACCTTTGCTACGTCTGACTACGCCTCTGCCTGTCCCTTTTGTACTACGCCTATATCAGCAGTCGGTGAGGTTGAGCCGCTACCAGAGGACACGACCTGGTAGTTACCGCCGCAGCAAGCCCTTCCCGCCTTGCGGCGGGCTCTGGTGAAAACCAGTAACTACTTAGAACCGATCCTCCGGTATGGTCCACGCCAATCCCTCACTGACACAGCGGATCCACTCCCTGCATCGCTCCTGCTACCAGTCCGGACCCTGACAGTAAGATCCGGCCATGGATCCCGCTGATGTGCCTCTGCCTAGTATCGCGGACCTTACTACAGTTGTGGCCCAGCAGTCGCAGCAGATCGCTCAGCAAGGTCAACAGCTGGCACAGTTGACCGCCATGCTGCAGCAGCTTCTTCCAGCACAGCAGCAGCCGCCTCCACCGCCTGCATCTGCTTCACCACCGCAGCCTGTGGCCGCCGCCACTTCTAGAGTCCGTCTGTCCATGCCGGACAAGTATGACGGTGATCCCAAGTTGTGCCGCGGATTCCTATCCCAATGCTCCCTTCACCTGGAGATGTCGGCTGACCAGTTCCCCTCGGAACGAGCCAAGGTGGCATTTGTCGTTAGCCTGCTTTCGGGGAAGGCCCTGGCCTGGGCTACACCACTTTGGGACCGCAACGATCCTGCCACTGCCAGTGTCCAGAGTTTCTTTGTGGAATTCCGGAGTGTTTTTGAGGAGCCAACCCGGGCTGCCTCAGCAGAGACTGCGTTATTGAACTTGTCCCAGGGGAGTTCCTCTGTCGGAGACTATGCTATCCGTTTCCGCACCCTGGCTTCGGAACTCTCCTGGAATAACGAGGCGCTCTGTGCTACCTTTAAGAAAGGCTTGTCCAGCGCCATAAAGGACGTCCTGGCCGCACGAGAAGTCCCTACCAACCTGAGTGACCTCATCTATTTGGCCACCAGGATTGACCTGCGTTTTGCTGAGCGACGAGAGGAACTGCTACAGGAAAAGGGAAGTGCTCGTCCCAGACGCTTTCCTCGTCTGGTGCCTATCTTCCAGCCTCCACCGCAACCCTCTTCTGGGCCTCCCGCCGAGGAAGCAATGCAGGTGGATCGGTCTCGCCTGACCACGCAAGAAAGGAACCGCCGTAGAGACGAGAACCTCTGTTTGTACTGTGCCAGTACTGAGCACTTTCTAAAGGACTGTCCTCTCCGTCCACCGCGTCAGGGAAACGCTCGCACCTAGTCAACGTGGGAGAGGTGTTGCTAGGTGTGAATACCTCCTCTCCGCGCATTACGGTACCCGTGTGGATTTCCGTGTCCGCCAAGATCTCCTTTGCTGCCTCTGCCTTTCTGGATTCCGGTTCAGCCGGTAACTTCATCGACGCCTCGCTGGTGAACAAGTTCCACATCCCTGTGGTTCGTTTACTGAAGCCCATCTTCATCTCCACAGTTAATGGAGAGAGACTCGACGGTATGGTGTAGTTCCGTACAGAACCCCTCCAGATGGACATCGGAGTCCAGCATTCTGAGCGATTGGAGTTTTTTGTGTTACCCCATTGCACCTCAGAACTCCTCTTGGGTCTGCCCTGACTCCAGCGCCATTGTCCCGTTCTGGATTGGACCTCCGGAGAGGTTCGAAGCTGGGGTTCGGCTTGTTTCGGCAGATGTCTCAAGTCAGTACGAGTCAAGTCTGCACCTGTTATTTCTCCTCCTCCCGGTCTGCCTGAACCATATGCGGATTTTCCAGACGTTTTTTGCAAGAAACAGGCAGAGGTGTTGCCTCCACATAGGCCATATGACTGCCCCATTGACTTGCAACCTGGCACTACGCCGCCTAGGGGAAGAATCTATCCTCTCTCCCCTCCAGAGACTCTAGCCATGTCAGAGTATATCCAGGAGAACCTGCAGAGAGGGTTTATCAGGAAATCCTCTTCTCCTGCCGGAGCAGGATTCTTCTTTGTTGCGAAGAAGGACGGTACCCTTAGGCCTTGCATAGACTTTCGGGGTCTCAACAGCATTACTGTAAAGAACCGTTACCCTCTTCCCCTGATTACGGAACTCTTTGACCGGTTACAAGGCGCCAAGTACTTCACCAAGTTGGATCTCAGAGGGGCCTATAACCTTATTCGCATCCGAGAGGGTGACGAGTGGAAGACGGCTTTTAACACCCGAGACGGGCATTTTGAGTACTTAGTCATGCCTTTCGGGCTCTGTAACGCTCCAGCGGTCTTCCAGGAGTTCGTTAACGACATTTTCCGAGACCTGCTCTATACCTGTGTCGTGGTCTATTTGGAAGACATCCTCATCTTCTCTACTAACTTGGATCAACACCGTGCTCATGTCCGCTTAGTACTCTCCCGTCTCAGAAAGAACCGTCTCTACGCTAAATTTGAAAAGTGTTTGTTCGACCGTACCAGCCTTCCCTTCCTGGGCTACATCATTTCTGCCAAGGGACTACAAATGGATCCTGCCAAACTGTCTGCCATCCTGGACTGGCCTCGGCCCTCTGGCCTTAAGGCCATCCAGCGATTCCTCGGATTCGCAAACTATTATAGACAGTTCATCCCGCATTACTCCACCCTTGTGACACCAATTGTAGCCCTAACCAAGAAGGGGGCTAACCCGAAATCTTGGCCGCCCCAGGCCGAGAAGGCCTTCAGCGCTCTTAAGTCTGCCTTTGCCACCGCCCCAGTTCTGTCCAGACCGGATCCTACTAAGCCGTTCTACCTGGAAGTAGACGCTTCCTCTGTTGGTGCTGGTGCTTTGCTCATGCAAAAGACTACGAGAGGCAAGTCGGTTACTTGCGGGTTTTTCTCTAAGACTTTCTCTCCCGCTGAAAGAAATTATTCTATTGGGGATAGAGAATTACTCGCCATCAAGCTGGCCTTGGAAGAGTGGCGGCATTTACTGGAAGGATCGGTACATCCCGTGAACATCTACACGGATCATAAAAATTTATCTTACCTCCAGTCTGCTCAGAGACTAGATCCCCGCCAAGCTCGCTGGTCTCTATTTTTTGCCAGATTTAACTTCCGGATCCACTTTCGTCCAGCGAGCAAGAACCTCAGGGCCGATGCCCTCTCTCGTTCGTCTGATGTCACAGGAGAGGAAGTCAAGCCACAGCACATTGTGCCCCCAGAATGTCTGGTCACCGTGGCACCTATAGACTTGCGTAACCTCCCTCCCGGAAAGACCTATGTTTCTCCCCGTCTTCGCCTAAAGGTTCTTAAGTGGGGACATTCTTCTCTTCTCGCAGGACATCCTGGCGTCCGAAAGACTCTACAACTTATCTCCAGGAGATATTGGTGGCCATCCTTGGAGAAGGACATCTCTGAATTTGTACAGTCCTGCTCTGTATGTGCCAGAGACAAAACCCCTCGCCAAAGACCCGCCGGCTTTCTCCAGCCACTTCCCGTACCAGAGACCCCTTGGTCCAATATCGCGATGGACTTTGTTACGGACCTACCACCATCTCACGGGAAAACGATAATTTGGGTCGTCGTAGATCGCTTCTCGAAGATGGCGCACTTCATCCCGTTGCCAGCCTTACCATCCGCACCTCAGTTGGCCAAGCATTTCCTCCGACACATCTTCCGGTTACACGGCCTGCCTTCACATATTGTCTCCGATAGAGGAGTCCAGTTTGTGTCCAGGTTCTGGAGGGCTCTCTGTGGACGGCTTAAAATCAAGCTGGATTTCTCTTCTTCATACCACCCCCAAACCAACGGACAAGTAGAGCGGGTCAATCAAATCTTGGGCGACTACCTTCGCCACTTCGTTTCCTCCCGTCAAGACGATTGGGTCGACCTCCTCCCGTGGGCGGAGTTCTCCTATAACCACAAAGACTCTTCCGCCACCAACAAGTCTCCCTTCTTCGTGGTTTACGGTCATCATCCTCTGCCTCCTCTGCCGTTATCCTCCTCCTCCGGTGTACCTGCAGTGGATGACCTGGTGCAAGACTTTTCTGCCATCTGGCGTGAGACGCGCCTGTCCCTCTTACAGGCCTCATCCCGCATGAAAATCCAAGCGGACAAGAAACGTCGGTCTCCTCCTGTCCTGGTTCCTGGGGACAGAGTTTGGCTCTCCTCCAAGTACGTCCGCTTCAGGGTTCCTAGTTACAAGCTTGGTCCTCGTTATTTGGGACCCTACAAGGTCAAGAAGAGGATCAATCCTGTGTGTTACCAACTCCATCTCCCTCCCTCCCTTAAAATTCCCAACTGTTTTCATGTCTCCCTCCTCAAGCCTGCGGTCTTTAATCGCTTTTCCCCCAAGAATCTTCCTCCCACGCCTGTATCCGGTACCTCGGATGTCTTCTCCGTTCAGGAGATATTGGCCTCTAAATTGGTCAGGGGGAGAAGATATTTTTTGGTGGACTGGGAGGGCTGCGGTCCTGAAGAGAGATCCTGGGAGCCAGAGGAGAATATCTTGGACCGTAACCTCATCCTCAGGTTTCTGGGTACCAAAAAGAGGGGGAGACCAAAGGGGGGGGTACTGTAACGCTGAGCGCTCCGGTCCCTGCTTCTGGACCGGAACGCTCGCAGCGTTCGTTCCAGATCCACTCACTTGTGCCCGCTCCGGCTCCCTCCTCCGCTCCCCGCTCACATGGTTCCCGGAGCGTGCGCCCCTGCACCATAGGGCGCGCACGCACAGGTCATTTGAAATTTAAGGGGCCTGTGCACCAGTAATTGGTGCCTGGTCCAAACCTCCCTTCCTGTTTCCTGTGACCTGTTTCCTGTTTCCTGTGACCTGTTTCCTGTTTCCTGTGACCTGTTTCCTGTGACCCGTTTCCTGTGACCTGTTTCCTGTGACATGTTTCCTGTTTCCTATATAAGTGACCTGCCCCTTCCAGCCATTGCCGGATCTTTGTTGCCTTAGTGAAAGCGTTATTTGTGTAATCCTTTGCCTGTTGCCGAACCCTTTGCTAACGACTATCGCCTCTGAACCTGTGCTGCCTGCCCTGACCTTTGCTACGTCTGACTACGCCTCTGCCTGTCCCTTTTGTACTACGCCTATATCAGCAGTCGGTGAGGTTGAGCCGCTACCAGAGGACACGACCTGGTAGTTACCGCCGCAGCAAGCCCATCCCGCCTTGCGGCGGGCTCTGGTGAAAACCAGTAACTACTTAGAACCGATCCTCCGGTACGGTCCACGCCAATCCCTCACTGACACAGCGGATCCACTCCCTGCATCGCTCCTGCTACCAGTCCGGACCCTGACAATTGGAGCATGTAGACAACATTCGGTGTTAAGCATGTGATAAAGGAATTAATAACATATTCCCTTCCTGTGCTGTTGGATTTTATTTTTTTATTCTCCTCCCCTTAAAGGAATTTAAAGTACAAATATTGCATTTTTTGCACGGATAGAAGCCCTTAAATTCGGGAAAGAATAAGGGTCTATTGGGTTTTTCTATCACGTTGCAAGCTATTTGACTCCTTAAAGAGGGGGCTCCCCTAAATATAACATTTGGTTGTTCAGGGAGTGTTGGACCCAGAATGAGATCATTTTTGACCACTGACCAATGTTTACGGACAATCTTCTTAATCTCATGGTGTTGTGTGGAGAATGAGGTAACAAAACTATTTTTAAAAGACCCTTCATTTGAATTACGACGACTACTTGGAGCCAGTAAGGTAGATCTTTCCAAATTGGCAAACTAATGGTTTTATCTAGAGTTTCATGTGGGTAGCCCTTATCCAGGAATTTTATTTTTAGCTCAGATGCCTGTGTCAAAAAATCCCCCGAATGGGTGCAATTGCGTCGTAGCCTCATGAACTGTCCCTTAGGGACAGCCTTTAGCCATGAGCTATGATGGCAGCTGTCCATAGGGATAAAACCATTGCGGTCAGTTTTTTTTGAAAAACGTTGAAGTAATTAGTTTGTTCTCCTCTGCCTTAATTGTTAAATCAAGAAAATTGATCTGTGTAGTACTACTACTACAATCCAGCTTGATCCCCCTGTCTTTCATATTCAAATTTGACATGAAGGAATCAAGAGAGGCTTGATCTCCATCCCATAGGAGGAGGATGTCATCTATATACCTCCGCCACAGAATGAGCTGTGGCGGTCGGTCCCCATAGATGACATCCTCCTCCCACCTGGCCATGAACAAGTTAGCCAAACTTGGAGCAAATTTGGCTCCCATGGCCACACCATGATATTGTAAATAATATACACCGTTAAACCCAAAAAAATTGTGGGTCATGGCGAAATTAAGTGCATCCAAAATAAAGCTTATCTGTTCCCTCTCTAAATCGCTGTTCCGGTCTAAATAATATTTGGCCGCTTCTAATTCCTTTCGATGGGGGATAATGGTGTACAGTGACGTTACGTCCGCTTTAACCATAATGAAACCATCTTTCCACGTCACGTTATTTAAGATGTTAAGAACGTGGGTGGTGTCTTTTAGATAAGACGGCACCTTTACCACTAGCGGCTACAGGAACTCGTCTATATGTTTTCCAACACGGGAGCAAAGGGAGTCAATCCCACTTATTATAGGGCGTCCCGGTGGCTTCACTGGGTTTTGTGCACTTTGGGGAGAAAGTAAATAACTGGTAAACGTGGGGCTAAAGGAACTAAAACATCTTTTTCTTTTGTGGTCAAAATACCATCATTGTGTGCCTTGTCCACAAGAAGTTGCAATTCCCCTTTAAATTTAAGAGTGGGGTTACCATTAAGAATTTTATAGGTATCCCTATCACCCAGGATGTTATTCATCTCAAGGACATAGTCATCCTTGTCCATAACGACAATACAGCCACCCTTGTCAGCCGGACGGATGACTATGTCCTTGCGTTCGTTGTGTTTGTATAATGGTAATGCAATGCAGCTTTTATTATTTTATGCAAAACCTTTATCTCAAAAGAGAAATAAAGTTGCTGTAGCTGCCTAATTAGTGTTAGCTGGAGTTAACCAACTACAGTTAGCTTTAATTTGTAAGTCAAATTCATCTGAATCTGCTAGGGTATCTAACTCTACACTCTCCCCAGGCGGAAAATGCTGCTGTCCAAAGGTGTCTAGTTGCTCCTCCATCCACAGTGGAGACACCGTAAGACAGGAAGTGTGGTAATGGCCAGATCATTGACTGAAAATAAAGGCAAAAAGCGTAAAGATAGAAAACCAATGCAGCCACCACATTTAAGGATTGCTAAGCACAATATATATATTTTTTTTTTCGGCTTTAATACTGCTTTCAATAGTTTATCTTACTTTTTGAAATGCATTTACCATTTGCTTTATTGCTCATGCAGTAACCTTCAGCAAGCAGACACAGCCTGAGCAGAAAAACTGGTCTATGGTATCATGCTGTAGGGAAGGAACTTTTGCTCTCTGTGCAGAAGCAGTTCACTTCATGAAGTCATTTGACATGCCCCCTTCTAAGTTGGAGCTAGAGCTCTTCATATAGTAAAGCTCATTCTTCCATGCAGATAGGAGAGCTCTAGCTCTGACTCAGTAGGGGGCATGTCCGACATCTGCAGAGAGATCATTGTTTCCATACAGGGAGCTAGCATCCTTTTCCTCAGCATGCTGGCAGGAGACAGGCTTTTCTATTCAGGCCGTGGAATAGAAATTACTACACAGCACCAAAGAGTTATCCTACTAGGTCCTAAGAATAGGAGAACTTTTGGTGAGAGAACCCTCCACAATCAATTCAATGCAAAAGAAAGCCAATACACAATAGATATAGGCTCTACCTGTCACCATACTCACTAAATTGTCAATTATGACTATTGCATGAAACACACCACTTATACCCCTCTAAATACATAACTCAGCTCCCAATTAAAATATAATCAAAATCTTTATTTCATATAGATTAAAAATTATTCCACAGACAACATATAAACCTATATGGTTAAAAACAACCTGCTGCCCCAAATTCACCCATCCAACCTATATAAAGCTATTTAACCATATGTTTATATGTTGCCTATGGAATAATTTTTCAACTATATGGAATAAAGATTAAGATTATATTTCAACAATTGGGAACTGAGTTATATATCTAGAGAGGTATAAGTGGTATGTTTCATGCAATAGTCATAATTGACAATTTAGTGAGTATGGTGACAGGTAGTGCCCATATCCATTGTGTATTGTCTTTCTTTTGCATTCTTCTAAAGAAAGCATACTGTGAGATGTATACCTTTTTGTTTTGAAGCACTTGAAATAAATGTACCAATTTAACTAAATGTAGTACCCTCCTAGGTAAGTGCTAGTATAGGTGTATATAGTTTTTAGTTCAACTGCTTAACAGGGAGACAGCCAGGTAAATCTAGGAGCTGTCTGGTTAACAGGGACATGTGATTGTTAGATAGGACCTGCCCAGCGTGCTCTGATGTTGCTCATCCTGGCTTGATGTTTCACATTGATCCAATAGTGTTGCAGTGTATTGGACAATGGGAGGAAACCATGCAGAAGTGTTGTATGGTTCAGCAGAAGCTCTGCTATTCACTTCCACTAAGTGAGGTGGGCCAAGTAAGAGTTGTCCTCACCTGTACATAGTTGAATTTGGAGTATCCCACTAATGCCTTCTCCTATCCAATTTCTCCAAATAAAACACCAAAAAAAAAATACCCTGGACTGGTCATTGAAGACAATGTGCGCAAGTGTGTGTCTGTGTGTGTCTGTGTACACCTGGCAGTGTGTGAAAATACCCGGTATCTGGCAACAGGAAAATCATAGGGAGACGCAAGATAGTTCTATACTCAGCAGCCCCTACAGGGGTAGGGCTACATAAACGTTAACTTATGCTTTGAGGTTTGGCTGCTTTGGGGCACAGGAACTGGCAGCCCTTTTCCAATCCACTGCAATTACAATATATTCAATAAATAAAGCACTTCTCCCAATACCTCAATCAGTTATCCTAATAAATATATTTCTAACTTATGACAGCTTCAGTACAACCCTTTTCCAATAAACTGAAGTCTCAATCTATTCAATAAATAAGGCACTGTACAAAGTCTTCTCCCAATAACCCTAATCAGTAATCACTATAAATATAGTTCTACATTATGATCTCACAAACATTCCAATAGTTCTGCATGTTGAAACTCAATTCCAGAGATTGATCAGCTTCAGTTTTGTTGTTGCAAAAACAGAGTATTTGCTAACATAACTTAATCACATTATCCCAGGGTTGCAGGTAAAACATAAATAATGTGTATTGAGACTGATCTTTTTACAGTTTGATTCACAGCCTTCTCAAGTGTTCTGCATGTTCTACTTTTGATTTTCTTAGTAACTGATTTATGTACATGTGGTAATAAGAATGTAATAAAATGTTCTATCCATTGCACGTATTTCCTCCTTTAAACTGTGCTACATAATCCAATTGTTAAAGCACACCCAGTTCATGAGGAAGTGGCTGTGTCATTTGAGTGTTTAGCATTCAGCTTGGTTGCAGAATTTTTTTTATAGGGCATTGGAAATCTGTCTTTATTGGCCACCTCTTCATGCATTGGCAACTTGTCTGCCGCCTCTGGCAGTTTGGGCTCGTAGCGATACAGGTATCCATACGCCCGCAGGTGGTAAACATAGTACTCCAGAGTATGCATAAGTTCAGGATTCACATAGTGAAAAGATATAGCCAAATCTGAACAGCACTGAGGACCCTAAAGAAGAGAAAAATATATATGATTCATATAAAATATAATGGACACAATAAATGACACATAATATGGTAACATTAGAAAAGCACTACCATTACCATTCACAAATGTTCATGACTCATGACAAATTTTAGAACTATGGATATTAGGGCAGATGATTTTTCTATATGCAGAAGACTTTCTACCTGGATCTTTGCAAATACTTGAATTTAATGAACCAATTTAGGGCCAGTTGCTTAACACCAGGAACGGTAAAAGCTTTATATTGATTTTGGTAAAAGTTACATTTCCCAAATTCCAGAGATGGAACTCTGATTTCCACAAAGTGCCCTTACTTCATTCACCTTAGGCTGGCCATAGAAGGTTCAAATCTTGGCCAGTTCAGGAGGAACCGGCAGAGATTCGAACCATGTGTGGGCAGGCAAAATGGACCAGGTTGATCAATCAATCAAATTGGGTACAACCAGCCTGGCAGATTCACTTGCGATTATCGCTAGCAGCTCCTATAGCCACTCACAATAATCAATGTCTTCTCCCGGCAGGGAAGACTTAACCCGTCCCCGCCGGGAGCAGACAATTGCTCGGCAGGAGGTATTCCCCTGTCAGCACTGTCTGTGTTGATGGCGGAATCATTCAACCCGTGGTTGCAGGAAAGAAATTTGCCTATGGCCTGCCTTAGACATGTTTTAGACCAGATTAGCCTTGCTTTAACAGAAGGACTGAATAAAGCCTGCAAACAACAATTGCAGGCTTCTTAAAAAAATACAAATTAACAATACACTGTAGTACAAAGTAATGTGTTCAGTGCTTCTATTCAGATCAATGATTTGTCCTTTGATATGCACATAATGGCATTGACCTAAAGTGGTTCTAAAGGCAGAAGGTTTTTTTTTTATCTTTATGCATTCTCTGCATAAAGATAAAAAACCTTCTATGTGCAACAGCCCTTCTCAGCCCCTCTAATACTTACCTGAGCCCCATCTCGATCCAGCGGTGTTGTAATAGAGTCTCGGCTGTCTGGGACTCTCCCTCCTCATTGGCTGGGACACACAGCAGGCGACATTGGCTCCCGTTGCTGTCAATCAAAGCCAGTGAGCCAATAAGGACAGAGTGGGGGCAGGGCCAAGACTGCAAGCTGCCTGCAGTGGGTGCACTTGGCAGGGAGGGGCCAGGAGTGGCAATGAAGGACCTGTGAAGAGCAGGATCTGGGCTGCTCTGTGCAAATCCACTGCACATAGCAGGTAAATATTGAGTTGGAACACAAGGAGGAGGGTACTGGCAGTGAGGGGAAGGAGGAATGTTTTGGGATTTAGGGATTTGCTGGCACCATGCCAGAAGGAGCCCACAATGCGGCACTTTGAGGATGTGCTGTGAACAACCCAGTGATTTTTTTTTTGGGGGGGGGGGGGTAAGAGGGCGATTTGTGATAGGAGTGAGAGTTTTTGGGGGTAGAAAATGTATGTTAGGAGGGGGGATTTGGTGGGGAGAGAAGATTTATTCTGACAGGGGGGGGTTCGAGGGGAAGCAGGATTTGTGTTGGGGGAATTCAGCTTTTTCTGTGCAGTCAGTGCCCTAGTAGAATTGAATGGGCTACCTCCATCCAAGGACGTCCTCCCAAAACCACACCCACCCCCCCTGGGGAGCGCAGTCAGCACTCTCTGTGATAGCTGTGTTCTTCAGATACAGCTGATCACAAATCAGTTATCGGCAGTCATCTCCTCATTGGCTGTCACAGCGTGACACTGACTTTTACACTGACAATCAGGGCACCGATCATCAGTATCCTGATAATCAGTGCAGCCCTAACAGCGCCAATCAGTGCTTTTCAGTGCCCATCAGTGATGCCTACACAGCATTTTGCTATATGGAAGTAATATTAAAGTGGAGTTCCTCCCTGGGAACACTTTTTTTAATAAAAATACCCCCGGGACAGTCAGGGCTAGTACATTCCACAATGGATAGCCTCTGATCTGTCCCGGGTTGCACTTACCTTTTAGAAGAAATACTTACCTTGAAAAAGTATTGTCCAGCGCTGCCATCTCAGGTGTGGGCAGCTTGAAGCCAGCGCGATCCTCTTCTGCGTCCTCTTCCGTCTTCTTCGGTCCCATGATGCACTGCACCGGCCCCGCCATCACTTCCGGTGCGGCAGCGTCATCCCTGCACAGCTTCTGGGCATGCCCAGAAGCTGTTTAGCAAGGTATGACGGCGCTTGCACCGGAACTGACGTCGGGGCCGATGCAGGCGCATTGATTCCTGGGAGCGATGACGTTCAGCTCCCAGGAATCATTGCAAGTCAGGAAGTGACGAATCGCCGTGGCCGCCGAGGGGAGGAAGAGGAAGTAAGGTAAGTATATTTTCTTCTAAAGCAGGTAAGTAAAAAAAAAAAATTGCGATTATCCATTTGTTTTTCAGGTGACCCCGGGCATGAAGATGGAGGTAAGTTTAATATTAGGGTGGAACTCCGCTTTAACAGCGCTTGCCCTCACAATCTGATATAGAATGCAACAATAACAATCATAAAACAATTATTCAATAAAGTGTTTGTGTGCAATAAAGAATATTCACTAAAGTGTTCATGTGCAAAATATACATAATATACATAACATCAATGAAGTGCTAAACTGTTGATGTGTATAAAATTCATCACATCAATAAAAACTTTAGTGTTCAAACAAATTCTTATAAAGTTTCTGATCAACGTGCCAAGGTGCTCCAATGTGTCCACACCGTATACTAAAGTGCTTCAAAGTGAAAAAAAAGTGCTGGGGTGCTTCAAGGCAGAACATGTGGTGTGGGGTTCTCCTGTGTCCCCACTCACCAGAAATAATGGACCCTCAGCTATTTCAGTCTGGGGTCGGCAGAGCTTTAAACCAATGAGATGGAAGCCATTTGAATATCTGGATATTGCCACACCACCGCTGTACACTGACTTGTTAAAATCTTTAGGGTAGAACAAAGGACTGTGAGGAAGCAATTTTCTATGCACACCACACTTCCTGTCTGCAGAGGTGATGAGGGACAAGTGTTTCACTGGGAGCCAGTCAGTGCAGAGAGAGGTCTCACTGCGCAGATCCTGCAGGCCTTTGTTCTACCCTAAAGATTTTAACAAGTCGATGTACAGCAGTGGTGTGGCAATATCCAGATATTCAAATGGCTTCCATCTCACCAGTTTAAAGCTCTGCCGACCCCCAGACTGAAATAGCTGAGGGTCCATTATTTCTGGTGAGCGGGGACACAGGAGGGGGGTGTACTACCCAGCACCACATGTTCTGCCTTAAAGCACCCCAGCACTTTTCTTCACTTTGAAGCACTTTAGTATACTTTGTGGACATTTTGGAGCACCATAGTATGTTGATCAGGAACAAGAATTTTTTTGAACACTCAAGTTTTTATTGATGTGATGAATTTTATACACATCAACAGTTTAGCACTTTATTGCTGTTATGTATATTTTGCACATGAACACTTTAGTGAATATTCTTTATTGCACACAAACACTTTATTGAATAATCGTTTTATAATTGTCATTGTTTCATTCTTTATCAGATTGAGAGGGCAAGCACTGCTAATATTACTTTTCATCTAAGTTTTTACTTGGTGAACAGCAGCTGCACATTTAATTAATTTTTTGTATCATTATATATGTTTTAGCGTGGGTTATTTTTTGAAAACGTCATTTTGCTAGCTAAGGGAAATTTAGTAAGGGCTTACATCCACTTTAGGAAACCAGTGAAAACAAGCGCCAAGCTAATTTCTCCCTATGCACATTTTCATTATCAGCAGCAACACTTCCTATGTTCTCCCTATCACAGCTAAGCGCATAATCAAAATGGCTGCTAGAAGTTCACAGTTTTAAAGTGAGGGGGCTGGTTTACCCAAACATCCCCACTTTCGCCCTTCTAAGCCATATGACCAAAGCTCAGGACAGGAAGTGCAATATTGTTGGTTGGTTGCTATTGCGGTGAAATTCCACATTCGTTTAACGCGTCTGCAAACTGTAAACCCAATTATCTCTGCTTCTGACATGTCTATTTATTCTCTATGGTAGCTACCATCCTGCTGCTGATTTAAGCAACTTTGATCAGAATTATAGGTTATCTAAATAAAAAGTGTGCAATTTTTTTAACCACTTCCCGCCCGCCCTATTACAAATTGACGGCGGGAAGGTGGTTCAGTTATCCTGACGTCATATGACGGCGGCCAGGATAACAAGCTGCTGCGCGCTCCTGAGAGCGCGCACCGCAGCGATCGGGCATGTAATGTGTCCCTCGGACACAGCGCATTCCCGATCAGGGTAAACAGCCAATAAAATTGGCTGTTTACCACGTGATTGGCTGTGTCCAATCACAGCCGGTCACAATAATAGTGCTGGAGCCAGCGGTTTCATTTAGGAGCTTCTGCGCGCTCCCGAGAGCGCACACTGCAGCGATCGGGTATGTGGTGTGTCCCTCGGACACAGCGCATACCCGATCAGGGTAAACAGCCAATAAAATTGGCTGTTTACCACGTGATCGGCTGTGTCCAATCACAGCCGGTCACAATAATAACAATGAGAGCAGTTACTACTGATCTGAGCTGTTCTCCTCACACACACCGATCGTGTGAGGAGAACAGCAGAGATCAGTTACCTGTGAGTAAAAATTTTTTATTTTTACAGTAAAAAGTGCACTACACAGCCCCCCCCCCCCCCAATAAAGAGGACCTGTCACCAGTGTCACAGCCCATCTGTCACATCTGGATCTGTCAGAACATCAGGATCTGTCACCACATCTGGATCATCTGTCAGCACATCAAACAACCAGCCAGTACCCATCAGTACCGCCAGTACCCGCCAGTACCCGCCAATACCCACCAGTACCGCCAATACCCACCAGTACCGCCAATATCCACCAGTACCGCCAATTCCCACCAGTACCGCCAATACCCACCAGTACCGCCAGTACTATCAGTACCACCAGTATGTCCAGAAGGCTTTTCACAGCACAGGAGGCATTTGAAATGCTAGCCATGTCAGGTGATGAGAGCGCCGGGGAGCTCGCATCATCCGATACTGGCTCGGAATATGAGCCAGTGGAGGATAGCGGATCAGACCTTGAATCCGAGGAGGAAACAGTCCGTCCTCCTAAAAGGATAAGGAGAGTAAGCCCAGAACACCATCCTACAACTAGCAGCACCAACACCGCCGCAGCTAGACCCCAAGAAGAGGAGCCCAGTACCAGCACTGGAATAATGAGTGCAACCCGAAGAAGCCGGGCCCAAACCCACCTTCCCGATGCCCTGGCAAACCCTGTATGGTTGCCTGCCAGCTCAGGAACAGCTATAATCCCCCCTTTCACCGCACAGCCAGGTGCAGGCCAACACTTCCAATTTTTCCCTATTAGATTATTGTTATTTGTTTTTTCCCCAAGACTTGCTGCAGTACATGGTGGACCAAACAAACCTTTACGCAGATCAATTTATTGCCTCCAACCCCAATTCTTCCTATGCCCGCATGTTCAATTGGCGCCGTCTTACAGTGGACGAATTTAAAATATTTTTGGGACTTACACTCAACATGGGACCTTCTAAGAAATTCTAATGCCTACTGGTCCTGCCACCCCATCCACCACATGCCTCTTTTTTCCGCTGTCATGTCCAGATAACGGTATGACATGATCATGCGCTTCCTCCATTTCAATGACAATTCACAGTGCCCTCCCCGAGATCATCCCAACCACGACAAACTATATAAATTGCGCCCCCTAATAAATTATTTTTTACAAAAATTTGCGGAAGTGTATGTCCCAGACAAAAACATCTGTGTGGATGAATCCCTTATTCATTATACTGGCCGGCTGCATTTCAAGCAATACATCCCAAATAAGAGAGCCAGGTATGGGGTGAAAATGAACAAACTATGTGAGAGAGCCACTGGGTATGTCTATGCCTTTCGTGTCTATGAAGGCAAAGACTCCCAGCTCCAGCTCCAGCTCCAGCCCCCCGAATGCCCAACATACATTGGAACCAGTGGGAAAATTGTCTGGGACCTGGCATACCCCCTGTTCAAAAAAGGATACCATCTTTAGGTAGACAATTGTTACACCAGTCTTCCCCTTTTTCATCACCTGTACCTGGAAAAAACCCTGGCCTGTGGTACCAGCAGAAAAAATAGGAAGGGATTCCCACAAACTTTGGTCCAAAAAAATCGACAGCAGGGGGAAACCGCATTTATGAGGAATGAGGAAGTGTTGGCCATGAAGTGGAGGGACAAGAAAGATGTTTACATCTTGTCCACCATCCACAATGACACCGTGGCCGAATTACAAAGCTGGAATGCGTCCACGAATATAATTTGTTCATGGGGGGGGGGGGGTGGATTTAAATGACCAGATGCTGCAACCCTACTTATCAACCAGGAGGTCCCGTTACTGGTACAAAAAAGTTGCATTTTACCTTTTTCATATGGCCATGTACAATTCCTTTGTCTGCCATCAAAAAACACCAGGAAACCAACACCTCCACTACCTCAAGTACATTGAAGAAATCATCACTGCCCTAATATACCAACAAGGACCGGTCCCAGAAAGCATTCGCTCGGATTGTGTGAGTAGACTTCACGAGCTACATTTTCCCTATAACATTCCCCCCACAGAATCAGGAAGAAGGCGCCAAAAGAGATGTCGTGTGTGCAGCAGAAATGGAATTAGAAGAGACACAAGTTTTCATTGTCCCGATTGTCCCTCCCAACCTGGCCTATGCATTGGAAATTGCTTCAAAATCTACCATACAGCTATAAGATTTTAGATCCCCTTAATTTTAAGACTGCCATTTCCCATTTTGAAATACCCGTCCAGATCATTTGCCTGCTACCATGTTTCTACGTTACCAGACCCTGGCCTGTTTACCGACGATGCATTTTAAAAACCACGTTTCTGAAATCCACGTGCACCGACCTCAGCCTGTTTACCGACGATGCCTTTGCCTGCCGTTTTAAAAACCACATTTCTGACATCCATGTGCACCGACCTCAGCCTGTTTAGCGATTATGCCTTTGCCTGCCGTTTTAAACCAAGTTTCTGACTTCCAAGTGTACCGACCCGGCCTGCTAATCAACCACGCTTTTTGCCTGCCACTTGGACTGATCTTTTGCCCTTCTACTTCAGTAGACAGAGGTCTCACACATATGTGAGGGGCTTCAGAAGAGAGTTTGGAGTATAGAAAAACCGTTTTTGGTTTTCTGTGTTCCCATAACAGGGTCTGGAGTCCGGAGGCTTCAAAGCGATTTGGGTGGGAGAAGCCTCTACCCCGTCCCCATTCTTTCCTGACAGAGGCCTAAGCGTGATGGTCCTTCCTGCTGCCTGGATCAATATTTTGGCTGTGTTGAACATATCGCTGCAAATAATGACCCAGGACTTTATAGACCACATCTCTGCCTGCTACCTGGACCAATGCTTGGCTGTGCTGACACTATCCCTGCTTGCTGCCTGTAATGACTATGGACAGTATCCCTGCTTGCTGCCTGTAATGACTATGGACAGTATTCCTGCCTGCTGCCTGTAATGACTATGCACAGTATTTCTGCCTGCTGCCTGTCCGATTGCTTTTGCTGTCACGGACCACATCCCTGCCTTCTACCTGGATGCTCTCCTCTGTGGACCACTACTAAAACCACAGGTAATCTTTTGTTTACCCTTTGCTCAGCAGAATATATTTTGGGGTGTAATTGGTATGTACATGCTATGTGTTAGAAATATGAAGGGCCTTCAAAAATGCAATAGGTTGTCAGGAAATTAGATGTAAAATGCATGCTCCTAGAACGTCTGAAGGTGTCTACTTGGATGTTGGGTCTCGGTTTATGGCTAGGCGGTGTAAAAGTCTCACATATGTGGTATCGCCATACTCAGGAGGAGTGGAAGAATGTATTTTGGGGTGTCATTTTTTCTATGTACATGCTATGTGTTAGAAATATCCTATAAATTGACAACTTTGTGTAAAAAAAATAGATTTTCATTTTTTTCCCACATTTTCCAAAAACTTGTGGAAAAAAAATGACATGTTCAAAAGACTCACAATGCCTCATAGAATATACGTTGGACGGTTTTCTTTCCAAAATGGGGTCATTTTGTGGGCAATTCCATTGTCTTGGTGCTCCAGGGCCTTCAAAAGTGTGATAGGTAGTCAGAAAATTATGTGTGTAATTTATGCTCCTAGAATGCCTGGCGGTGCTACTTGGATGTTGAGTCTCTTTATGTGGCCAGGCTGTGTAAAAGTCTCACACATGTGGTATCGCCATACTCAGGAGGAGTGGCAGAATGTATTTTGGGGTGTCATTTTTGCTATGTACATGCTATGTGTTAAAACTTTCCAAAAAGGGGTAATTTGGGGGGTATTTGTACTGTTCTGACATTTTAGGGCCTCAAGAAAGGAGATAGGCCGTTAGTACATCAGGTGTGATCAATTTTCAGGAATCGGTACCATAGCTTCTAGACTCAATAACTTTCACACAGACTAAATAATATACACTAATATGGGTTATTTTTACTAGAGATAAGTAGCAGTATACATTTTGGCCAAAATGTATGAAGAAAAATTAATTTTTTGCAAAATTTTTTAATAGAAACTAAAAAAAAGTGTTTTTTCTTCAAAATGTTTGCTCTTTTTTTGCTTATATCACAAAAAATAAAAAACCCAGTTGTGATCAAATACCACCAAAAGAAAGCTCTATTTGTGTGAAAAAAAATAAAAATTTTGTTTGGTTACAGTGTAGCATGACTGAGCAATTGTCATTCAAAGTGTGAGAGCGCTGAAAGCTGAAAATTGGTCTGGGCAGGAAGGGGGTCTAACTGCCCCGTATTAAAGTGGTTAAATTCTTCTTAGAGCAGGGCTCGACAAAACCCAGGCGCCAGGTTGCAATGGCGACTGGAAATCGCATCCTGGTGCCTGGGTTATACCGCAGCAGTGGCACAGACTAGTGTCGGGCTGGCCAATAATTGAGGCCATGGGTTTGCTGCCTGCTGCAGCGGGATATACGCTCCTATGTGAAAACCGGTGCTCTGGTGGACAGTGCTGTGATGAGCGCGGCTTGCTCTCACTGCCTGTCCACCTCCGACATCATCTTCCCAGGTTGAGAGCTGGGCTTGATCAGTCGCCCTTTTCTTACTGCCGCTGAGTGGACGGGGAGTGCCATCTATCAGTGCCACCTCATCAGTGCTTATCAGTGCCACCTGTCAGTGCCCATCAATGCCACCTGTCAGTGCAGCTTATTTGTGCCACCTATCAGTGCCGCCTAATCAGTGCAGCCTAATCAGTTCCCATCAGTTTTTTTCAATGCTCATTTTTTTTTTATCACTTATCACTTGGCACCAAGCGTGAGCAATTCTTATGCAGTTCTGGGTGCTGTGCAGGAGATTTAAAAAAACTGTCTCCTAACTTTTTTTTTTTTTTCTGGCTCCTAGATTCTAAGCAAATTTGTCAAGCCCCGTCTTAGAGCACAGATCCAGCAGTAGTCTTACTGTAAATCTTACCTCCACAATAGGATACATGCAGTAACTCCAATACCAAAAGCTCTTATCATAATGGTCAGTAAGATGGGACCCAGGTGTAAATGGGTGGAATGTTTCTCTTTTTTCAGTGTCCCTGGAATCTCCAGCTTTAACACCCATTTTCTCCATACACTGGCCCAGTGCCAAGTCCTCCACAGACGTGGTGTGTTTGCATGTCCCATTACGGAAACCTTCCACAAAGCGATTCAGGGCCTCTTTACTAAGTACATATCCAGCTCCTCCACTCATGTAGCCCTGCTTGGCAAATGGTTTAAATCGCTTTCCAAAGTAGATGGGCTGATCAGCTGTATAATTTGAAAGCATCCAACGCAGGTTCTCCATTACAACATAGGTATCATCATCTGCTTTGAAGAACCAGTCAGCTTCCTCTAAGTAGTT
The DNA here is from genome assembly GCF_965119305.1 of Pelophylax lessonae. NCBI lineage: Eukaryota > Metazoa > Chordata > Amphibia > Anura > Ranidae > Pelophylax > Pelophylax lessonae. The sequence continues at coordinate 579,167,691 of NC_138769.1, read as the reverse complement.
CTTGTGCACATAGTGGAATGCTTTAATGGTCTTCCAGTATAATTGATCTCTCCCTTCCCTGGTTTCCAATCCCACTGTTGGGAAGCTATTGTTTTGGACAGAACTCATAAATAGGGCAACATTACAGTGGCGTGCCCAAGAGTACTTCACATGAATGGCTTTGGTGTCCAGATTTTTTGGTCCAGTCATAATCCAGCAAAGTATTCTGACTTTTTGTGAAAGTATATCACTTACTTCACGGTTATCTAAAAAAAACAAAAAAACAGATAAAAGAACTATTCACACATGTGCGCATTCTTATTAATCTACGTAGAAACAAACTCAACAGTCAAAGTTTACATTTGACTTCTGATTGCTGACATGTTTTTTGGGTGACAGCCTCACACCAAGCATCACCTTATTCAATTTTCCCCCATGCTCCAGCAGTTGCCACTGTGTGCAAGGCTATTACCCAAACAAATTTCAGCATTTCAGCACATCAAATTTTATGTGCAACTCAATTTCCCATGATGTGTAGTCATCTACAGGTGTCCCAACAAAAAATGAAGGGGGCTTTAGAAGGAAGTCTTTTTACTGTGTTCACAGTTTTCTAATGAAATTCTATAAAATTGATGGTACCCATAGATTTGAGATTACACATGGCTACTGAATAAGTCAACTCAAAAGGTATCAAAGCAAAAAGGAGCACTGGAATGTAGGCTCGTGGGTGAGTGACATACCCATATGTCACTTTGCCCAGGAGAGGCTGACTGCCGCAGTACATAGTCGTGCGTCAGTCGGCACTCACATTAAAATCCTTACACAGGAAGCATATTTGAAGAGGTAACTTGTAACCAGGAGTCCCCAGAAGAGCCACCAGTATGGGTTTTCCAGCTTGAATGGAGCTGAGGTGCGATTTGAGAAACATATGCTACCGGTAGCACAAGAACCTCTCCCACAGTCTTCCGATTCTTTGTCTGAGAATTTTCATGTGTGGGTGCATTACTTTTATTTCATTTTTGCTTTGTTGTTTTTAAAGTTCAAAGAGCTCTGCACTCTGTTTCTCCAAGAGATGTAAGGGAAGAATATGTGGACATTGCATCATACAGTATATACAAACTTTTTGGTCTTATATGGCTTATATGTAACTCTTTATTTATTTATTTTTTTTTATTTTACTTTGTGATTCACATTTACTTCCATGGAGGGCTAGGTAAAAACATCAGTAGGTTACTCTCTCTGACTATAGTTTTGTTACATACATGTTAATGATATAAACCATGCTGGAATAAAACCCAATAAAGTTTTTTTTTGGAAATATAAAAACATCAGTGAGACTCTTACACTATCAGTACCATCACACCACAGTACCAGTACATTTTCAACTAACCAGCAGAGGACACTGCCATTACACATTTTGTTGAGAAAAGTTGAAAGATAGCATTAAATTATCTTATTGGTATTGCTATCTTAAAGAGGAAGTAAACCCTCCTCGTACCTATATTAAGGCTTACCTATAGGTACTGTAAATATCTCCTAAACATGTACCGTTTAGGAGATATTTACATTTCATGCAGCCAGTGACGTCACTGGCGCATGCGCTCTGAAGGAACGGCCGATCGTGCCATTCCTTCAGAGCCCCGTGCCGTGACCGTCGGCTCCCGCGCGCGTGCGCGGGAGTGACGTCACCGGTGCTCTGGCCAATCAGATGGCCGGATGCCGCGATCCCGGAAGACGGGCGACATGTCCAGTCGCCCGTCTTCCGGGATCGCGGCATCCGGCCATCTGATTGGCCAGAGTCATAGAGGTACGCGAGCGGCGGGGGCTAAGGTAAGTATTTGATAATGAGCTAGTATGCGATGCATACTAACTCATTATGTCTTTCTCTTTCAGGATGTAAAGAAAAAAAAAATGTTTTTCTCGGTTTACAACCTCTTTAAAGTATTGATGTTGAAGGCTACTTTTTGATATTGTCCTCCTTACCTTTATTGGAACATAGTTGTATTTGGACCTCTTTGTAGTGATGTGGCCATTCAATTTCCGTTTCTGTCGCATTCTACAATTTTTAGTCACTTTTAGAGATGATAATTTTCATTATTGAAAATAATATGGTTAATTTACTAAAAGCAAATATACTGTGCATTGCAAGTGCACTTGCTCCAGAGCTTGGTAAATGAGGTAAAGCTTCACTTTGCTAAGAATACCCAATCACATTCAAGGAAAATAAAAAGAAGCTTTTCTGGTTGCACGTGTTCGGATGATAGAAATTAGCAAAGCTTCCCCTCTTTTCACTTGCAGTGCACCGTATATATTTTCCTTTTAAGCTCAATGTTTATAGCCTTATATATCTAAGACTCACAATGGTCATTCCAATACCAGCTAAACTACAGAATTAACAACATTGTGAAAGCTTGTATTTTATTGTACTTTACTTCCCTGCTTATAACAATTTAGGGGATGTTTGTCAATACTGTTTTAAAGGTTTTGTTTGCTAATCTGTCACAAGCTGATTACAGGGAGGTGACTAAGCAGTTTTCATTACCTATAGTGGAAAAACAGTGAGGTCACCATAGGGGCTTTGCTGACTGGCAGAGCTGTGTAAATCTCAGGTTAGGCTGGGCAAAATTACAAAGTCTTTGCAAATGAAACAGCTCCCGTATTTGTATTCCAGCTATGTATGAAAGTTTGCATAAAGTTGAGTTGGAACTAAACCACATCCCTGCAGTTAAATATTTTTTCCTTATGTAGTACTGTCCCCTTAGGGCCTGCTGGATGATGACTTGATGGGTTCCCCCAGTTACTAGCACACGGTTACCTTGAGATATAGTTCATTGATCCCTCCTTGCTCCTGCTGGCTCGTCACACAATAAAAAGTCTAGGGGTGTTGTTTTTTTTATGTTTATTTGGTACTTGGATAGGAGAAGGAAATAGTGGGGTACTCCAATTAGAACTATATACATCAGCTGAGGACATCTACAGTATCCCTAGACCTCAAAGGTTAATTGGCAACAGCTGGGATGCTCAATCCACACTGCCACAAGTGTGGAAAGGATTAAGTCCCTTGCTCTTCACTTCCTAGCAAAAGACTTAGTGGATGACAACTTATCTTCAGGATACTCTCACTAGCATCCCTTTTCAACTGACACCCATCCCCTAACTAATCTAGGAGCAGGGGTGGCCCCCCTCAGGGCTCCTTGACACTAGATTCTGTACTCCCTGTACTGCAAAGCCAGATCTTCCAGTGGCTCCCTTCTCGGTCAGCTCCTCTGGACCTTCGGGTTCAGTTCCTCACTGCTACTCTCCATGCCCTCAGGATGACCCCCTGAGGCCTCATGACACCTCTGCAGAGGAGGAGGCAGCCACCCCCACCCTCCAGGACTCCACTATCCAGACGAAAGACCTCAAGCACATGTGTTCCTGGCTTTTATACAGTATCCCAGCATGCACCAAAGCACTTTTCCTCTGACAAATTACCAGGGCTGTATCAAAAGCCTGTGCACTCATTCGTCAGGTTTACTCCCACTGTCCAATATGGCTCCCTATTGGACTAGTGTGAAACACTCTCCAGACAAAATGAGTTGCATCCTGAGCACAATGAGCAGACCTCACTAATAGATCCTGCTCTCTGGTAGGCAGAGAACAATATAGATTTACCTGCAGCTCTTCCGGTAAGCAGACAGAGCTCAAAACTATACTTTCTCACTAGCACCTACCTAGGAGGGTGCTACACTTATAATTAACTCACTGAGTAAAAATTTCTTCAAATGACTATACTTTTTTTTATTTTTCAGAAGAAGGTGGTTTACATATTCTGCAATTCTTTCTGCATGTATTATTTGCTTAAAAAGGAACTTCACTCTACCTATCTGAAATGAAATTCAAAATCCCTAACAGTTCTCCCTTTATGAAAATTAAAAAAAAAAAAAAAACATACTTACTAGTCCATGCAGTCCAGCATTGTCTTCTTGCTGGCAAAGTTTCCCTTGCTATACATTAAAAATATGTCTGCAATTGTGTAAGTAGTAAGGGGTAGAAAGCAGGTGAGAGGATGTTTTCTAAATGTACTGTGTTAGCTGTCGATTATTGAAGAAAATTTGGAGTTTAAGTGATTCTCTTTATTGGCTAACTTAATTTTTTAAAGAGGATTTTGGGATGCCTTATGCCTAGTACCCACTACAATTTTTTTTTTGTTCAACCCAGCAGATTGAATGAAAAAAACTCTCAGCTCCGGTCGGAGCCGCTGTACATAACCACCAGTTAGTACAGCAATCTCCCTCACTGAGCTATTGTGTTCTGACAGCGGGACTGACCCCCCCCCCCCACCAGAACACACCGGTCAATGCTCTCTGCCATTGGTAGTTGGTCGGCTGCTAGTTTTCCAGCATGCTTGTCCGACGAAGCCGACATCTGTCAGACAGACCAAGATACACACAGCCCAAATGTCGACCATTTTTTTTTTCCCAGCCAATGTCTCCCAACACTTAGCCGTGTTGGGCTTTAGATTCCTTAATCAAAGGTAGTACAATTAACTGAGATACTGTAAATTCAATTATAAACCTGTTAAGGCTGGTACACATGGGTCGAATATCGGTCAGTATCGGCCGGTTTAACAGGAACTAGCCAACATTCCACCTGTGTGTACAGAAGCCTGTCTGGCAGAAGCCGGCTAATGACCAGTTTTTATGGAACAGGAATGCTGGAAAACCAGCATCTGATCAGCGCTTGCAGCCTGTAAGCATTGCAAGTATGTTCTGGCGGGAGTCCCTCTGTCAGAACACAATAGCTCAGCGGAGAAGATCACCACGCTAACATCGCTTAGTTAGTATGGTGATCTCTCAGTAATAATTTTTTTATTTAACACGTAGGGTTGAACAAAAAAAAAAAACTCCCCATGTGTACCAAGAATTAGGGGAAAAATACAATACTTTTGCTCTCCTCTTTGGAGTTGAAAAATATTTTTTCCCCAGAATATATCTGGTGCACAAAAAAAAAAGGGGGGGGGATGGTCTAGCTAGAATAGTTGGGTGTAATATCCCTGGGAACACCGCAAGTATGGTGTTCCTTCCCCTGGCTCTAGGACGTGTGCAGAAAAAAAGCTATACTGGAAGGGACCATTAGACATGAGTAGGTCAAATAGAATGTGTTTTATTGGTGTAAATATACACAGTTACAGACTATGGTTCCAGAAGAGGAGTACAGAGGTGTGGATAGTGCAAATAAGGGTGTATAGAATAACACTTGTAGTGTAACCAACATGGGGAGAAGTGGTGAAAATGATAAAGTAATGTGATAAACAATACAGTACAATAAAATATAAAAACATAGATAATGCATAGCTTCGTCTGGGCGTCATGTTGACGTCATTAGCACACAAACGCTGATGGGCGGAGACCGGCAACAGCACGAGGAAGCACAAGCACAGGCGGACCCGTAGACCGCAGCGCACTGTCTCCTCCACTATCGCATCCCACCCCAGAACCCCAGTGACCCCCACGGACACTACAGAGAGCCCCACCCGGATCCCCAGGACCCCAGGAATCAACACACTCGAAGACGAGACTAAAGAAGACTCAGAAAGAACCGACAGCAGCGGAGCAGCAGTGTAGAGCGGTGATTCATCCATCCCCTCGCTTCAGAGAGAGACGGACTACACAGAAGTAACAGGAATCAGGCGGGTTGTGCTCCCAGGACTAAGGTACTGTCAATTGACCCCCATCCCAGGAATCCCTGTCAGAAAACGGCTTACGCTTGGTCAATCTGTGGTACACCTACATCACCTGGGGTACTACACTGTTCCCTGCCAGATCCCTGGCACCTGTAACCTACGAATACTGGCCCAAGTTTGGCCATCCTGTGGGACACTCACACCCCCCCCCCCCCCCTGTGATACTACACTGCTCTTTGGAAATTCAGTGTATCTTTGCCAAACCTCTGGCAACTTCCAGCCCATGCATACCACAGTCCTGTCATTGACACTGGCTACCTATGTTCCCCCCTCATACTGACTATCCACACGGTTTATTATAAGCACTAAGCCTGAGGGATATCTCTACCAGTGCCATCCCCCCCAACAGACGTCTGATTGATTCATTGCAATCTATATGTAACTTTTGTTTATTGTTTATCACATTACTTGATCATTTTCACCAATTCTCCCCATGTTGGTTACACTACAAGTGTTATTCTATACACCCTTATTTGCACTATCCACACCTCTGTACTCCTCTGCTTGAACCATAGTCTGTAACTGTGTATATTTACACCAATAAAAAACATTCTATTTGACCTACTCGTGACCCTGTGGTTTCATTATCCATCCCCAAAAGGCTCTCTTTTTGTCTACTTGTCCCTTCTAGTATAGCTTATATCTGGTGCAGTAGCTTCCCCTTTGTCACTTTTGAGCAGGCAATTCTCACTGTTTTCAATTTCCACAACCCCATAACCCCACCTTGTCACTGAACTTCAGCCCTGTTTTAAACCAATTGCCTATGCAGATAAGGGGCATCCGCAGATAAAAACAAACTGTGTAGCTCTGACTAAAGTCAAATAATACCTTGCTATAGGTGTAGGTCATTTACATACCTCATGAAGCCTGACTGTTATACTCCCAGGACGTTGCTTGGATGTCGCTATGTGAGGCTTGGTCATTACTGCTTACCCTCACCATGGCAGGGAGTGGGCTTTTAAAAGCTGAGCTCAAGGCTACAACTTTAGAGGGGAGAAAGAGCATGTGAGGTAAAGGTAAACAGTAATAGCTAGGCTTCACTTAGCAACGTCCTTGGTGTATTCCAGTCAGGCTTCTTGATGTACTTAAATGGCCAACACCTATGAGAAGGTTTTATTTCAGCTTTAGTTAGATCCACACAGTTTGTCTTTATCTACAGACACCCCTTATCTGCATAGGCAGTTTTATTGTGAAGGTGAGCTAACCCTTTAACAAATCTCTTCCAATATAGGGTGACCAGACGTCCCGGTTTCCAGGGGCAGTCCCCTGATTGAGGACACTGTCGCCGGACTAAAGGCCCGTACACACGTACCGATCGTCGGCATACAAACGTCGGTGGACGAAGGATCTGCCGATTGTACGCGTGTTAGTATGGTGCCTCCGACAGATGTCTGCGCACAACACGCGGACAAAAGTCTTTCTTGCAAACATGAAAATTTTTGTATGCCGACACCAGAACGGACGATTGTTCGCCTGTCAGTACACAATTCGGCCGACAGACCGCAGATTTGCAAGACTGGGCATGCTCAGAAAATAGAAAACACAGGGAAAGTTAACCATTACATGACATCACTTCTGCAGTCGGCGGACAAAATTCTTGTGCTGTCCTTGTGCTGTCTTTGCACTTTTCAGCAGACACCGACATCCCGGGGAGAAAAGAGGAACATTTGTAAGCCGACCATCGGTACGTGTGTACGGGGCTTAAGTCTATCCCCGGTTTTGTCCCCAGATTCAGGGCCCGATTAATGTAGACAGGTCATCCCATGTTGGATGAGAAACAGCCTGGTGGACGATCTCATTGCCGCTCCTGCAGCTGTTAAGTTGAGGAGAGGCAGAGCCAGAAATTGACTGTGTGAAGGGCTGAGACCGGGAGGTAAGCAGATTGGGGTGGGGAGGTCTGTTTATACACAGGTGAGGGCAGTGGGGGAGCAGGGGACAGAGATGATGCAGCTGCATGGAGAGATGGAGAGTTTAGTTGTTGTGGGGGGAAGGGCTAAAAGGTGACTGCAAAGATAATCGGTGAGAGAAGGGTGCAGAGGTAAGCTATGCATGTGGGGCAGAAGTTTCCTCTGTGCATAACAAACCTCTGAACCCTGTACTCTATGCCTAACACCCTCCTGTATATTATGTAGTCCTGTGCCCAGCACTCTGTGTATTATGCATCCTGTGCCCAGTGCTCTGTGTATTATTCAGCGCTCTGTGTATTATTCAGTTCTGCGCCCAGCACTCTGTGTCATATGAAGTCCTGTGCCAAGCGTTCTGTGTATTATGCAGTCCTGTGCCCAGCGCTCTGTGTATTATCCAGCGCTCTGTGTATTATGCAGTCATGTGCCCAGTGCTCTGTATATTATCCATTGCTCTGTGTATTATGCAGTCCTGTGCCCAGGCCTCTATGTATCATGTAGTCCTGTGCCAAGCGCTCTGTGTATTATGCAGTCCTGTGCCCAGTGCTCTGTATATTGTGTAGTCCTGTGCCCAGCACTCTGTGTCATATGAAGTCCTGTGCCAAGCGCTCTGTGTATTATGTAGTTCTGTGCCCAGCGCTCTGTGTATTATCCAGTGCTCTGTGTATTATGAAGTCCTGTGCTCAGCGCTCTGTGTATTATGAAGTCCTGTGCCCAGTGCTCTGTGTATTATGCAGTCCTGTGCCCAGCGCTCTGTGAATTATGTAGTCCTGTGCCCAGCGCTCTGTGTAATATGAAGTCCTGTGCCCAGCACTCTGTCATATGAAGTCCTGTGCTCAGTGCTCTGTGCATTATGCAGTCCTGTGCCCAGCGTTCTGCGCATTATGCAGTCCTGTGCCCAGCGTTCTGTGTATTATGCAGTCCTGTGCCCAGCGCTCTGTGTATTATGCAGTCCTGTGCCCAGCGCTCTGTGCATTATCTAGTTCTGTGCCCGGCACTCTGTGTATTGTTCAGTCCTGTGCCCAGTGCTCTGTGTATTATGTACAGTGGCTTGCGAAAGTATTTGGCCCCCTTGAACTTTGCGACCTTTTGCCACATTTCAGGCTTCAAACATAAAGATATAAAACTGTATTTTTTTCTGAAGAATCAACAAGTGGGACACAATCATGAAGTGGAACGAAATTTATTGGATATTTCAAACTTTGTTAACAAATAAAAAACTGAAAAATTGGGTGTGCAATATTATTCAGCCCCTTAACTTTCAGTGCAGCAAACTCTCTCCAGAAGTTCAGTGAGGATCTCTGAATGATCCAATGTTGACCTAAATGACTAATGATCAGGGCCGGTGCAAGGACTTTTGACACCCTAGGCGAAATCTAATTTTGCCGCCCCCCCTTGGCTCTGCCCCTGACTGCACCCCCTTTCCCCTGCCCATGTATACGGTGTAGGTGGCAGGGGTCAGAAGTGTGTAATGCACAGAATGCAGGGGAGTGCAGCGTTGCGGGGTGCGCTACATACTGCGTGCAGGGTTGAGGGATGCACTACGTACTGCGTGCAGGGTTGCAGGGTGCTATTCGTACTGATTGCAGTGTTGAGAGGTGCGCTAGGTACTGTGTGCAGGGTTGAGAGGTGCGCTAGGTACTGTGTGCAGGGTTGAGAGGTGCGCTAGGTACTGTGTGCAGGGTTGAGGGGTTTGCGCTAAGTCTTGAGTGCAGGGTTTTGGGGTGCACTAGGTACTGCGTGCAGGGTTGAGAGGTGTGCTAGGTACTGAGTGCAGGGCTGCGGGGTGCGCTTTTTGGATAGTGCAAGGTTGTGGGGTGCGCTAGGTACTGTAACTGAGTGCAGGGTTGAGGGGTGTGCTATGTACTTCATGCAGGGTTAAGGGGTGTGCGTTAGGTAGTGAGGAGGGGGGGAGGAGAGGGGGATGGAGAGTAGGAGGAATGGAGGGGGGGTGGAGAGGAGGGGGTGTATAAAGAGGAAGGGGGGAGAAGGAGGGGTGGAGGTGTATGGAGAGGAAGGAGGGGAGGAGAGGAGGGGGTTTATGGAAAGGAAGGGGGGGGAGAGGAGAGGTGGATGGAGAGGAGGGGGGGGGGGGAAAGGGGGTTGGAAGGGGGGGAGAGACGAGGTGGGGAGGATTCTCAATTAGTGTAGGCTGCAGAGTGCATGCTGGGAGTTGTAGCCCGTCATCCCAACAGCATGATGGATGTGGAGCCCCTCAGAACCACTGCAGATGGCATGCTGGGCATTGCAGTCCATCTACCTCACTGCACAGGGCATGCTGGGCATTGCAGTCCATCTGCCTCACTGCAGAGGGCATGCTGGGCATTGCAGTTCCTCAGGATCACTGCAGAGGGCATGCTGGGCATTGCAGTTCCTCAGGATCACTGCAGAGGGCATGCTAAGCATTGCAGTTCCTCAGGATCACTGCAGGGGGCATGCTGGGCATTGCAGTTCTTCAGGATCACTGCAGGGGGCATGCTGGGCATTGCAGTTCCTCAGGATCACTGCGGTGGGCATGCTGGGCATTGCAGTCCATCTGCCTCACTGCAGAGGGCATGCTGAGCATTGCAGTTCCTCAGGATCACTGCAGAGGGCATGCTGAGCATTGCAGTCCCTCAGGATCACTGCAGAGGGCATGCTGGGCATTGCAGTCCCTCAGGATTACTGTGGTGGGCATGCTGGGTATTGCAGTCCATCTGCCTCACTGCAGAGGGCATGCTGCCCAGCGTGCCCACTGTAGTGATCCTGAAGAACTGCAATGCCCAGTATGCCCACCACAGTAATCCTGAGGGACTGCAATGCCCAGCATGCCCTCTGCAGTGATCCTGAGGGACTGCAATGCCCAGCATGCCCTCTGCAGTGATCCTGAGGAACTGCAATGCTCAGCATTGCAGTTTCTCAGGATCCCTACAGTGGGCATGCTGGGCATTGCAGTCAGTGGCGTCACTAGGGGGGGGCCAGAGGGGGCCATGGCCCCACCAAAACTAGTCTGTGCCCCCCCATGTGCCCCCCCAATTTATGTGCACAACAAAAGTCATGGATTCTCATTCTGCGTCTCCGCGGATTGATGGGAAGCCAGGCAGCTGCAAGGAGAGAGAGTAGAGCTGTCAAAATGTAGCTCTGATGTCGGGGATGGGCGGAACTGTTATGCGGGACCCGCCCTCTTTGTCAGACAGCCCATGCACAGACAAACAGCGGAGGTTACATTGCTGGGGAGGAAGGAGACGGGGAGGGACTGATTGTAACTACTGTATGTGGACACAGCAGTGTATAATTCAGGTTTATTATACATGCTGTGGGTACACATACAGTAGTTATAATCAGTCCCTCCCCATCTCCTTCCTCCCCAGCCAGCAGGGATGGGGGGAGAGGTGGGCAGTGAAGGCACCTTGGACAGTGGCGTACCAATGGGGGCGGGCCGGGTGCCACGCACTAGGGGGTGTCAGCCGGTGTCCTGCCCAGCGTGTTCTGACAGATCCTATGTGCAGTGGCTGCTCCTTCAGTCTGCTGCTGCTGGCAGGCATCGGCGGTAATAAGGGGGCGGGGCCTCGGCGGGAAGAAGGGGGCGGAGCCTCGGCGGGAAGAAGGGGGCGGAGCCTCGGCGGGAAGAAGGGATGCAGCCTCGGCGGGACGGAGCATCGGCTGGGAGAAGGTGAGTGCCCAAGTACAAGTGTAAAGTGAATAGGGAGGTAATTGGCGCTGCCAGATGTAATTACACAATTAAGTAAAGTGTAGGTGTCAGTGTGGGGGTGTCAGTGTAGGAGGGGTCAGTGTGGGGGTGTCAGTGTAGGAGGGGTCAGTGTAGGGGGCTCAGTGTAGGTGTCAGTGTGGCGGGGTCAGAGTACGTGTCAGTGTGGGGGTGTCAGTGTGGCGGGGGTCAGTGTAGGAGGGGTCAGTGTAGGTGTCAGTCAAGGGGGGTCAATGTAGGGGGGCTCAGTGTAGGAGGGGGGTCAGTGTAGGTGTCAATGAAGGGGGGTCAGTGTAGGTGTCAGTGTAGGAGGGGGGTCAGTGTAGGGGGCTCAGTGTAGGAGGGGGGTCAGTGTAGGTGTCAATGAAGGGGGGGTCAGTGAAGGGGTCAGTGTAGGTGTCAATGAAGGGGGTCAGTGTAGGTGTCAATGAAGGGGGTCAGTGTAGGTGTCAGTGAAGGGGTCAGTGTAGGTGTCAATGAAGGGGGGTCAGTGTAGGTGTCAGTGAAGGGGTCAGTGTAGGTGTCAATGAAGGGGGTCAGTGTAGGTGTCAATGAAGGGGGTCAGTGTAGGTGTCAATGAAGGGGGTCAGTGTAGGTGTCAATGAAGGGGGTCAGTGTAGGTGTCAGTGAAGGGGTCAGTGTAGGTGTCAATGAAGGGGGTCAGTGTAGGTGTCAATGAAGGGGGTCAGTGTAGGTGTCAATGAAGGGGGGTCAGTGTAGGTGTCAATGAAGGGGGGTCAGTGTAGGTGTCAATGAAGGGGGTCAGTGTAGGTGTCAATGAAGGGGGTCAGTGTAGGTGTCAATGAAGGGGGACAGTGTAGGTGTCAATGAAGGGGGGTCAGTGAAGGGGGGTCAGTGAAGGGGGTCAGTGTAGGTGTCAATGAAGGGGGGTCAGTGTAGGTGTCAGTGTAGGTGTCAATGAAGGGGGACAGTGTAGGTGTCAGTGAAGGGGTCAGTGTAGGTGTCAATGAAGGGGGGTCAGTGTAGGTGTCAGTGAAGGGGTCAGTGTAGGTGTCAATGAAGGGGGTCAGTGTAGGTGTCAGTGTAGGGTAGGGAGGTTAGTGTAGGAAAGGTCAGTGTAGGAGGGTTAGTGTAGGAGGGGTCAGTGTAGGTGTCAGTGAAGGGGGGTCAGTGTAGGTGTCAATGTGGGGGGGAGGGGTCAGTGTAGGTGTCAGTGAAGGGGTCAGTGTAGGTGTCAATGTGGGGGGGGGGTCAGTGTAGGGGGGTCATTTTAGGAGTCAATGTGTAGGGGGGGTCAGTGTAGGGGGTCAGTGTAGGTGTCAATGTGGGGGGGGGGGTCAGTGAAGGGGTCAATGCAGGGGGGTCAGTGTAGGGGTCAGTGTAGGTGTCAATGAAGGGGGTCAGTGTAGGTGTCAATGAAGGGGGTCAGTGTAGGTGTCAATGAAGGGGGGTCAGTGTAGGTGTCAATGAAGGGGGTCAGTGTAGGTGTCAATGAAGGGGGGTCAGTGTAGGTGTCAATGAAGGGGGTCAGTGTAGGTGTCAATGAAGGGGGTCAGTGTAGGTGTCAATGAAGGGGGGTCAGTGTAGGTGTCAATGAAGGGGGGTCAGTGTAGGTGTCAATGAAGGGGGGTCAGTGTAGGTGTCAATGAAGGGGGGTCAGTGTAGGTGTCAGGGAAGGGGTCAGTGTAGGTGTCAATGAAGGGGGACAGTGTAGGTGTCAGTGAAGGGGTCAGTGTAGGTGTCAATGAAGGGGGACAGTGTAGGTGTCAATGAAGGGGGACAGTGTAGGTGTCAATGAAGGGGGGTCAGTGAAGGGGGGTCAGTGAAGGGGTCAATGAAGGGGGTCAGTGTAGGTGTCAATGAAGGGGGGTCAGTGTAGGTGTCAGTGAAGGGGTCAGTGTAGGTGTCAATGAAGGGGGTCAGTGTAGGTGTCAGTGTAGGGTAGGGAGGTTAGTGTAGGAAAGGTCAGTGTAGGAGGGTTAGTGTAGGAGGGGTCAGTGTAGGTGTCAGTGAAGGGGGGTCAGTGTAGGTGTCAATGTGGGGGGGAGGGGTCAGTGTAGGTGTCAGTGAAGGGGTCAGTGTAGGTGTCAATGTGGGGGGGGGTCAGTGTAGGGGGGTCATTTTAGGAGTCAATGTGTAGGGGGGGTCAGTGTAGGGGGTCAGTGTAGGTGTCAATGTGGGGGGGGGGGTCAGTGAAGGGGTCAATGCAGGGGGGTCAGTGTAGGGGGGTCATTTTAGGAGTCAATGTGTAGGGGGGGGTCAGTGTAGGGGGTCAGTGTAAGTGTTAGTGTAGGGGGGGTCAGTGTAGAGGTCAGTGAAGGTGTCGGTGCAGGGGTCAGTGTAGGTGTCAGTGAAGGGATCAGTGTAGGGGGGGTCAGTGTAGGTGTCAGTGAAGGGATCAGTGTAGGGGGGGTCAGTGTAGGTGTCAGTGAATTGGGTTCAGATCCCCATAGACAGGTCCCATCCTTCTACTTATTTCTTTTCCTACCTTTTTATCAAGCACCTTTTTTTTGCTTTTATGGGTCAAACTGGGAGGAGTATGTGCTTCATTGGTGTACCACCCCATGTCTGACTTCCCTCTCCTCTCCTCTCGACCCCCTGTTCTCCTCTCCTCCTCTTCTCTCCTCCTGACCCCCTGTTCTCCTCTCCTCCTCTTCTCTCCTCCTGACCCCCTGTTCTCCTCTTCTCTCCTCCTGACTCCCTGTTCTCCTCTTCTCTCCTCCTGACCCCCTGTTCTCCTCTTCTCTCCTCCTGACCCCCTGTTCTCCTCTTCTCTCCTCCTGACCCCCTGTTCTCCTCTTCTCTCCTCCTGACCCCCTGTTCTGCTCTTCTCTCCTCCTGACCCCCTGTTCTCCTCTTCTCTCCTCCTGACCCCCTGTTCTGCTCTTCTCTCCTCCTGACCCCCTGTTCTCCTCTTCTCTCCTCCTGACCCCCTGTTCTCCTCTTCTCTCCTCCTGACCCCCTGTTCTCCTTCTCTCCTCCTGACCCCCTGTTCTGCTCTTCTCTCCTCCTGACCCCCTGTTCTCCTCTTCTCTCCTCCTGACCCCCTGTTCTCCTCTTCTCTCCTCCTGACCCCCTGTTCTGCTCTTCTCTCCTCCTGACCCCCTGTTCTCCTCTTCTCTCCTCCTGACCCCCTGTTCTCCTCTTCTCTCCTCCTGACCCCCTGTTCTCCTCTTCTCTCCTCCTGACCCCCTGTTCTGCTCTTCTCTCCTCCTGACCCCCTGTTCTCCTCTTCTCTCCTCCTGACCCCCTGTTCTCCTCTTCTCTCCTCCTGACCCCCTGTTCTCCTCTTCTCTCCTCCTGACCCCCTGTTCTCCTCTTCTCTCCTCCTGACCCCCTGTTCTGCTCTTCTCTCCTCCTGACCCCCTGTTCTCCTCTTCTCTCCTCTTGACTCCCTGTTCTCCTCTTCTCTCCTGACCCCCTGTACCATGCTCCATAGCACCCCATGTCTGACCTTTGACTGAGGGGGGGGGGGGGCATTGGGTGGAGTATGGGCGGTACTTTTTAAATGTGGGAGGAGCTTAAGCTGGACTTTAAAATGTGGGAGTGGTTATCAAATTTACCTTCGGGCTGAAGCCCCTGGTCTTTTTCCCACCTAGCAATGCCCCTGCTAGCAACACAACAGACAGGCCGGCGGGTGTATGTATATATATATATATATATATATATATATATATATATATATATATATATATATATATATATATAAATTGCGTTTTATAGTTGGCCCCCTACTTTTGATCCCGTCCCCCCATGTGCCCCCCCTAAATATAAAAGCTGGAGACGCCACTGATTGCAGTCCCTCAGGATCACTGCAGAGGGCATGCTGGGCATTGCAGTCTGCCAGCTAAGTATCTTTAAACCCAAGGCAAGGCCATGCTGAGAGCTCCCCTATGGTACTTACCACAGACAGTGAAGTTGTAGTAGACAGTAGTCGGCACACTCGGCTACAAGTCATGTGGCTGCTCTGACTATACACTGACTTCTCTCTTCAGCACGCTGCTCACTCACAAACCACGCCCCTTCACCGGCAAATTGTACACAGCTATAGATGCATAGTCAGTACAGTAGTTGGACCCGCCCCCTCCACCTTCTTCTCCACCCACCAACCACTGTTGTAGGGGACAAAGGGGCGGAGCCCCGCATATCGGCCCCGCCCTTCCCGACATCAGAGAGTGCATTTGACAGCTCCAGGCCACCTTCTTCTCCGCCCACCAACCACCCACCGCTGTTTTGTCTAGAGACTACAGTATACAGGGGACAAACGGGTGGAGCCCCGCATATCGGCCCCGCCCTTCCCGACATCACAGCATCAATTTGACAGCCAGCTCCACCTCCACTCCGCTGGCTTGGGATTCAAGGTATGCTGCTCCTTCTCAACAAGTGCTGAAGGCAGAGAGGGGGAGAGAGAGGAGAGCGAGGAAGGCAGAGAGGGAGGGCGGGCGCCGGGAGGGCAGGCGCCGCCCCCACTGATGTGCGCTCTAGGCCACCGCCTACCTTGCCTATAGGTAGCGCCGGCCCTGCTAATGATGATAAATAGAATCCACCTGTGTGTAATCAAGTCTCCGTATAAATGCACCTGCACTGTGATAGTCCCAGAGGTCCGTTTAAAGCGCAGAGAGCATCATGAAGAACAAGGAACACACCAGGCAGGTCCGAGATACTGTTGTGGAGAAGTTTAAAGCCGGATTTGGATACAAAAAGATTTCCCAAGCTTTAAACATCCTAAGGAGCACTGTGCAAGCGATAATATTGAAATGAAAGGAGTATCAGACCACTGCAAATCTACGGAGACCTGGCCGTCCCTCTAAACTTTCAGCTCATACAAGGAGAAGACTGATCAGAGATGCAGCCAAGAGGCCCATGATCACTCTGGATGAACTGCAGAGATCTACAGCTGAGGGGGGAGACTCTGTCCATAGGACAACAATCAGTCGTATACTGCACAAATCTGGCCTTTATGGAAGAGTGGCAAGAAGAAAGCCATTTCTTTAAGATAGCCATAAAAAGTGTCGTTTAAAGTTTGCCACAAGCCACCTGGGAGACACACCAAACATGTGAAAGAATGTGCTCTGGTCAGATGAAACCAAAATCTAACTTTTTGGCAACAATGCAAAACGTTATGTTTGGCGTAAAAGCAACACAGCTCATCACCCTGAACACACCTTCCCCACTGTCAAACGTGGTGGTGGCAACATCATGGTTTGGGCCTGATTTTCTTCAGCAGGGACAGGGAAGATGGTTAAAATTGATGGGAAGATGGATGGAGCCAAATACAGGACCATTCTGGAAGAAAACCTGATGGAGTCTGCAAAAGACCTGAGACTGGGACAGAGATTTGTCTTCCAACAAGACAATGATCCAAAACATCAAGCAAAATCTTCAATGGAATGGTTCACAAATAAACATATCCAGGTGTTAGAATGGCCAAGTCAAAGTCCAGACCTGAATCCAATCAAGAATCTGTGGAAAGAACTGAAAACTGCTGTTCACAAACGCTCTCCATCCAACCTCACTGACCTCGAGCTGTTTTGCAAGGAGGAATGGGCAAAAATTTCAGTCTCTCGATGTGCAAAACTGATAGAGACATACCCCAAGCGACTAATGCCCCGTACACACGTGCAGATCGTCGGCCGAACGATCGGCCGTCTTTTGTCCCCGGGCTGTCATGTCTGTTGAAAAGTGCAAAAGACTGCACAAGAATTTTGTCCGCCGACTACAGCCGACTGCAGAAGTGATGTCATGTGATGGTTAACTTTCCCTGTGTTTTTTCTTTTCTGAGCATGCCCAGTCTTGCAAATCTGCTGTCTGTCGGCCGAATTCTGTACTGACTGGCGAACAATCGGCCGCTCTGGTGTCGGCATACAAAAATTTTAATGCTTGCACGACAGATTCTTTTCGGCCGAAAGTGCGCTGTTGGCTGTCGGAAGCATCATACTAACAAGCCGAAAATCGGCCGATCGTTCGGCGGCCGAACATTTTCGGCCGACAATCTGCACGTGTGTACGGGCCTTTACAGCTGTAATCGCAGCAAAAGGTGGTGCTACAAAGTATTAACTTAACCACTTTACCACTAGAGCATTTTGCTGTCTTACGTCTGAGCCACTTTTTGTGATTCGGCGCTGTGAGAATTTAACTGACAATTGCGCGGTCGTGCGACGCCATACCCAAACTAAATTTACGTCCTTTTTTTCCCACAAACAGAGCTTTCTTTTGGTGGTATTTGATCACCTGTGCGATTTTTACTTTTTGCGCTATAAACAAAAAAAAGAGCGTAAATTTTGAAAAAACAACAATATTTTTCAAATTTTTTTATATGAAATTCCCCCCAAAAAAATGTAAAAATCAAAATTTTTTAAAATTTTTGGCCAATTTGTTTTCTGCTACATATGTTTGGTAAAAAAATTCACAATAAGTGTATTTTGATTGGTTTGCGCAAAAGTTATTGCGTTTACTAACAAAGGGAAAGATTTCTGTCATTTTCGGTGCTTTTTTTTTTAACGCGTAATGGCGGCGATCTGCGATTTTTTTGCGGGACTGCGACATTGCGGCGGACAGATCGGACCCTTGACTGACATTTTTGACACTTTTGGGGGTACCAGTGACATTACTGCAGTAATCAGTGCTATATATATGCACTGTTACTGTAAAAATGACACTGGCAGGGAAGGGGTTAATTTTATTGGAGAGGGAGGGGTTAATGTATGCCTGGTGCTTACTGACGTGTGGGGGGGGAGGTGACTGTGTGAGCCAGAGACAGATCGGATGTCCAGCTATGCTGAACACTCCGATCTGTCACTCCCTGTCAATTGGGAGATCCGCCCGCTCTGTTTACACAGGCGGGCGGATCTCCACGCTAGATCCCCGACGATCGGGGCAGAGCAGCGGCGATCGCCGCTGCTCCTCCCCTGGCCCGACTCCCGCTGTGACTGAATACAGCGGGAGCGAGCCTCCGGCGGCGCGCAAGCGCCGCCCACAAGGGGGAGTGTCTGACGACGTAGGTCTACGTCGTCAGACGATAACGAGCCACTTTGCCGCAGTAGTACTACGGTACTCAGTGGCAAAGTGGTTAAGGGGGCTGAATAATTTTGCACGCCCAATTTTTCAGTTTTTTATTTGTTAAAAAAGTTTGAAATATCCAATAAATTTCGTTCCACTTCATGATTTTGTCCCACTTGTTGTTGATTCTTCACAAAAAATTACAGTTTTATATCTTTATGTTTGAAGCCTGAAATGTGGCAAAAGGTCGCAAAGTTCAAGGGGGCCGAATACTTTCGCAAGGCACTGTAGTCCTGTGCCATTTGCCAATAAAAAAAAAAATATGTCCCTGGATTTCATTTTAAAAAACTGGTCACCCTATTCCAATAGCGCTCCTACTTGTTGAAAAAAGTGCCTTGGTGGTGCCCCAGAATGATGATATTCCTGCAGTGGTACACGCCTTATTATTAGGGAAATGCTTTTCTTTACTTTGTAAACAGTTGCAAAGACACTGTTGATCCAATAATCATTTATAGTAAGTAGTTTTATAACTTAATTGAATTAGCTATTGATATTATCACCTAATAAGCTATTGATCTTATTTACCTAAAAGGTGAACATGGGGAAACCCATCTAGTGACTTTAGCTTCTCCATATTTCTCCAATACTGAATGGCTGGAGGTTGCTTGTTCCTGGAACTGCGAAAGACGGTGTGAAAACAGAGAAATGTTGTGAAGAAACCCATCAAGATGCCAAGAATGAGTGCCATCCATGATTTCTTGCCCGGAAAGAGTGTCATGGCTGTAAAGACAAGTGTAAAAATGTAATACATGGTTTAAAACTAACAAAACTTGCCACACTTAAAGTGATTCAAAGTTTAAGTCTAAATGTTTTTTACCCTAATATATTCCCTGCAGTATGGTTAAAAATGTTTAGCTACCTTTTCTAGCCCCCACTTAAACACTTCAGCTCTTCTCCCTTCACTTCCTCTTCTCACAGGAGACTAAAGGCCTATACACACGATAAGAAAATCGGAAGTAAAATTTCATCCGACGAACGATCTGCCGATTTTCGGATCGTTAGTATAGTGCTTTTGACAGTTGATTACGAATTTTCGTATGATAAAAGCTGAATGTGCAGGCTATAAAATTTTTACCGTAAGTGAATGCAATGTCCAATTTTGTTTTAATTACCGTAGTATAGTTTTCATCTTATTAAAAATCATAAGAGTAAGACTACGCATGCTTGGAAACAAAAGAATACATACAAAACAATTCAACACATAACATCACTTCTGAAGTTGAATTCTGTCGTAACTAAAATTTTCGTATTTGAAGTAACCTCTTCACTTTTCATATGAGACCAGCATGCAACAAAAAAACGGACCAAAATACATCCAATAATCTGTACAAGGCTTTAGGCTGGCCATACACAGCTCGAATCTAAGCGGGTTTAGCAGGAAGTTGTTCGATCAATCAACTTTAGTACAACCAGCCAGCTGGATTCTCTTGCGATAATCGCTAGCGGCTGCTTTACAGTGCCTTGAAAAAGTATTCATACCCCTTGAAATTTTCCACATTTTGTCATGTTACAACAAAAAACAAAAATGTATTTTATTGGGATTTTATGTGATAGATCAACACAAAGTGGCACATAATTGTGAAGTGGAAGGAAAATGATGAATGGTTTTCAAAATGTTTTACAAACAAGTATCTAAAAAGTGTGGAGTGCATTTGTATTCAGCCCCTTTTACTCTTATACCCTTTAATAAAATCTAGTGGAACCAATTGCCTTCAGATGTCACCTAATTAGTCCACCTGTGGGTAATTTATTCTCAGTATAAATACAGCTGTTCTGTGTAGCTCTCAGAGGTTTGTTAGAGAACCTTAGTGAACAAACAGCATCATGAAGGCCAAAGAACATCCCAGACAGGTCAAGGATTAAGTTGTGGAGATGTTTAAAGCAGGGTTAAGGCCCGTACACACGTACCGATTGTCGGCCGAAAATGTTCGGCCGCCGAACGATTGGCCGATTTTCGGCTTGTTAGTATGATGCTTCCAACAGCCGACAGCGCACTTTCGGCCGAATAGAATCTGTCGTGCAAGCATTAAAATTTTTGTTGGCCAACACCAGAACGGCCGATTGTTCGCCAGTAAGTACAGAATTCGGCCGACAGACAGCAGATTTGCAAGACTGGGCATGCTCAGAAAAGAAAAAACACACGGAAAGTTACCCATCCCATGACATCACTTCTGCAGTCGGCTGTTGTTGGCCGACAAAATTCGTGTGCAGTCTTTTGCAGTTTTCAACAGATACGACAGCCCTGGACAAAAGACGGCCGATCGTTCGGCCGACGATCGGTACGTGTGTACGGGGCTTTAGGTTTTAAAACAAATATCAAATATTTTTAACATCTCACGGAGCACTGTTCAACCCATTATTCAAAAATGGAAAGAGTATGGCACAAACCTACCAAGACACGGGCATCCACCTAAACTGACAGGCCGGACAAGGAGACCATTCTCTTTAAACTTCTCTAAACCTCTCTAAAACTTTGGATTTCCTGTAACTTTCTGACCAGGTGGTAACCAAGGCCAGGGCCATCTTACCGAATGGGTATGCTGGGCAGTTACTCGGGGGGCCCCACTTGCCCGGGGGGCCCAACCTACCCAGTGACCCAGCCCCAGTCAAGCATTAGTCCTGATTCCCGTGTGCATCCTGCCGCTGAACTTAGCAGGTGGTAAGCGCCTGTCGGCCCTGCTCTGCTGTCAGCCCACAACTGCAGGAATGCCTGTCCGACCCCATGGGAACAGGGCCACACAGGACATTCAAGTCTGACCCCCATCTGTGTGTGTGTTTTCCATACCCAGCCGCCGAACCTGGAAGCTGTCATTAGCCTGGCACTGCTGCACCAATAAATATTGCCTTATCGATAATTTGCATTTTTATTCCCATGGGTGGTTGTGTAGGCAAGGCCCTAGTGCACTGCATTGCACAGGCCCTTTAATCCTCTTAAGAGAGAACTTATCAAGGCAAATACCAATTTGGGATCAGTAGTTTATAAAATATTGAATCTATTGGAAAGCACCACAGCAAGACAACTAGGCTTTTCAGACAGAAAAGTCAGCAGTGGCTGCTTACATATTTCTTTTGGCGCAGGTGTCCATGAGTAAGCTTTTACAGAATTTGACAATATCTAATGTTGCCACTAGGTGGTGCACAAGTACAACACTGTTATGAAAAAAACAAATTAAACAATTTTACTAAAGTTGGCAATGCACTATTAGAATTTTGTTTAAAAATGCTAGTTTTAGGAATATTCATTTGACTTCCTAATCATTAGTAAGGTCGATCCGACATTCGTATTTTGATGGTAATGAAAAGAAAATTTGAAGAAGCATGATTGAAAACTTTTCTCAAACAAATTTCTAACAGTGAATGCGGTTTTTGAAGTAATTTTGAACTGAATTTTTCAAGACACTCATGCATAAATATAAAAGTGTACACATTTATTAAACACTTACAGTATCTCTATAGACACACTGGGGGAGATTTAATAAAATTGGTGCACAGAGAATCTGGTGCAGATGTGCATAGTAACCAATCAGCTTCCAGGTCTTAGGCTGGCCATACACTATACAATTTTCTTGTTCAACTTTCCTTTAGATTTACCAAAACCATGTAATATAGGGTCAAACCTAAACACTTTCAATTGGTATGCAGTCAGGCAGGCCCTTGCACTACATAGTTTAAGGTAAATCTAAAGGGAATTGAATAAGAAAATTGTATAGTGTATGGCCAGCCTTAGCCCTCGTTCACATTGGAGGCGGGTTTAAATCATGTCAGTTCAGCTGAACGCGCATAATTGCAAACCTGCATTTCATTGCGAGTTCTGTGTCAATTTGAAATCCATCTGTGCGGGTTCATGCACAGATGTCTATTGAAATTGCCCCCGAAGTCGCCAAAAGGAGTGCAGGAATCGGACGGTGCCATTGCCGGCAATAGGCTACAATTTGGCATTTAACATGTCAAATCGCCCTGATGTGAACGGGGGCTTATTGTCAAAGCTTAATTGAAGAAGCTGAAGTTAGAAGCTTATTGGTTACCATGCACATCTGCACCACATTCTGTGTGCTCCAGTTTTTGTAAATCCGCCCCCCCCCCCCCCCCCCCCGTTAAAATCACCTGGCCAAGATAGACTTAAAGTAAAGGACCAACACACCTTTGCGCCCCATATTGTCGGTTCCTGTAAATGAAAATATGAAAAACTTGAACCCACAAAGATCATGTGAAGCACCTCGTGACAATCCAATGCCGTAAAACCTGCATATATAATATGACAATTTCCTTTCGCAGATACAGGTGGTAGACCTTGGCCTACATATAGAAGAAATCCTACTATTTGCATGCCAAAATCTACCTCCTGTAAATTTGTATACTTTTGTATTGATACATTAGTGTTTTGAGCAGTTGATCTGTTACTTTTCTTTTAAGAAAATTGATATACTGTATAATTGTGGGTGTTTTAGTCTTAAACTGGTTTTATTGGTGTTCAACAGTGATTAAGGCCCCTTTCAAACTTATGCGATGCAATTTTACCGCGCGATTTTGACGCGACTTTGCCGCGATTTTGAAAGCAATGGCTATGGCTATATACCTCAAAACGCATTAAAATTGTGCCAAAGTAGTGCATAAACTACTTTGAAGTCAGTGCGACTTCAAAACGCACTGATATGAATGGGGCTCATTGAAAATAATAGAACACGACTTGTCATGCGATTTTGCGGTCCAAAATCGCGGGACAAGTCGCACTAGTGTGAAAGGGGCCTTACCGGTGAATTCTCCCCTTTCACCCTGTTTCACCTTTTTTTAGGAACCTCACGTTTTGTTATGTTGCATGAGAATGTGTGCAAGGTGTTTGCAGTTCATATTCTAGCTTTTGTTGCTGAACATCTGCGAATATTGCGCCATTCCCTGTTTTGCGATTGTCTGCGGCCAATTTGCAAATTTCTGCCCATATTTGCAAATTTGATGCCAGTTTAATGGAGTAGCTTGCAACAGAATTAACACAATGATCTGTTGCACAATTAGGAAGTAATGTGGACCACTTTTCAAATAGGCATGATAAACTGAAAAACGCTTTTTAAATGCTTAACTGAGCCCTTTTTTTAAGGCAAATTGCAACAATTCAGCAAATCTGCCACATTTTCACATAATCCGCAAAAACAACAAGCAATGCAACACATTTTTTACATGACATGCAACATCAGGATAAAGCTGGATACACACTATCCAACTTTTGTGGTTAGATTTCCTTCAGATTTACCTTTTCTATGTAGTGCAAGGGCCTGCCAGATTGCATACAAATTGAAAGTGTTTAGGTTTGACCTCATATTATATGGTTTTGGTAAATCTAAGTGTCGGTTCACACTTTGGCGACACGACTTAATGAAGTCGCCGTGCACCGCTACTTCGGCGCGACTTGCACCGACTTCACATAATGGAAGTCAATGCAAGTCGCTCCGACTTTGTCCAAAAGTAGTGCAGGAACCCTTTTCTAAGTCGCTCCTATTAGAACGGTTCCAATTGCACAGCACGGTCCGTGACATGTCAAGCGACCAAGTCGCCTGACAAGTCGGAACAGTGTGAACCGGCACTAAAGGAAAAAGTCTTCAGAAAATTGTACAGTCTGTATGGCCCATAACTCCAGCGCATTTCTATGACAGATTAACAGACTTCAGCACAATATGAGGCTGCCACAGCCTAGCTTCTGGAAGTGCTATTTGCCTGGCTGTCACTCTGACCCTTTGTAGTAAAAGAAGAAGTACCGTTTTTTTTTTTTTTTTTTTTTTGTACAGCAATTTGGTTTCCAATGGGACAAGTTTAGGGTTGCCACCTCATCACTTTAAAGCAGGACACATATTAATTACACAGGTTCTGAGGCTAATATAATGCACATAAGGTGAGATTAATTACCACCTTAATCAGCCACAGAACCTGTGTAATTAATGTGTGTCCTGGTTTAAAGGGATGAGGTGGCAAGCCTAGACAAGGTACATGTAGTTTATTTTGTCCCATGGGGTACTTTGTCCCATCTGCTTAGGTGCCCTGTAAATCTAACTACAGCGTCGGGCAGAGCCCCCATCCTTGGCGCATAGTCGCCCAACATCACAGCTAGCAATAAAATGGCTGTTTTGCAAGAGAGACCTTGTCTCTGCCCCCCCCAAACCCCCCCCCCCCCCCGCAATTGTCGAAGGCCAACATAAAGAACAGGAATGCAAAGGGAGGTTAGACGGGTCAACCTCACGTCATGGTTGACTTTGGCGACATTTACAAAGATACCTTCATTTTGCCCTAAATGGCAAGGTCATAGCGTCCTTAAAAAAAAAACTGCATGAGACAAAATGTCCAGCTCATACAGCTTAGCATTTAAAGATATGAAAGATGTGAAAAAAGGGCCTGTAAGGAGCCCTAACCTCTGCTACTGACAATATCACATTGTTACATAGGTCATACCCCTCCTCCTCCTCAGCTGGTCATAAAACTTAATGGTTCACAGGCCACTAAAGTTTTTACAGTCAGGCCAACTTTTATACACAACGTTTAAACAATGGGAGGAAAAACATAAGTGTCTTGATTTCTGGTTTCTCTACCAACAGGGGTTCAGTTCTTGGGAGTATTCTAAAAACCTGTTTGCATATGTTTTATTTTTATTTTTTTATGCAGGTTGCAAAGCTAATTTTCAAGCTAGTATTCAAATAAGGGCCTTGGGAGGTGGGCATTGACATGCGGGGCAAGAACATAAAGAAAAATACCATTCAGTGTTTGTATTATCAATAAAATATCTTTTTCAAGGTGTGTTACATTTTACTTTTTTTTAGGGAATATGTAATAAGGTGTAGTAATGTATTCATTCACCTTTCAGCGGGTGGATACCTAGTTAGAATATGAAGGGATGCCCCACGCTGTTCTTTCCCTTTTTTTTTCTTTAAAGACTACATTGTACTGTTCCATAATACCATGTGTAGATTTAAAGTGGTAATAAACCTTTTTTTTAACCACTTGCTTACTGGGCACTTATACCCCCTTCCTGACCAGGCCAATTTTCAGCTTTCAGCGCTGTCACACTTTGCATGACAATTGCGTGGTCATGCAGCACTGTGCCCTAATGAAATTGTTATCATTGTTTTTCACACAAATAGAGCTTTCTTTTGCTGGTATTTAATTAGCATTAGGTTTTTTATTTTTTGCTAAAACCAAAAAAAAAAAAACTTTTTATAGTTGTTATAAAATTTTGTAAACAGGTAATTTTTCTCCTTCACTGATGTGCACTGATGAGGCTGCACTGATGGACACTGATGGACACTGATGGACACTGATGGGTGGCACCTCTAAGAAAAGTTGATTACCGGCCTTCCTTTTTTTTTCCTCACACTGAAAAAAAAAAGCTAACAACCGTCTCTTGTTTACTTTCATGGACGCCCTCCCGGCATTTAAGCCTGGGCTGTAGCCGTCTTTTGGCTATAGCGTGGGTGCCAAGTGGTTAAAGACTTGCAGACAGGCAGGGTGTTTATGGTCCTATTGGTCTCTCTTCTGTCATAATGCTCACCCTGTCTATCAGCTCTAATGTATACTGAGTAGCGCATGCGCAGCTCAGCATACATTTACGGCACACACTGTGTGTTGTGTTGATGAGACATACATGTGCATGAGCGAGAGTGACATCATCACGGCCCGCTCAATCAAGAGTCTGAACAGTCAGAACTTGGAAGAAAAACTGGGAAAAGATACCTGTGGGATCATTGAAAGCACAGTGCTGGAGGCCTCTATTTAACAGGTAAGTCTGTCATAATGTACTAATATGTGGTACCTATTAACACATTATTGCATAACCCACCTGTGGCTCATGCAGTTAAAACAAAAATTAAAAAATAATTTATTACTGCTTTAGGGCATCCCCAAAGCATGCTATTTAGAGGATGTTTGTATGTTCAGTGTTGCATTTTTTTTAGGCCCCTTTCACACAGGGAGACCGTTCAGATCCACCTGTCATTTTTTTAAGCAGATCTAAACGGATGCCCCGTGCATCTCTATGGGGCATCGGATGTCACCGGAGGCATGTCCACTGACATTCAATTCGATCCGTCAAAACCGGACGGATGGAAACCCTATTTGGCGGATCAGATGAAAACGGACAGACAGTCTGTTCCCATCCAACTACCCCATAGAGAAGAATGGGGACCTGAAAACTGTGTCTCCACACACAGCACGGAGACACAGCTGTCATCCGCCTGCTAAGTGGGGGATTGGCGGATCGATCCCCCGCTGAGAAAAACGGGGTCTGTCTGACAGACTACAAGTGTGAAAGGGGCCTTAAAGTGTTACTTTAAAGAAGATCTTCACCCTGTAAAAAAACATTTTAAAATCAGCAACTTCAAATACTGTAGCTACTGACTTTTAAATAACACACACTTACCTGTCCCAAGATCCAGTGATGTCTTCACCCGACCTGGTATTCAGGTCCAGGTGCCGGCATCTTAACTATGGGCAGCCAGCTGTGACTTCTTGCAGCTTCACAACCGGCTGCCCACTGCGCATATGCGAGCCGCGCTGCACCCCATGAATAGTTCCGCATTCTCCTGTGACGTGTCCCAAGAGGCTTCGGAGGGTGAACTTCCGTTCTGATTGCCTAGGCAGTCAGAGCAAAAGTGGGAGCAGGTACCTGGCAAAATCAGGTAACCCCCCCCCCCCCATCCAAAAAAGGTTCCAAATATGGGAAAAGAGGAGGAAGGTGAAGTTGTTTTCACCTTTAGGGTAAAGTTCTGCTTTAACTTGTAAACATTATCTGACTCTGGGGCTAAACTTTTCATTTACTATTTTTTTTACCTATTTACATATATCACTAGAGGGGTCCAGTGAATTTCTATCAAACTGTGATTAAGGATTGGTTCACCCCTACATGTTTGACCAAGTGTGGGCCCATTCCCGCACGTGGCTTGTAGGAAAGGCTATTCATTTCAATAGGCTACCCCTAAATGTGGGAAATGCAGAAAAGAAGTCCCAGATTCTTATCCAAAAACACATTGCACAAAGACACTTTAATGCACCTGAGAAAGGTGCATCTGCTAAATGGCAGTGTGTTCCTCTGCGTGTCAGGAAAGTGCACTATTTTGTATGCTTTCCCAGTATGCAGTGTGAACCTAGCATAAGAATTAAGAGATCACAAATGATGCAGTTAAGCCCCGTACACACGTACCGATCGTCGGCCGACGGAACGTCCTACAAATGTTCGCGGCTGGTGTGTTTGTTGTTTGTCTGTTGAAAAGTGCTCTAAACTTGCCCAGGACATTTGTCTTCCGACAGAAAATGACGTCACTACGTTCCACGCACGTTCGCCGCTACAAAAGAGGAAGTAAGTGTTTGGCCGTGACCCTTCTGGGCATCTCGCGCTGATTTCGGTAGCATTTGTTTGGTTGACGACATTTCGCTATTTTCCGAGACATCGTTCGAGAATTTATTATGGCGACCGTGAATTCGTCCGTTGCTGTCGTTAGTGTTGGAGTTTTGGCTCTGAGACGACGTACGAGCAATAGGAAGAAGAAGCGGACCTCCTGGACGAAAAATTGGTTGCTTAACCGTGATCAATTTTCTCATATGTCCTTGCTGAGGGAGCTCCAGGAAAATAATCCTGATGACTTCAGGAATTATTTGAGGATGACGGATCCCATCTTTTACCGTCTTCTTGCCCTGGTGTCCCCCTATATTCTGAAGCAGGATACTTGTATGCGGCTTGCAATTACTCCTGAGCAAAGGTTAATTGCGACGTTGAGGTATCTTGCAACAGGGAGAAGCCTGCAGGATCTGAAGTTCACCACAGGCATCTCCCCCCAAGCACTTGGAGTCATCATCCCTGAGACCTGCTCTGCCATCATCAAGGTCTTGCAGAAGGACTATATCAAGGTATGTTTGATTTTTTACATTACATTACATGTATTACTAGTTTCACCTGAATTATGATGTTTTTGGATGTACAGCAATTGACACAGGCCATTATTTGTAAACTACCCTCTGTCCGCATGCACATAGTAGTAAAGATGTAGATTATCTTTAACCATTTGTAAAATTACCCACTAACCACCCCACCATTCTCTCCTATGTGTCCCTAAACGCATTGCCTGTTAACAGTATGTCGAATTTATCTAATTTTATTGCTTTCCCTCAAACAATTATTCCTTGGCCAATGTTTTAGTACCTAGTTAATGATTTATCTAAAATACATCAGTCCATCCATTCCCACCTATGATTCTGTATGTTTATGTAATGATGTTAAAACCTTCACTGACCACAAGCCCTTATTGATGTATAAATGCCCAGTTTTACTTACCCATCCCCCACCCACATGCTAAATCTCAAAGTCAGCATATACCAAAGCTCAAGTTCAGAGGTCTTCAAACTATGGCCCACCAGTTGTTCACGAACTTCAATTTCCATCATGCCTAGTCATGTCTGTGAATGTCAGAGAATTACAAGGCCTCATGGGATGTGTAGTTCTGCAACAGCTGGATGGCCGTAGTTTGTAAATCTCAGCTCTAGCTGGTGAGTATAATGGGCCATACACACTAGAAGATTGTCAGAACAATTTATCCTTCCAATTTACCAAAACCAAATAATATGAGGTCCAACAAACACTTTCAAATCCTATGCAATCTGGTAGGCCCTTGCACTACATAGAAAAGGTATATCTGCACGAAAAAGTCTTCAGAGAATCTTCTAGTGTGTATGGCCCTTTACAATATAAGAACAATAGGAGGTTGAAAATAAATGTATGTAGATGTTACATCCCCATATCCAAACCTTTGCCTTCCTGTTGTATATTTTTTTAGCAAGTTGCATAAGGATTTAACAGACAACTGTGTGTGTAATTAATAATGTGATGTGCTCAAGCACTAATTTTATTTTTTGTATTTTTTCCCCACAGTTTCCTTCAAACGCAGAGCAATGGCTGGAGATTTCTGATCAATTTCTGGAGAAGTGGAATTTTCCCAATTGTGGGGGTGCTATTGATGGGAAGCACGTCCGCATTGTCCCCCCTCCGAATTCCGGCACATTTTATTATAATTATAAAGGTTTTTTTAGTATAGTCATGCTAGCCATAGTTAATGCAAACTATGAGTTTATTTTTTTGGATATTGGCAAAAATGGCCGCAATTCGGATGGGGGAGTTATTGATCAGACGGAGTTCGCTCGTCGTCTAAAGAACGGCACTCTGAACCTGCCATCCAGGGAGCAAACTGTTGAGGGTATGAGCTTTGTGTTTATCGCAGATGAGGCTTTTGCGCTTGGGGAGCATCTCATGAAGCCCTACCCTCAGAGGAACCTCACCCCAGACCAAAGGATTTACAACTACCGGTTGTCCAGAGCTCGCAGAGTTGTGGAGAATGCTTTCGGGATAATGGCCAACCGGTTCCGGATATTCCTGACGTCCATAAACCTGGCACTGTACAAAGTGGATAATGTGGTCTTGTGTTGCTGCATTTTGCACAACTTCCTACGCAGGAATGCACAAAATTATGTATTGCAGCAACTGGATACTGACCCTGCTATGCCAGGTACAAGTGGAGAGGCCCAACCTTCTAACCAAGTGGAGTCCATGCCGTCAATGGAAGTTGGACGGTCAGCATTGGCATCACACAGGGCCCGTCAGATCCGCCAGGAATATCTGGACTATTTCGTGGGGAGAGGAGCTGTGTCCTGGCAGCAATCACTGTCACAAACACATTAATCTTGTTAAAGATTGGACACACAAGATAAATGTCAGAGATATATTATTTTTCAACACATTAAACAAAAATTGCAATGATTCTGTATTGTGGATTATAATCATTTGGGCACATATGCCAAACACAATTATTTGGGTTAATCATGTGTTATATATGTGTGACTTTGGAAGGGTTAATACATTCATCAGTGTGTTTCTTGACTGTAGTCTCTCACCAGCTGATCCAAAGTGATGATGGCCATGTGTTATTTTTTAGCCAGTGGTGTAAATACAAGGGCCTTCTGCACCCCACAAAATGTACACAAACCCTGTCACATTGAGAACTAGGTCACACCCAAGGTTCATCTAATGTCACCTTACATTGGTGTTCATTGTCCAGAAGTTGCCCATACTATATATTTCAGATAATACATTAGGGTATTAACAAAGTACCTACATCTGTTATGTTGTGTTCATTTATGACATCCTTCTCACTGCCCACCAATGTTAGGATATGTCAGTGTTATGTGAAACTTGATCATTGTTCATCTCAAAGTGTTGTATATATATAGGTAATGGAAAGTGAACTAGAGCAACGAACAAGCAATACACTATAGATTACACTGATCTCCCTACACTGATTGCTACTGGCAATATCAATGCCATATTGAATCCTAGGACTGCTAGTACCTTGAGTGTTGAGTCACACTTATGCGATGCGGGAAGTCTGCGACTTTGCAGCCTTCCAGCATTGCATAAGGGTGACCCGCCACTTACTTTTTCCACAGGATTGTATTCCACAAGTGTTAAGCACTGTGCGATCCAATCCAGATACATCAGAAATAAAGGGTCATGTGCGACTTGTATGCGTGTTCAGTGCGAATGTAGCCATACAAAGTGTATGTCTCAATTCACACTGCACATCTGATGGCATGTAATATCGTAGCGCACTGCTCCTTTATTACATGCGATCAGATGTTCATGCGAAAATCAGCTATACAGTTTGTATGGCTCAATTTGCACTGCACTCGCACAAAAGTCGCACATGATGCATTTATTCAGCCGCATCAGGATAGGATCGCACAGTCGTTCAAACTTGTGTGATCCGATCCTGTGTGAAATGTCAGATCGCACTGTGATATGCGTTAAAACTGGGGGTATCTTTAACATTTCATTGACACCTCCAGCAACTTGCATATGGCAGTGTCCAAAATGCTTTCATTAACATGTAAATATGTGAATAGGACAGCCATCATACATTTAGTGCTTCTTTACACAGCTTTAGACCTCGACCCCCCAACGAAAGTCTAATAAAGAATTGAACACACATTGTTGAATGTAAAAATGTTTTAGTATCAAACATTCACAGGGTTAGGGTTAGGGTTAGGGTTAGGGTTAGGGTGTTGGAAAGTGCTTTTCCCAAACTTGGGTACACTCTTTAACATCTGAGTGTCATAAAACTGGCATAAAATATTATATAAAAATGGGAACATCCCAATACAAACAGTAAAAAATTTTAAAATAATTTTTTTTAAAATTTGGCAAGCATGTCCACAAAATCACGCATCTTTCCTTGCAATGCCGTTGCAGTCTCTTTTATTTGCTCGAGGTCTGAGCAGCATTGAAGAGCCTCACGGGTCAATTTGGCCAATGTGCAAGTATGTAATACATGATCTGGAAAATAAAATACAACGGAGTCAATGTGAATCACCTACATGAGGTCATAATATAGAAACATTTGGTGTGCAGGTAATCTTTAAATTCCTCTCGAGTTAATACCTACCCTGTTCTTATGCTCTTTTGCCCTAGGCTCTTCATCTTCCTCCTGACCTCCTCCAATGCTGTTGCTGATGATTCTGCCGGTCTCCTGAGCTTACTATATATTCATTAGGGGTGTGAACGCATGATGACGTCATTGTGAGGGCATGGTTGTAATGTATATATATTAAGATGCAGAGACCAGAGACGGGCAGAATGCACGGCAACAGCATTGGAGGAGGACAGGAGGAAGAAGAAGAGCCTAGGGCAAAAGAGCAGACAACATAAGAGCAGAAGATTGGACAGCAGAAGACTGGAGAGGAGAAGATCCAAAGAGCAGAGTGGAGAAGACCGGATGAAGATCTTTAAGAACATTTCATAAACGTCTCCTGTCGTTATTCACATACACTTCCATTTATGTGGTTAATGTGTAGGGGTACTATGTACCCCATACCCATTCACATAGTGATTGGGGTCTGGGATCTGGGGGCCACCCTTTGTTAAAGGTTGCTTCCAAAGTCCTAGGAACCCCCTGGCCGCATGACCCCCCAAAACCACCAGACAGGGTTGTGGGGATGAGGCTCTTGTCCTCCTCTACATGGGAGTAAGGTGCTTTTGGGTGTGCGGTGCAGAGGCCCCCTGGCCCAAAGCAACAAAACCCCCCCATGTTGAGGGCATGTGTCCTGCTGTGGTCCAGGGGGTGTTTGGTCCGCTTGCTCGTTCTCTTTCCTGGCCTGACAAGCTGCATGCTTGTATAAGGGTCTGGTAGGGGTTTTGGGGGTAACCCACGCTGTCTTTTTGTTGTGGGCATACCCTCAAACTCAATACCACACACAAAAGGCCTGGTTGTGAACTTGGGGGGACACCCACGGTGGGTTGTTCAATTTTTTGGTGTAGTTCCCCCTCAAAAATCTTCACAACGCAAGTGGCCCCGCAAGTCAGAGCATCCTGATCCGACTTACGGTGCGACTTCCATTCAAATAAAGAGGCTCCCATAGGGAACTAGTGTTGTAAATTGGAGGCTAAAAATAACACTGATAAAAATCATTCTGCAAAAACCTACGTGGGCACACAATTGGCTCTTGGACACTTGGTCCTGGTTCCTCCACAGTTTCGGAACTGGCTTCCATGCTGCTTGGCAAGTTGCCAGGAGATCGGGCTTCTGACCTGGCTGGGGATGCCACATCCTGGCATGATGCAACATCTGCAATGTAAATTTGTAAGGGAATACAAGAATATAAGGTTAAACAATCATTGCAAATACACATATTTCTATGATCCCACTACACAAAAATCTGTGACTACCAACCTTCTTGTTGCTCTGGTGTCTCATCACTTGTTGGCTCCACCAGGATTATTTCCGGAATAATGTCTTCATCTACATAATACAAAACATTGGCCATATCATAAAAGTCACAAGAGGTACATTTGTTAGGACATGGTGCCCTGCTTGATAGCTCTTTTAGTAACAAATATGAAGACATGTACATGGTTATCTACGAAAAATATGGTACATTAATGTTTGACAGTGCATAGGAACCAATTACCTTTAGTGGAATCTGTGCCACCTTCTGTGCCCATGTCCTCATCTTGTTCGGCAACTGCCGATGGAGCTGCCAGACCTCTCCTCCTCCTTTCCCATAGTTTGGCACGGAGTTTACGTTTTTCTCCTATTTAAAGGTTTGAATAATAATCTGTGATTAATAGGAATGTTTGCTGAGAAGATTCGTGCAGGAAAGAACGTTCGTTGCAACACAATACATATATTTTTAACTATGGCTTCCTGACTTTTAATGTCATATACTAAAACATCAACAATAGATCGATCAAATCACGACATGACAACTAAAATGAGTAATCTAACTTTTTACATAGACATTATAATCTAGACATGTTAATACAACATACACAAAATTATAAAAAACATATTGCATGATTAAAAAAATAAAGAAAAAATAAAACTTACTTTTTTTCAAAATCCGATGGATTTGGGAAAGCTGATCCTGCTCACGGTGTTTGAGGTCAGACCACCGTTTCCGAATCTGATCTTTCGATCGCTCGACACCGAATTTTTTGACCAAACAGGCCACCACCTTGTCCATGATGCCATCTTTCCTGGCATTGGGCCGCTCGTAATTAGCCAACTTGCCATCATAATCCATTTTTTCTAAAATGGAGACCATCTCCACCATTTCTGGCTTTGACATGGGTGTAGCCCTTGATTTTCTGGTGGCCCAATCACTTCGGCCCCCACTTGATGAACTCTGAGATCTTTCAGACATTCTTCTTGATTAAAAGATTGTTCCTCTGCTTCAGGTGTGAGTGTCGCATGTAGGCCTGATCTTCGGCACGTACACACCCCTGCACAAGCCCGCCACTGGAGGAGGAGTTGACGCCTGCGCTGTATTTAAAGGACGCCAGATCGTTCGGCCGACGATTCGCTAGCGGACATATCGAGAGTTGGAGCACGATCGAGCGGCGAATCACGACTTTTCCCCACAAACAAAGGTACGACTCTTTTAATAGAAAGTGTGTGTTTTGGGCCCTATACAGCTTTTATTAGGAATATCTTTATTATGTGCCAAAATACATGCTCTTTTAATATGTTTTGTGTTGTTTTGTGTCTTGCAGGCATATACTGTCCTGCAATATGGTGGACAATTTCACCACCCACAACTTTCTCATCAGTTTCATTGATGAATTCAGGCAACTGCCCTGTTTGTGGCAAGTCAAGTCCGCAGATTATAAAAATAGAAAACTCAGAAAACAGGCCATGGAACATTTGGTGGCCTTCTACAAGCCCGTCTGTCCTGGGGCAAATTTTGATTATATCCGCAAAAAAATAAACAGTATTCGCACTGCCTACAGGCGGGAGTTAAAAAAAATAGAAGATTCCACCCAGTCTGGAGCAGGGGCACGGAATGTATATGTACCACGGCTGTGGTACTTTGATAACATGCGGTTCCTGGCAGACACCATGGAATCCAGGCCGTCAATTTCTACGCTGCCTTCGACTTCGGCAGAGGGCTCAGTGTCTGTAGATCCAAGCCAGGATGAGGATTTCCTGGAGGAGAGTTTTACTCAGGTATGGCATTTCACAATATATTGTCTGCTAAAATGTAATCATGTAACAAAATTATAAGCTAAACCATAATTGACCCTTTAGGTAAACGGGCATAGCAAGGGGTTGGCATGACAGGCAACCGCCAGGGGCGCAGGCCAAGGGGGGTGGGTCACAAAAACATTGGCATTGTTTTATTGTTTATTTTAACAATCCACTCAGCCTGCACACCCCAGAACCCCCAGTTTGCAGGCGGATTCATGCAGGTGTAAAACATTGAGAGCAGCTTCATGCA
This sequence comes from Pelophylax lessonae, assembly GCF_965119305.1. Taxonomy (NCBI): domain Eukaryota; kingdom Metazoa; phylum Chordata; class Amphibia; order Anura; family Ranidae; genus Pelophylax; species Pelophylax lessonae. The sequence continues at coordinate 579,132,584 of NC_138769.1, read as the reverse complement.
GGTGTAAAACATTGAGAGCTGCTTCATGCAGGTGTAAAACATTGAGAGCAGCTTCATGCAGGTGTAAAACATTGAGAGCAGCTGAGCCAAAAGACCAGGAGACTGAGACTGCCTCTCACTGCATCCCCAGCACACCTCTGGTCTTACAAACACTGCTGCATCCCCAGCACACCTCTGGTCCTAACAAACACTGCTGTAGCCTCAGCATTCCTCTGGCTCAACCTTTTTTAATACAAAACTAACAGCTCCTGCAAATGATCCATCCATCCTTGCTTCCATGTCTCTGGTCTCTCACTCTGGGTCAGCAAGGCAGGTGGCTTCCTTATTCATGTTTCCCTGCACTGCTTCACCCTCAATGCCCTACATCAAGTCCTCTGCAAGTTCAGGCCCCTCTCTCTCTGCAACCCCCTCCTCTCTCTCTCACACCCCCTCTTTCTCTCCCTCTCTCTATCTCTCAACCCTCTCTTTCTTTTTCACACCTGAGACAATGATTGCCCACTAGAGAGCTCTACACTGGGCAAACAAGGGGCAAATTAGAAACTTTTAATGCCCTTTAATTTTTTTTTGGGGGGGTGGGTTACAGCTTTACATTGATCTTGGGGGGGGGGGGGGTTGTTGCCAAATACAGCTCCTCAACAAGGGCACTGGAGACCCTAGATATGCCACTGTATGTAAAGTCTGCTATTTGTTCACAATAATATAACAAACATGACTTTTTATATACACTATAACATTCTAATCAATTGTTCATTTCATCAACAGGGAAGTGTCACTGAGGAGGAGCCAGGTTGCAGCCAGGAGCCTGGGGAGCCTGCGGAGCCTGAGGAGCCTGTGGAACTATTTCCACCACCACCTCCTCCTGCCAAACGGAGGCAAAAGAGGAAGCACGTGGATGACATCACCGACGAGTTTATCCAGGAGGCCACCATAGCCCTACGTCGGAAACCGGAGGCCAATGAGTCCTTCGGCAACATGACGGCAAAAATTTTAGATAAGGTGGACCTCAGGCAGTGTCAGTATGCCAGAAAAATCATCCTCGATGTGCTGCAAAAGGCTGAAAACGGCATACTTAATGAGCACAGCCATGCATGCCAGGAGCACCCGTGCCCTCCACCTCCACCTCCACAACACCCACCACCTCGCCAAATGCCACATGGCCAGTGGCAATATGGCCAGCAGGATCCAAACCTGCCCTCATGGCAACCTGATTTCAGTTACCAGCAACTTTAATTTTTGTAACCCCCTATTATTTATTTTACCCCTGTTTGCCAGTTTCTAGTTTAATTTTGTCCAAATGGACCTTTTTTATGTTTAGTTATACGGAAAGTATTGATGTTTGCTTTGTTTTTTTTTTTGCTGAGATCCAAAAAATAAAGAAAATTGAAAATAAAAAATGGCCTATCTGAATTTGTTAACATGTTTAATATTGTGCATAACCTGAAAAATATGTTTTAGACATTAATTCATACAAGAATAAAGGGTCATATCAATAGTTAGATCTTTGGTGTGAAAATACAAAAATAATGGTGAAGAGTTCAAATTATTTAATTCTAAAATTTGATAGAACAGATAGAATAGACAAACATTATCTTCATCATAACAGAACACATGCCTTTTTATTAGAAAAGTATGGCATTATGAGCAGCATCTTCCTTCTTCTCACATTTATCAAGATGAGCATGTGCTCCGCATTTCACCTATTTCTTGGACTTCCGCGAGCCGAAAGTTCTTTCTGAATAAAATGTTGAGTTTACTAGAGAAAATTCTTCCGGGAACTCATTTGGTTTGATCATGCGTGTTGGGATTTGTAGCTGTGTGTCGGCAGAATTGTGTACTGACAGGCGAACAATCGTCCGTTCTGGTGTCGGCATACAAATATTTTCATGTTTGCAAGAAAGACTTTTGTCTGCGGATTGTGCGCAGACATCTGTCGGAGGCACCATACTAACACGCGTACAATCGGCAGATCCTTCGTCCACCGACGTTTGTATGCCGACGATCGGTACGTGTGTACGGGCCTTTATATTGAAAAAGTGCCAACAGCAGGACACTTTTAAATAACAATTTTAGACCAAAAGTAACTAAAGATAAAGACAGGAGGTAAGGGTTTAAATACATGAATGAAGAGACCGCAGAGGATATAGCAGTGGAAAATAGGCCAGCAGCAGAACAATTTTAAATAACAATTTTAGACCCAATGTTGCTAGAGACAAAAAGCACAGGTTTTGGATTTGATATACAAAAATTTAACTTTAAAAAATCATAGACCGACAATGGGGCACTATTCCTCCCATTGATACCAACGATGGGGAACTATTCATCCCATGACACCAATGATGGGGCACTATTCCTTCCACAGACACCAATGATGGGGCATTATTTCTTCTACAGACACCAATAATGGGGCACTATTCCTTGCCCAGACACCAATTATGGGACACTATTCTTTCCACAGACACCAATGATGGGGCACCATTCCTTCCACAGACGCCAGTTATGGGAAACTATTCCCTCCACAGACACCAATAATGCAGCACTATTCCCTCCACAGACACCAATAATGCAGCACTATTCCTTCCACAGACACCAATAATGCAGCATATTCCTTCCACAGACACCAATTATGAAGCATTATTTCTTCCACAGACACCAATAATGGGGCACAATTTCTTCCACAGACACCAATTATGAAGCATTATTTCTTCCACAGACACCAATAATGGGGCATAGTTGCCAACTGTCCCGTTTTTGGCGGGACAGTCCCGCCAAATTAAACCTTGTCCCGTCAATTTTATACTCCCGGGACTTGTCCCGGGCATTCAGTCCGGGAGCACCGAGCGTGGGGGAGGCAGGAGGGGCGGTCTGACCTTTATTCTCCCTGCGATCAGTGAGTCACTCCAGCCGTCATTACTATCTTCTTGTCATTACTATCTTCTTGTCTTCCTGCTGGTCGGCGGGCGCACTGTGATTGGGTAAACTGTGGTGGGGGCTGGCCTCTGACTCTGTGCCTGTTGAATGGTTTCACTTCAAGTACGCCCCGCCCCCGCCCGCATGCCCCGCCCTCACACTCAGCGCGCTCAGAGCAGACTGAACACAGTCGGACGTCCTCTGAACAAGACAGAACAACATTCCTCCTCAAGAACTGTGAGTCAGTGAGTCACAGTACAGTGCCTCAGCTGCAGTGCCGGCAGATTTCTTTACAGACTCCACTCGATGGAGAGAGCAGAGTGAGTCAGACTCACTTGTAGAGTAGGGGGATGGGTAGTGAGTTCCCCTTGCTGTGATGGTTTGGGCCTCCATGATATAGGAAACCTTAGAAGGGCAAACCTGTAATATATGGCACTACTTATGTATATGGCAGAGATAGCAGATATTACTAATGAGATATAGTCTTCTGTTGCAGGTCAGTGGCTCCCTAGGGAGGAAAGCTAGGATAAGGGTGATCTGTGATCTGCATCTTTCAAAAATAAGCAGACAGCTCCTATAATCTTTTTCTTCCCAGGTGCAATTATTTTTCTTTGCCTGTAATACATCCAAACATATAGGGCTCTTTCACACGGGCTTTCCGCGTGAGAGCTCCGCTGCGGTCCTTTTTTTTTTTTTTTCACGGAGCGGATGACATTTCTGTCTTCCACTCCGTAGGTCCGCATATCATCCCATCCGTTTGCGGATGATATGCGGACATAGTGTAAGTCTATGGGCATTGCGGATGTCAGCGGATGACACCACTGACATCCGATTTTCCTTCCTTTCCGTTTTTGGAACGGAGGAAAAATAGGGTTCTGTTCCGTTCCAAAAAACGGAACAGAACTGAAAGGAAGAAAATCAGATGTCAGCGGATGGTATTCCGCTGACATCCGCAGTGCCATTGACTTACATTATGTCCGCATATCATCCGCAAAAAAATAGGATGATTTGCGGACATACGGAAAGCCCGTGTGAAAGAGCCCATACTGTGTATAACGGATTTGTATGATGGGTTATATTAAAGCCTAACTCCAGGTTTTCTATGACTTCAGATTTCAGTTTGTTTGGGCCAAGCTGGCACGAACAAATTATCTCTTTTACCAGCATATGTGATGATGTACTGTACAGTATAAACTTTATGTTTAAAAACATGAACACAGTCTGTGGTCCTCTTAAAATTCATATCAAGCCTTCAGGTTTTGTAATGATTTAATGCCATTGTTTTGTGCAGTCCCCCAAAGTTTAATACCAGGCAAGGGTTTGGCATGGATTTTGAATTTTTGAATGGGGTTCCCCCTTAAAAGCCCTTTAGGGAAAATACCCTGCCCCCTATTTTTTGTGGGGCCCCCCATTAGAATCTTTCTCCGATCCTGGTAAATAAGCTATCATTTATCAGCAATTTAAACAGCATTTTTTTTCTTTCTAATGCCCCATACACACGTGCAGATTATCTGAAGACTTTTGTCTGCAGACTTACCAAAACCATATAATATGAGGTCAAACCTAAACACTTTCAATTTGTATGCAATCCGGCAGGCCCTTGCACTACATAGAAAAGGTAAGTCTGCAGACAAAAGTCTGCAGATAATCTGCACGTGTGTACGGGGCATAAATGTCAGTTTTTTCTGCAGCAAGTTGTATGCAGCATACCGCTCTCTCTCCCTCTCTCTCTCTCTCTCTCCCTCTCTCTCTCTCCCTCCCTCTCTCTCTCTCCCTCCCTCTCTCTCTCTCTCCCTCTCTCCCTCCCTCTCTCTCCCTCCCTCTCTCTCTCCCTCCCTCTCTCTCTCCCTCCCTCTCTCTCTCCCTCCCTCTCTCTCTCCCTCTCTCACTCCCTCTCTCACTCCCTCTCTCACTCCCTCTCCCTCTCTCACTCCCTCTCCCTCTCTCACTCCCTCTTTCTCTCCCTCTCTCACTCCCTCTCCCTCTCTCCCTCCCTCCCTCCCTCTCTCCCTACCTCTATCCCTCCCTCTCTCCCTCTATCTCTCTCTCCCTCCCTCCCTCTATCCCTCTCTCTATCCCTCTCTATCTCTCCCTCTATCCCTCTCTCTCTCTCTCTCTCTCTCTCTCTCTCCCTCTATCCCTCTCTCTCTCCCTCTATCCCTCTCTCTCTCCCTCCCTCTCCCTCCCTCTCCCTCCCTCTCTCTCTCCCTCCCTCTCTCTCCCTCCATCTCTCTCTCTCTCTATCCAGCTCTCCCTCCCTCTATCCCTCCCCTCTCTCTCTCTCTCTCTCTCTCTCTCTCTCCCTCTCTATCCCTCCCTCCCCCTCTCACTCTCTCTCTCCCTCCCTCCCTCTATCCCTAATCTATCTCCCTCCCCCTATCCCTCCCTCCCTCCCTCAATCCCTCCCTCTCTCTCTCTCCCCCTCTCTCTCTCCCTCCCTCTATCCCTCCCTCCCTCTCTCTCTCTATTCCTCTCTCCCTCTCTCTATCCCTCTCTCTCTCTATCCCTCTCTCCCTCTATCTCTCTCCCTCCCTCTATCCCTCTATCTCTCACTCTATCCCTCTCTCTCTCTCTATCCCTCCCTCTATCTCTCTCTCTCTCTCTCCCTCTCCCTCCCTCTCCCTCTCTCTATCCCTCCCTCTATCCCTCTCTCTCTCCCTTTCCCTCTCCCTCTCCCCCTTTCCCTCTCCCTCTCTCTCTCCCTCTCTCCCTCTATCCCTCTCTCTCCCTCTCTCGGCAGGTATGCCTAAAAGTGATAAAATGTACCTGCCTGATATAGATGCTGTGCTGTGAATGTATCTATTGCATACCAAGGATGATGGTACTGTTGGTGGGAACTTGGTGTTATAACGGCCTACTCAATAAAGAAAGAATTACAGGAAATTGTGATGAGAATTTTAAACTTTAGGCAGAAGTAGTGCAGCTGAATGGGAGAATTATTCCAACTCTGCTACATTGGCCTTAAGTTTGAAATTCCCTTTTTTAATCTCCTGTAATTCTCTCTTTATTGAGTAGACCCTATAATCTGATAAATAGGCGGAGATTATGCAGAGTGGGTGGAGCTTCGGGGAAGTGGGCGTGGTGAGTAATTGATAGCTGTGCTGCAAAGTGTCCCTGGAAATTTTTTTCAAATGTTGGCAACTATGATGGGGCACTATTCCTTCCACAGACACCAATGATGGGGCACTATTGCTTGCACAGACACAAATGATAGGGAACTATTCTTTCCATTATATCAACGTTGGAGCACTATTCCTCCCACTGCCACCAACAATTGGGCACTTTTCCTGCCACTGACACCAAGAATGGGGCACTGTATACTCCCACTGATGCCAGGACAGGACATATATTAATCCCACTAGCCACAGTCGCCCCCCCCCCCCCTCTAAATTTAGAAGGACAATAAACTGCCCCTTTGTTTAAAAATTGTGGAGACCCCTGATCTAACTAAAGAAATGGCTCAAAGAGTGCAATCTGCTTTATAAATGTAGATACCACAAACTCAGCTCTGTTCCTTGGAATCTAGAAATGACAGTTATTATTTCTATATATCTGCCTGTATTCTATAGAGTTGCCTTTATTGTAATTACCTTACTCACGCAGTGATGCCTCTAGCCAATGTAGTTGGGATGAATTTTCTTTCCAGTAAGGGCTGATGCCTGTCACTGGGATGTGAATCTTGATAGCTGGAGAAGGTCTCAGTGTTCCAGATGAGAATTCCAGCACTGCAATCAGCTGTAGATAGACACAGTCACACAAGACCTATGGTATGGCATGCTCTGTCTTATCAGTGAATGGGGCTGAACTGTACAGCACAAGTTTCACACACTCATTAACTTCAGTACAAAGAGACTTGTAGGATAATAGCCTTGTACACGTCACAGGACACAATACACTAGAAGTATTCCTTATCCTTAGCACAGGAAGATGCTCTCACACCACCCACTTTTTCCTGGTGTCCCCAGCACAGAATTAGGAGTTAATCTGCTTCAGAAGGGATCCTCAGCTTTTCTGTAAAGTCAGTAGAGAAGCCAATCTGTCTTTAGCATCTTACATTCCATGCCCACACATGACTTGCCCAATTGATGTGCAATAAAGGAAAGAGCTGCTTTGTATTACAAAGAACTGAAAATACCGGTACGACGTGTTCAATCACAGGTGTTTGTAACAAAGCAGAAATAGGTGGCACGTATATTCTGTAACAGTCCACTAACTTTTAGATTTGTTGACAGAATAGGAATGTGACTGTGAAGGAGGATCCAAAAACCTGAATATGAGTGCATATGCACTATGATTTGGGCTATCAGATGGACCTGCCATAAAAGCAGAGTAGGTGTATCATTTGTACCTGCAATGGTTGTATTCTGTAGACATAGGTGTGTGCAGCCTATTGCATTAGGGTTCTTTCACACAGGTGTTCCACCAGGCTGACTCTGTTTAGCTCAGTGGGGGGTCGGTCCGCTGATCCCCACTGAGCAGGTGGATGACAGGTCCTTCTCCGCTCACTGTGCTGAGACAGACATGTCAGAGTCTCGCTCTCCTCTATGGGGGGATCAGATAAAAATGGACCGCCTATCCCATCCGATCTGATCCTCCAGACATTTGGATTTAAAGCGGTAGTATACTCCGCTTTTTAACTTTTACCTACAGGTAAGCCTATAATAAGGCTTACCTGCAGGTAAAATTAATATCTCCTAAACTTGCATGGTTTAGGAGATATTCGCCCTGCATGCAGCCGCTATCACCAGCGGCACATGCGCTCTGATGGTCCACGGACCTTCAGAGCTCCTTGCCGGCTCCTTGCTGGAAAGTGAACTCCCGTGCGCAGAGCCGCTGAACCCGAAAGAGATGCCGAGGGAACATGTCAGCTGCCTCAGCGGTGTCCGGACGACCGTGTCGGGGCTTCATTCAATGGTAAGAATTTTATAATGAGCTAGTATGTGATGCATATTAGCTCATTATGCCTTTGTCCTGCAGAGTTTGCTTTTTTTTTTTTTTTGGAGAAAACAGCCACTTTAACGGAAAGGATCGGATCGGATAGCAGCGGATATCAGTGGACATGTCACCTCTTAGGCAGTGGACGGTGAGGACAGCTAGTCAGTGAGCAGTGTGTGGTGAGGACAGCCAGTTGGTGAACAGTGTGCAGTGAGGACAGCCAGTAAGTGAGCAGTGTACTGTGAGGACAGCCAGTTAGTGAGCAGTGGGTGGTGAGGACAGATAGTCAGTGAGCAGTGTGCCATGAGGACAGACAGGCAGTGGACGGTGAAGACAGCCATTTAGTGGGCAGTATGCTGTGAGGGCAGCCATTTAGTGAGCAGTATGCGGTGAGGACAGCCAGTCAGTGAGCAGTGTGTGGTGAGGACAGCCAGTTGGTGAACAGTGTGCAGTGAGGACAGCCAGTAAGTGAGCAGTGTACTGTGAGGACAGCCAGTTAGTGAGCAGTGGGTGGTGAGGACAGATAGTCAGTGAGCAGTGTGCCATGAGGACAGACAGGCAGTGGACGGTGAAGACAGCCATTTAGTGGGCAGTATGCGGTGAGGGCAGCCATTTAGTGAGCAGTATGCGGTGAGGACAGCCAGTCAGTGAGCAGTGTGTGGTGAGGACAGCCAGTTAGTGAGCAGTGTGCAGTGAGGACAGTCAGTCAGTGAGCAGTGTGCAATGAGGACAGCCAGTCAGTAAGCAGTGTGTGGTGAGGACAGCCAGTCAGTGAGCAGTGTGCCATGAGGACAGCCAGTTAGTGAGCAATGTGTAGTGAGGACAGCCAGTCAGTGAGCAGTGTGTAGTGTGGACAGACAGTGAGCAGTGTGCAGTAAGAACAACCAGTTAGTGAGCAGTATGTGCTGAGAACAGATAGTCAGTGAGGAGTGTGCGGTAAGGATGGCCATTCAGTGAGCAGTGTGCAGTGAGGACAGCCAGTCAGTGAGCAGTGTGTAGTGAGGACAGATAGTCAGTGAGCAGTGTGCCATGAGGACAGCCAGTTAGTGAGCAATGTGTGGTGAGGATAGCCAGTCAGTAAGCAGTGTGCAGTGTGGACAGACAGTCAGTGAGCAGTGTGCAGTAAGAACAGCCAGTTAGTGAGCAGTATGTGCTGAGAACAGATAGTCAGTGAGCAGTGTGCGGTAAGGATGGCCAGTCAGTGAGCAGTGTGCAGTGAGGACAGACAGTCAGTGAGCAGTGTGCGGTAAGGAGGGCGAGTCAGTGAGCAGTGTGCAGTAAGGACAGACAATCAGTGAGCAGTGTGGGGTGAGGACTGACAGTCAGTGAGCAGTGTGTGGTGAGGACAGCCAGTCAGTGAGCAGTGTGGGGTGATAGACAGTCAGTGAGCAGTGTGCAGTGAGGACAGACAGTCAGTGAGCAGTGTGGGGTGATGACAGACAGTCAGTGAGCAGTGTGTGGTGAGGACAGACAGTCAGTGAGCAGTGTGTGGTGAGGACAGACAGTCAGTGAGCAGTGTGTGGTGAGGACAGACAGTCAGCAAGCAGTGTGCAGTGAGGACAGACAGGCAGTGTGCAGTGAGGACAGCCAGTCACTGAGCAGTGTGCGGAGAGGACAACCAGTTAGTGAGCAGTGTGTGGTGAGGACAGCCAGTTAGTGAGCAGTGTACCATGAGGACCGACAGACAGTGGACGGTGAGGACAGCTAGTCAGTAAGCATTGTGTGGTGAGGACAGCCAGTTAGTGAGCAGTGAGGCCGGCCAGTCAGTGAGCAGTGTGTGGTGAGGACAGCCAGTCAGTGAGCTGTGTGCCATGAGGACAGATAGGCAGTGGACGGTGAGGAAAGCCAGTCAGTGAGCAGTGTGTGGTGAGGACAGCAAGTTAGTGAGCAGTGTGTGGTGAGGACAGCCAGTCAGTGAGCAGTGTGTAGTGTGAACAGACAGTCAGTGAGCAGTGTGCGGTAAGGAGGGCGAGTTAGTGAGCAGTATGCAGTGAGGACAGCCAGTCAGTGAGCAGTGTGCAATGAGGACAGCCAGTCAGTGAGCAGTGTGTGGTGAGGACAGCCAGTCAGTGAGCAGTGTGCCATGAGGACAGCCAGTTAGTGAGCAATGTGTGGTGAGGACAGCCAGTCAGTGAGTAGTGTGGACAGACATTCAGTGAGTAGTGTGCAGTAAGAACAGCCAGTTAGTGAGCAGTTTGTGCTGAGAACAGATAGTCAGTGAGCAATGTGCAGTAAGGATGGCCAGTCAGCAAGCAGTGTGCAGTGAGGACAGACAGGCAGTGTGCAGTGAGGACAGCCAGTCAGTGAGCAGTGTGCAGTAAGGACAGCCAGTCAGTGAGCAGTGTGCCATGAGGACAGCCAGTTAGTGAGCAATGTGTGGTGAAGATAGCCAGTCAGTGAGCAGTGTGCAGTGTGGACAGACAGTCAGTGAGCAGTGTGCAGTAAGAACAGCCAGTTAGTGAGCAGTATGTGCTGAGAACAGATAGTCAGTGAGCAGTGTGCAGTAAGGACAGCCAGTTGGTGAGCAGTGTGTGGTGAGGACAGCCAGTTGGTGAACAGTGTGCAGTGAGGACAGCCAGTAAGTGAGCAGTGTACTGTGAGGACAGCCAGTTAGTGAGCAGTGGGTGGTGAGGACAGATAGTCAGTGAGCAGTGTGCCATGAGGACAGACAGGCAGTGGACGGTGAAGACAGCCATTTAGTGGGCAGTATGCGGTGAGGGCAGCCATTTAGTGAGCAGTATGCGGTGAGGACAGCCAGTCAGTGAGCAGTGTGTGGTGAGGACAGACAGTCAGTGAGCAGTGTGCCATGAGGACAGCCAGTTAGTGAGCAGTGTGCAGTGAGGACAGTCAGTCAGTGAGCAGTGTGCAATGAGGACAGCCAGTCAGTAAGCAGTGTGTGGTGAGGACAGCCAGTCAGTGAGCAGTGTGCCATGAGGACAGCCAGTTAGTGAGCAATGTGTAGTGAGGACAGCCAGTCAGTGAGCAGTGTGTAGTGTGGACAGACAGTGAGCAGTGTGCAGTAAGAACAACCAGTTAGTGAGCAGTATGTGCTGAGAACAGATAGTCAGTGAGGAGTGTGCGGTAAGGATGGCCATTCAGTGAGCAGTGTGCAGTGAGGACAGCCAGTCAGTGAGCAGTGTGTAGTGAGGACAGATAGTCAGTGAGCAGTGTGCCATGAGGACAGCCAGTTAGTGAGCAATGTGTGGTGAGGATAGCCAGTCAGTGAGCAGTGTGCAGTGTGGACAGACAGTCAGTGAGCAGTGTGCAGTAAGAACAGCCAGTTAGTGAGCAGTATGTGCTGAGAACAGATAGTCAGTGAGCAGTGTGCGGTAAGGATGGCCAGTCAGTGAGCAGTGTGCAGTGAGGACAGACAGTCAGTGAGCAGTGTGCGGTAAGGAGGGCGAGTCAGTGAGCAGTGTGCAGTAAGGACAGACAATCAGTGAGCAGTGTGGGATGAGGACTGACAGTCAGTGAGCAGTGTGTGGTGAGGACAGCCAGTCAGTGAGCAGTGTGGGGTGATGACAGACAGTCAGTGAGCAGTGTGCAGTGAGGACAGACAGTCAGTGAGCAGTGTGGGGTGATGACAGACAGTCAGTGAGCAGTGTGTGGTGAGGACAGACAGTCAGTGAGCAGTGTGTGGTGAGGACAGACAGTCAGTGAGCAGTGTGTGGTGAGGACAGACAGTCAGTGAGCAGTGTGTGGTGAGGACAGACAGTCACTGAGCAGTGTGCGGAGAGGACAACCAGTTAGTGAGCAGTGTGTGGTGAGGACAGCCAGTTAGTGAGCAGTGTACCATGAGGACCGACAGATAGTGGACGGTGAGGACAGCTAGTCAGTAAGCATTGTGTGGTGAGGACAGCCAGTTAGTGAGCAGTGAGGCCGGCCAGTCAGTGAGCAGTGTGTGGTGAGGACAGCCAGTCAGTGAGCTGTGTGCCATGAGGACAGATAGGCAGTGCACGGTGAGGAAAGCCAGTCAGTGAGCAGTGTGTGGTGAGGACAGCAAGTTAGTGAGCAGTGTGTGGTGAGGACAGCCAGTCAGTGAGCAGTGTGTAGTGTGAACAGACAGTCAGTGAGCAGTGTGCGGTAAGGAGGGCGAGTTAGTGAGCAGTATGCAGTGAGGACAGCCAGTCAGTGAGCAGTGTGCAATGAGGACAGCCAGTCAGTGAGCAGTGTGTGGTGAGGACAGCCAGTCAGTGAGCAGTGTGCCATGAGGACAGCCAGTTAGTGAGCAATGTGTGGTGAGGACAGCCAGTCAGTGAGTAGTGTGGACAGACAGTCAGTGAGTAGTGTGCAGTAAGAACAGCCAGTTAGTGAGCAGTATGTGCTGAGAACAGATAGTCAGTGAGCAATGTGCAGTAAGGATGGCCAGTCAGCAAGCAGTGTGCAGTGAGGACAGACAGGCAGTGTGCAGTGAGGACAGCCAGTCAGTGAGCAGTGTGCAGTAAGGACAGCCAGTCAGTGAGCAGTGTGCCATGAGGACAGCCAGTTAGTGAGCAATGTGTGGTGAAGATAGCCAGTCAGTGAGCAGTGTGCAGTGTGGACAGACAGTCAGTGAGCAGTGTGCAGTAAGAACAGCCAGTTAGTGAGCAGTATGTGCTGAGAACAGATAGTCAGTGAGCAGTGTGCAGTAAGGACAGCCAGTCAGTGAGCAGTGTGCCATGAGGACAGCCAGTTAGTGAGCAATGTGTGGTAAGGATGGCCAGTCAGTGAGCAGTGAGGACAGACAGTCAGTGAGCAGTGTGCGGTAAGGATGGCCAGTCAGGGAGCAGTGTGCAGTGAGGACAGACAGTCAGTGAACAGTGTGTGGTGAGGGCTGACAGTCAGTGAGCAGTGTGCAGTGAGTACAAACAGTCGGTGAGCAGTGTGCAGTGAGGACAGACAGTCAGTGAGCATTGTGTGGTGAGGACAGACAGTCAGTGAGTAGTGTGCAGTGAGGACAGACAGTCAGTGAGCAGTGTGTGGTGATGACAGACAGTCAGTGAGCAGTGTGCAGTGAGGAAAGACAGTCAGTGAGCAGTGTGTGGTGATGACAGTCAGTGAGCAGTGTGCAGTGAGGACAGTCAGTGAGCATTGTGTGGTGAGGACAGACAGTCAGTGAGCAGTGTGCAGTGAGGACAGACAGTCAGTGAGCAGTGTGCAGTGAGGACAGACAGTCAGTGAGCAGTGTGCAGTGAGGACAGACAGTCAGTGAGCATTGTGTGGTGAGGACAGACAGTCAGTGAGCAGTGTGGAGTGAGGACTGACAGTCAGTGAGCAGTGTGGGGTGAGGACTGACAGTCAGTGAGCAGTGTGGGGTGAGGAATGACAGTCAGTGAGCAGTGTGCGGTAAGGAGGGCAAGTCAGTGAGCAGTGTGTGGTGAGGACAGCCAGTCAGTGAGCAGTGTGTGGTGAGGACAGCCAGTCAGTGAGCAGTGTGTGGTGAGGACAGACAGTCAGTGAGCAGTTTGGGATGAGGACTGACAGTCAGTGAGCAGTGCGCAGTGAGGACAGACAGTGAACAATGTGCGGAGAGGACAGCCAGTCAGTGAGCAGTGTGTGGCGAGGACAGCCAGTTGGTGAGCAGTGTGCCATGAGGACAGACAGGCAGTGGATGGTGAGGACAGCTAGTCAGTGAGCAGTGTGTGGTGAGGCCAGCCAGTTAGTGAGCAGTGTGCGGTGACGACAGCCAGTCAGTGAGCAGTGTGTGGTGAGGACAGCCAGTCAGTGAGCAGTGTGCCATGAGGACAGATAGGCAGTGGACGGTGAGGACAGCCAGTCAGTGAGCAGTGTGTGGTGAGGACAGCCAGTTAGTGAGCAGTATGTGTTGATGACAGCCAATCAGTGAGCAGTGTGTAGTGTGGACAGACAGTCAGTGAGCAGTGTGCAGTGAGGACAGCCAGTCAGTGAGCAGTATGTGCTGAGAACAGATAGTCAGTGAGCAGTGTGTGGTAAGGATGGCCAGTCAGTAAGCAGTGTGCAATAAGGACAGATAGTCAGTGAGCAGTGTGCGGTAAGAAGGGCGAGCCAGTGAAGAGTGTGTGGTGAGGACAGCCAGTCAGTGAGCAGTGTGCGGGGAGGACAGCCAGTCAGTGAGCAGTGTGGGGTGAGGACAGCCAGTCAGTGAACAGTGTGCAGATAGGACAGCCAGTCAGTGAGCAATGTGTGGTGAGGACAGACAGTGAGCAGTGTGTGGTAAGGAAAGCCAGTCAGTGAGCAGTGTGCAGAGAGAGGACATCCGGTCAGTGAGCAGCATGTGGTGAGGACAGCCAGTTAGTGAGCAGTGGGTGGTGAGAACAGATAGTATGTGAGCAGTGTGCCATGAGGACAGACAGGCAGTGGACGGTGAGGACAGCGACTCAGTGAGAAGTGTGTGGTGAGGACAGACCGTCAGTGAGCATTGTGCAGTGAGGACAGCCAGTCAGTGAGCAGTGTGTGGTGAGGACAGCCAGTCAGTGAGCAGTGTTACATGAGGACAGCCAGTCAGTGAGCAGTGTGCAGTGAGGACAGCCAGTCAGTGAGCAGTGTGTAGTGAGGACAGATAGTCAGTGATCAGTGTGCCATGAGGACAGCCAGTTAGTGAGCAATGTGTGGTGAGGACAGACAGTCAGTGAGCAGTGTGCAGTGAGGACAGCCAGTCAGTGAGCAGTGTCTGGTGAGGACTGACAGTCAGTGAGCAGTGTGTGGTGAGGACAGCCAGTCAGTGAGCAGTGTGCAGTGAGGACAGCCAGTCAGTGAGCAGTGTGTGGTGAGGACAGATAGTCAGTGATCAGTGTGCCATGAGGACAGCCAGTTAGTGAGCAATGTGTGGTGAGGACAGACAGTCAGTGAGCAGTGTGTAGTGTGGACAACCACTTAGTGAGCAGTATGCGCTGAGGACATGGCAGTGAGGACAGCCAGTCAGTGAGCAGTGAAAGGTAAGGATGGCCAGTCAGTGAGCAGTGTGCAGCGAGGACAGCCAGTTAGTGAGCAGTGTGTGGTGAGGACAGACAGTCGGTGAGCAGTGTGTGGTGAGGACAGCCAGTCAGTGAGCAGTGTGTAGTGAGGACAGCCAGTCAGTGAGCAGTGTGTGGTGAGGACAGCCAGTCAGTGAGCAGTGTGTAGTGAGGACAGCCAGTTAGTGAGCAGTGTGTAGTGAGGACAGACAGGCAGTGTGTAGTGAGGACAGCCAGTCAGTGAGCAGTGTGTAGTGAGGACAGCCAGTAAGTGAACAGTGTGTGGTGAGGACAGATAGTCAGTGAGCAGTGTGCCATGAGGACAGACAGGCAGTGGATGGTGAGGACAGCCAGTCAGGGAGCAGTGTGCTGTGAGGACAGCCAGTTAAGGAGCAGTGTGAGGTGAGGACAGCCAGTGAGCGTGCGCACCTCTTTGATGTACAGAAAGTGCTACAGCAGCACTATCATTTACAAAGAAAAGTATTAAAAACTGCCGGCAAATGATTAGACTGACCATTTCTTCTTATTTACAAGAAGTCAGCAATGAATGTTATTTTCCAGTATATTAACTGTATAATTTTTTTCTTTGTAAATGTCGCTTTCGCTGTAGCATAACATTAAAAAAAAAAAAATTGCATAGAGTCCCACCCAAAATACAAACCAGACCCCTGGGGTCGGTTATGGATTTTAAGGGGGTACCCTTAAATGTGCAATGTCCCTCAGGAAGTTCATACTAGATCCTTATCCATGCATGCAGCCTGGCCAGCCAGGATAGAGGAGATATTGCTTGCTCAAACCATCCATACCGGGGTATATGCCTTCAAAATGGGGGGTACCTTGCCAGGGAGGATGGAGAAAAGGGCCTTCCACTGATCTCAATGGCACTCAGAGTTAAATGATAGCTCTCCAAGCTGTCATCAGCTGGGATGGTGGTGACTTCATTGACTAAATATAGCCATGGCCTTTGCTTTAGAGGCGAGGATTTCTGGTGATGTTAGTGGTTCCTAGGGATGCTGCAGGTGTTTTGATATAGTCTCCAGTACAGCCATGGGGAGCAATGTGGCCCCTTTGTATGCTTATTTCTGCATTGCAGACTTTGATATCATCAACCTAAGTCATATACTTTTGTGATTCAGACACACAGATTACTTTTTATTTTGGCATTTATGTAAAATAGATTGATTATTCCATTACCATTATATTTTCAAGGGAGTACAGTATAACAATTTTCAAACTGAATCGCTCCCAACTCAAAAATAAACAACCAAGAAAAAATATTGTTGTGGTTTGATAGTTTTCCTACAGTCTTTCCAATAAAAAGCCTTCCCTATAGTCAGTTTGTTAGGTGAGAAGGATAACTTCTTCAGCGGACTTGTTTTTGACACCAGTAAACTTAATTGTTGAATCATTAGTATGCGGATATGGGAACTGACCTTCTGACTTCTCTTATCAAGGCTCTATCTTTAGATAGGAAATCTCTTAAGCAGTTTAAAAAGAATCAAGTCTGAAAAGTACATTCGGGGTGAACTATCCTCTTTTAAACCTCCACAGCCATACTAATAAATAAACATTGGCCTACGTTTAGAAAGACATTTCAAGGAGCCTCCTGTTTTTGAGTTTCTAAGATCCCAAAACCTCAGGGATGATCTAGTCTGTAACAAAACATACAATGCATCCGGAAGGTATTCACAGCACTTCACTTTTTCACATTTTGTTATGTTACAGCCTCATTTCAAAATGGATTAAATTCATTATTTTTCTCAAAATTCTACAAACAATACCCAATAATGACATTGTGAAAGAAGTTTATTTGAAATATTTGCAAATTTATTTTAAAAAAAAATAAATCACATGTACATATGTATTTAGAGCCTTTGCCATTACACTCAAAATTGAGCTCAGGTGCATCCTGTTTCCACTGATCATCCTTGAGATGTTTCTACAACTTGATTGGAGTCCACCTGTGGTAAATTCAGTGGATTGAACATGATTTGGAAAGGCACACACCTGTTTATATAAGACCCCACAGTTAACAATGCATGTCACTGTATAAACCAATGTTTCTCAACTCCGGTCCTCAGGGCACACTAACAGGCCAGGTTTGCAAGAAAACTGAAATACATCACAGGTGATATAATTTGCTGCTCAGAGATTGCAGAATTCTAGTCTGCATCTCCCTAAGGTAATACTTAAAACCTGGCCTGTTAGTGTGCCCTGAGGACCGGAGTTGAGAAACACTGGCATAAACCAACCCCTAAAGGCAAAGGAATTGTCTGTAAACCTCCGAGAAAGGATTGTATCGAGGCACAGATCTGGGAAAGGGTACAGACAAATTTCTGCAGCATTGAAGGTGCCAATGATCACAGTGGCCTCCATCATCCATAAATGGAAGAAGTTTGGAATCATCAGGACTCTTTTTAGAGCGGGCCACCCAGCCAAACTGAGTAATCGAGAAAGAAGGGCATTAGTCAGGGAGGTGACCAAGAACCCGATGGTCACTCTGACAGAGCTGTAGCATTTCTCTGTGGGGAGAGGAGAACCTTCCAGAAGAACAACCATCTCTGCAGCACTCCACCAATCAGGCCTGTATGGTAGAGTGGCCAGACGGAAGCCACTCCTTAGTAAAAGACACATGACAGCCTTCCTGGAGTTTTCCAAAAGGCACCTGAAGGTCTCTCGGACCATGAGAAACAAAAATCTCTGGTCTGATGAAACAAAGATTGAACTCTTTGGCCTGAATGGCAAGTGTCGTGTTTGGAGGAAACCCAGGCACCGCTCATCACCTGACCATCCCTACAGTGAAGCATGGTGGTGGCACCATCATGCTGTGGGGATGTTTTTCAGTGGCAGGGGAGACTAGTCAAGATCAAGATGAACGCAGCAATGTACAGAGACATCCTTAATGAAAACCTGCTCTAGAGTGTCCTGGACCTCAGACTGGGGTGAAGGTTAATCTTCCAACAGGACAACGACCCTAAGCACACAGCCAAGATAACAAAGGTGGCTACGAGACAACTCTGTGAAAGTCCTTGAGTGACCCAGCCAGAGCCCAGACTTGAACCCCACTTAACATCTCTGGAGAGATCTGAAAATGGCTGTGCACCGACACTCCCCATCCAACCTGATAGAGCTTGAGAGGTCTTGCAAAGAAGAATGGGAGAAACTGCCCAAAAATAGGTGTACCAAGCTTGTAGCATCATACTCAAAAAGACTGAGGCTGTAATCGGTGCCAAAGGTGCTTCAACAAAGTATTGAGCAAAGGCTGTGAATACTTCTGTACATGGGATTTTTTTTTTTCATTTTTTATTTTTAATAAATTTGTAAAGATTTAAACAAATTTCTTTCACGTTGTCATTATGGGGTATTGTTTGTAGAATTTTGAGGAAAATAATTAATTTAATTAATTTTGGAATAAGACTGTAACATAACAAAATGTTTAAAAATTGAAGCTCTGTGAATACTTTCCGGATGCACTGTAGTCTCAAAAGAGTTATCTTCAAATAGGTTTGAAAACCCTATTAGGTAAGAGATATTTCCTTCTCACTGTATTTTACTCACACCTCAATTGGCAAGAAAAAATCCATATTGGAGTATGTAACAGCACCTAATAAGAATATTATCATGTTTGTTAAAATATCTTTGATCGGGAAGTCCAGATTTCCTGGATTTGGATATGCTCTGAGGAACATCACAATAATACTTTCTGCTATGACCTTAAACCTCCCATTTTATAGTTAGCTAATTAATAAAGCTTTGAACCATGTTTCATTGTGATAATAGAAGTAATTTTTTCCTAAACACATTAGATATAGTTCTCTACCATACTGCAGAGAGAGTCATTAAATTAATAGGTTTGATACAGTATACCGTAAGGATTACTAAAGAACACATTTTACATTCTTTATGTAAATAAAAAAAAATAATTGTGTTGGAAATATATTTTACCACCTACGTCAGATGTCCTATAATTCTAATTTGTTTTAATTTTTGGGATCTGTGTGCATTCTATTGTAATTAGACTTCCCCTACACAGATTGATTTATTCTGATATATAATAATGCTTTTATTTTTTTGTAACTCTTACTACTTTCATATATTACATTTAGCAATATTATGTTGCCTTTGTCTTCTTTTACCTATTTTATTTTTCTGGATACCAGCACTTAATAAAATATCTCTCCCTTTCTTTCTCACTTTTTGTCTCCTTTCTGTTTAGGACAGTGGCGGCTAGTGCTCAAAATTTTTTTTTTGGGGGGGGGGGGGGGGGCGCAAACAGAAAAATGTAATAGGCATTGCTTTGCGGCAAAAAAACGCTGTAAAAAATTGCGTGACTTTGAGGTCGCAAAAGTCTGAAAGGGGCCTTCAGTAATTAAGGTATAGTGTGCCCCCTTTCAATGCAGAGAGACCATTGTGCCCCCTTTCAATGCAGAGAGACCAGAGTGCCCCCTTTCAATGCACAGTGACCAGCGTGCCCCCTATTAATGCACAGTGACCAGCGTGCCCCCTTTCAATGCACAGTGACCAGCGTGCCCCCTTTCAATGCAGTGACCAGTGTACATGCCCCCTTCAATGCAGTGACCAGCATACATGCCCCCTTCAATGCAGAGATCAGCGTACATGCTCCCAATGCAGAGACCAGGATACATGCCCCCTTCAATGCAGAGATCAGCGTACATGCCCCCAATGCAGTGACCAACGTACATGCCCCCAATGCAGTGACCAGCGTGCGTGCCCCCTTCAATGTAGTGACCAGCATACATGCCCCCAATGCAGTGATCAGCATGCGTGCCCCCAATGTAGTGACCAGTATAGATGCCCCCAATGCAGTGACCAGTATAGATGCCCCCAATGCAGAGATCAGCATGCGTGCCTCCAATGCAGTGACCAGTATACATTTCCCCAATGCAGTGACCAGTATACATGCCCTCAATGCAGTAACCAGTATACATGTCCCTAATGCAGAGATCAGCGTGCGTGCCTCCAATGCAGTGACCAGTATACATGCCCCAATGCAGTAACCATTATACATGCCCCCAATGCAGTGACCAGTATACATGCCCCCAATGCAGTGACCAGTATACATGTCCCCAATGCAGAGATCAGCGTGCGTGCCTCCAATGCAGTGACCAGTATACAGGCCCCCAATGCAATGACCAGTATACATGTCCCCAATGCAGAGATCAGCATGCGTGCCTCCAATGCAGTGACCAGTATACATTTCCCCAATGCAGTGACCAGTATACATGCCCTCAATGCAGTAACCAGTATACATGTCCCTAATGCAGAGATCAGCGTGCGTGCCTCCAATGCAGTGACCAGTATACATGTCCCCAATGCAGAGATCAGCGTGCATGCCTCCAATGCAGTGACCAGTATACATGCCCCAATGCAGTAACCATTATACATGCTCCCAATGCAGTGACCAGTATACATGCCCCCAATGCAGTGACCAGTATACATGTCCCCAATGCAGAGATCAGCGTGCGTTCCTCCAATGTAGTGACCAGCATACATGTCCCCAATGCAGAGATCAGCGTGCGTGACTCCAATGCAGTGACCAGTATACATGTCCCCAATGCAGAGATCAGCGTGCGTGCCTCCAATGCAGTGACCAGTATACATGTCTCCAATGCAGAGATCAGCGTGCGTGCCTCCAATGCAGTGACCAGCATACATGTCCCCAATGCAGAGATCAGCGTGCGTGCCTCCAATGCAGTGACCAGTATACATGTCCCCAATGCAGAGATCAGCGTGTGTGCCTCCAATGCAGTGACCAGTATACATGTTCCCAATGCAGAGATCAGCGTGCGTGCCTCCAATGCAGTGACCAGTATACATGCCCCCAATGCAGTGACCAGTATACATGCCCCCAATGCAGTGACCAGTATACATGTCCCCAATGCAGAGATCAGCGTGCGTGCCTCCAATGCAGTGACCAGTATACATGTCCCCAATGCAGAGATCAGCGTGCGCGCCTCCAATGCAGTGACCAGTATACATGCCCCCAATGCAGTGACCAGTATACATGCCCCCAATGCAGTGACCACTATACAGCCCCCAATGCAGTGACCACTATACATGCCCCAAATGCAGTGACCACTATACATGCCCCCAATGCAGTGACCAGTATACATGTCCCCAATGCAGAGATACATGTCCAGTATACATGTCCCCAATGCAGAGATCAGCGTGTGTGCCTCCAATGCAGTGACCAGCATACATGTCCCCAATGCAGAGATCAGCGTGCGTGCCTCCAATGCAGTGACCAGTATACATGTCCCCAATGCAGACATCAGCATGCGTGCCTCCAATGCAGTGACCAGTATACATGTCCCCAATGCAGAGATCAGCGTGCATGCCTCCAATGCAGTGACCAGTATAAATGCCCCCAATGCAGTGACCAGTAAACATGCCCCCAATGCAGTGACCAGTTTACACGTCCCCAATGCAGAGATCAGCGTGCGTGCCCCCTTACTTACCTGGAGCAGCAGCGGCGGCGATCGGCTCCTCCTCAGTCCCCCGAACAGCTTCTTCTGCTCGGTCCCGGCGCACCTCCTGCAGTACTTCCGGTCCTGCCTCCTCCTCGGCCAATGGCATGGGGTTTGCCTAGCGGCCAATCAGAAAGCACGTATCAGACACGCTTCCTGATTGGCCAGGAGGAGGATTTTCATTCGCTATTGTCACACAATGGGTGGGCTCGGGACGCACTGCTCTGCACCCCGGGACCACCATTTCCATCGCCCTATTAGAGCCTCTGGCTCTAATCAGGTGATGAAAAAAAAAATCCCCATTGAACTCCATGCGTCCGGTGCCCCTGCATGCAGATTAGGGGGCCGGACGCATGGATGGGGGGGCGGCGCCCCTGTGCCCCTAACGAGCCGGCCGCCACTGGTTTAGGACTGTATGTACTATACTGTATAATCAGTAGTCAGCTCTGGTCCTGAACACCTGCATTGTAGGTATTTTGCTTATAACAACATTGTGTGGCTTGTCTCATGACCAGGGGCTGACTGGCAACTTTCGGCCCAGGGGGCAAGTACAAACCCGAGGCCCATGGTGCAGCAACTCTGCCCTCCTCCCACTCTCCCTCTTCCTGGCCTCCTCCTGACCCTCATTCCAGGCTGAAGCTCCACTCCAGGTACTCTCTACTCACCGGCCAAATCCGGGTTACCGACCAGGTCAACAGGGGGCAGTTGGGGGAAGGGGAAGCTGGGACAGCTCGGTCGGGTCTGCCTGGGGGAGGAAAGTCTCCAGTGGGGCATGGAACTGGCCTCTTCTCAGACACAGTTTACACCAATCCATGCTGGGGGGAGGTCTGCGCTCTGTCCTTGTCTTCACCCCGCACTTAGTAGGTCAGCAGTGGGGACTTTTTACTTCTCTTCACCAGGAATCCTTAAGGCATGTCTGTAGCAGAAGCGGTGCAGCCTTTTTATGGAGCATCAGAGAGGCCCAGGGGACAATTGCCCCCCCTGCCCCCTGGCCCAGTCTTCCCCTGCTCATGACCTAGTGCAGTGATGGCGAACCTTGGCACCCAAGATGTTTTGGAACTATATTTCCCATGATACTCATGCACTCTGCAGTGTAGATGAGCAGCATGGGAAATGTAGTTCCAAAACTTCTGGGGTGCCAAGGTTCATCATCACTGACCTAGTGGGAGCTGGCTGAGAATGGAATATTCTGAAGACAACATTTCAAATCCTGCTGCTAACGTTACTTGGGAAAACCTATTTATAGCACCTATTACAATATACAGTATACAAATATATTACAAAGATGGGATGCACAGTTAGAAAGTCTTTGACCAGAACCTGAAACACTGGATTGAATTGCTTAGGGTAGGTTCACACTAATGCAGTGTGGGAAATGCTGTGATCTGTGCATGGTACCCGCACCTCATTTAAATCACACTGCCTTGTAATCCACAGAGGGTGTCAGTGCAATCATGGGCGTAACTACAGGGGTTGCAGGGGTTGCAATTGCAACCGGGCCCCATGCTCCAGGGGGCCTGTGCGGCTCCCCTGTACACTTGGATTGGTGGTGGGGGCAGCATGTAGAGAAATCACTGTCCTTTTCCTCATAGTCAGTGACATTGTAAAAAAATAAAATGATAAAAATAAAATGATAAAAAATAATACAATTAAAGTACCAAAAAATAAAAACTACTGACACCAGTGGGTGAACTTCCAGGATCGCAAAGGTCACACTTGCAACCAGGCCCTGGCATTCCACCACCGTAGGGAGGCCCCAAGATGGCAGGAAGGGGCCCACCGCAGAACTTGTGAAAGGGCCCCGCAATGAGATTAAAGGGCCCAGGATCAGGGGGAAGGGCCCCAGGCTTGAAGGGGCCCTGGGGGCCCTTAATGGTTTCTTGCACCGGGGCCCTGAAGGTTAAAGTTACGCCTCTGAGTGCAATCTTAAAGGCACCCCAAACACAGTGAGTTTTGCCAGCACTGGATCGCATGATACAAAACAACTATGCGATTAAGTTGCAGTATGGTTCCAAAATTGCTGCATGCACGTCTTTGGTGCGTTTTGCTGCAATTTGAGCCCATTCAAAATGAATGAGCTCAAATTGCACCGCACTGAATTGCATGTAATTTGAGCAGGAATGTGTTGCGGTTCCTGTGCGATTCACATGCAGTTCATAGCGTGAACCGATCACTTACCAACTTTGACACCTATTTATTTGATGTCTAGTTCCTTTTTCTTATACTTCTTGCAGGTATCTATATTTACATTTTCATAATATTATTCGATAACACTGTGTTAGTAGGAAGTGATTGGAATTGTTGCGCACCTTCTTCCATTGCAACACTGCTGCTCAGCTCGGAAATGCGCCCGCACGAGTGCCCCCTTACCACACAGCTTGCTGAGGGGGGGGGGGGGGGGGGCACCCTGGGGAAGGAAGAGCAGAGAGCACCAGCGGGGGCCTTTAGGTAAGGAGATAAGGGATTGCTCCAATATTGTTTTTATTTTAAAGCCAAAAAAATAGCATTTAGTATCACTTTAAAGCTGAAATCCAACAATTAATCCAGTTAAGCCACTTTCTAAATGATGCTGGCTTACTATGGCTTAAAGAGGTTGTAAAGTCAGAAGGTTTTTCTTATCTTAATGCATTCTGTGCATTAAGATAAAAAGCCTTCTGTGTGCAGCAGCCCCCCTCAGCCCCCCTAATACTTACATAAAAGGTCCATCTAGATCCAGCGATGTTGCAGGAGTGTCTCGGTGCCATTGGCTACAGCTGCAGTCAATCAAAGTCAGTCAGCTAATGAGGAGAGAAAGGGGGTGGGTCTGGGCCACGGCTCCATGTCCAGGGAGCTGTGGTTCGGCTCAGGTGCCCCTATAACAAGCTACTTGCTGTGGGGTCACTCAACAGGAGGGGGGGCAAGGAGCACCGAAGAGGCACCCAAGAATAGGAAGATCTGGGTTGCTCTGTGCGAAACCAACTGCACAGAGGAGGTAAGTATAACATGTTTGTTATTTTTTACACAAAAAAATAAGACTTTAGTATTACTTGAAGTTCTATGCATGCCACCTCATGGACCTATCCCTGTTATTTACAACTGTCAATCTCCTGAGCACCAGGAGTACAGCTATAACGACATTCCCAGCACTCTGACAGGAGATACGCTGTCTTCTCACACACATCAGCTTTGCCCGCCCCATCCATCCACTGTCCATTCACAGAAGGATTTGTATTTTTTGAATGGGTTCACATAATACAAAGCACTCTGTGACTGGGTGGGAGGAGGAGAGCCATGGATGGAGCAGCAACATGTGACTCTGCAACTGCTGGAGCTAAGACTAGAAGGCCCAGTGTCAAAGAGCCAAAAATATAGTGATAGCTATGTTTGTAGTGCTCAGTAAAAATGTAAACTGTAAATTAAAGACATAAGTCCATGTGATGGCATGTACTTCATTGGACCTAACCAGGGCCGGCCCTACCATGGATCCCGCAGGGTCCATTGGATCCAGGCAGAACTTTAGGAGGGGCAGCAGAGGCTGTGCTTTTTTACGTCTGTCCCTGTCCCTGAAATGTCCGTTACCGACCAGAGATGTATAGTAACAAAGTAGAACTACTTAAGTACTGTACTTAAGTACCGAAATGCAGTATCTGTACTTTCCTAGAGTAGAATTTTTTTCTCCTACTTCTACTTTTACTTCACTACATTTTTTCGATGATTTCGATACTTCTACTCAAGTATTTTTTTTTTGTGCTGCATAGTTACTCGTTACTTTTAAAAAAATTACCACTGCCAGAACAGTAGATGGCAGGTTGCATAAAGCTCAAAAAAATGTGTATAATGTCATTTGTAAATCAGCGCATACGAAAATAAAGGCTGTGTATAAAAAAAAATTGCTATACCAAATCTTTCCAATAAAAAGAAAATATGAAACAAACAAATAAATGATGCTACAGCGCTTAAAGTGCATCAAGAAACTACTAACAAACACCGGTTAATCATTTGAATAAATCATTTGAAATAATAAAAACAATATGATGTTCATACTTTTGACTTCTTTCTTTAATAACTACATAACACAGTACTTGTACTTCTACTTTCAGTACTTGAGTAGAAATTTTTTTTCAAAACTACTGGTACTTTTTACTTTTAGTACTTAAGTAGCAAATTTTTTGAAAAAACTACTTGCAATACTTAAGTAAAAAAAATGTTGAATACTTTAGTACTTCTACTTAAGTAACTTTTTCTGCGAGCACTTCCACTTCTACTCAAGTAATTTTTTGATCGAGCACTTGTACTTTTACTCAAGTAGAAATTTCGAGTACTTTATACAAGTCTGTTACCGACATCCTTTTACTAAAAAAAATCCTGAGGCTATAGCTGCTCCGCCTCTCCACTGCCTCCTCAGCCAATGGGAAAACAGTGTACCCACCCTCTTCCCCAGCGCGCCTTATTTGACTTCAGAGCAGGAGATGCGGACTGATGGAGGACAGGAGAGGGAGGAGTGTACACAGCCTGCAGTGTGGGTCAGGCTGCAGCCTCATAGAAGAAGGTGAGCTGGGGAAGCCAAACTAAATGTATTCCTGTCAGTGCTTACCCTCCTGAGCAGGGGGAGGGTGGAGACTGTGTTTCCTCCAGCAGGGCTCCTCCTGTCTCTGAGATTAGTAGATGGATTTTCTGTGTGAGGAGCAGTGCACTGCTGTTAGAGGATGGACATGTTGTAAAAAAAAATAGCAAATAAAAAAAAACTAATAATATAGCATATACAATTGCGATACTTGTCATATTTTAATTGAATGTTATTAAAAATTAGTTTTCCTTTTCAATCTGCAATGCTGTAAATTTTCGGTAATATGCAATACAATATGGCTACCTGGAGGTGTTCTGTAAACAGAATGTGTACAGAACGCCCCCCCAAGAAACATACCAGAAGTCTGCCCTAAGATACAAGTCATATTTCAGGCATCCCCTGCAACCAAAACGTCATCTGGTGAGAAACTCCCAATAGGAAATCACGTCTAAAAAGATGCAGACCCTGCAATTTTCCTCATTAGAGCCCTGCAGGTGCAGCAGCTGGTTGATATTTATGAAACCACTCCCATTAGAACATGGGCACAGACAAACATACAGGGATTTCTTCAGAATAACAAAAGGTAGGAATCTGCAACAAAGTTTGTTATAATCCCTGCAATGTACAGAGATCACCCAGAGGGGAATGTTTTTTTTTCAACAAAAGTGGAGTTACGCTTTAAATTCAGTTAATGTCAGGGCCTAAATTAGACTTACTTTGCATAAGTCTCTTGCTGTTGTGTACAAAGGCACTCAGACTGGTGGAGAGATGGGCAATACAAGGAGCCAATCAAGTATGCTGTAGTGCACATGTCCTGACAAGAAACTTGTGTACCAGGAGGGCAAAGCAGTGTGAGCAGAGAGGTGAAATGCTGCCTACTGTCCAATCACAGGCTGGGGGTGAGACGTGACCTTGTTTTAGTAAACTAAGGGCAACAGTCTGCCTGTGCTGTTTGACTGAACTGTGTCGATATCAGGATGCAGATAAAAAGGTCTGATAAATGAATTTCAAATGTGAAAAACAAAACTCGTGTAAAAACTTGCACTGAGAAACAAAAAGAGGAAGTAGGACTGAACAGCCATGACATGATAAAAATGCAATATTAAGCTGTAATATAAAAGCGATGATAAAGACCAGAGATCTATACTGACCTGGAGGAAAATAGTACAATCTTTTTTGTCCTGGGGCCTTCAGGAAGTGAGATTCTATGCAAAGGAAGCGGAAAAAAAAAAAGATAATTGATGATGACTTTGCTTCCTGTCAGAAAATACTGAAAGGTCCTGACACAGATATTTGAAAATGAAAATGAAATTCCAGCTAGCTTAAAGGGACAATTTGACTATATTCATAACATAGTATAGAAAGCATTGATATACAGTGGTCAGCTATTATTATCGTGCCCTCATTACACCACCATACCTCACAACTTTTTAAAATGGGAATGAGGGGCACCTATTAGCAAACGTACGTAGGCATAGGACACACCCCCTGCCACTCTCCCTTAAAGAAGAATTATTTAAAAAAAAAGATTGGTTAAACCCACAAGTGCTTTTTTACCACTACTATTCCTTTATATTTGTTTTTGAAATTTACAAATGCAGCCATTTAGAAATTGGATAAAAGGCTTAGCACTGGGAAGCACTTTATGAAAGCTAGAAAGTGCATTTTATATACAACTATATAGATCAGACCAAAATGAGGACAAATGAGGAGGAAAGAGGGACAGAGGGACTTTGTTCCAAATCAGGGACAGTCCCTCGAAATCAGGGACAGTTGGGAGCTATGGACACCACTAATAACACTGGGTATGTCAAATTTGCACCTAACATAGTAGCTTTCTTGTTTAACCACTTCTGGACCGTAAGGATTCCCTCCCTTAATGACCAGGCCATTTTTTGCGATACGGCACTGCGTTACTTTAACGGACAATTGCGCGGTTATGCGACGCTGTCCCTAAATTAAAATTGTTGTCCTTTTTTTCCCACAAATAGAGCTTTCTTTTGGTGGTATTTGATCACCTCTGCAATCTTTATTTTTTGCGCTATGAAAAAAAAGAGCGACAATTCTGATAAAAAAAAAACAATATTTTTCACTTTTTTCTATATAGCGTTCCCAAAAAATAAATAAATAAATAAAAATCTATTTTTTTCATCCTTTTAGGTCAATTTGTATTCTGCTACATATTTTTGGTAAAAAAAATCCCAATAAGCATATTATGATTGGTTTGTGCAAAAGTTATCGCGTTTTCAAATTAGGGGAAAGATTTATGTTGTTTTTATTTTTTTAATTTTTTTAACAGTAATGGCAGCAATCTGAGATTTTTAGCGGGATTGCGACCTTGCAGCGGACAGATCGGACCCCTAGCTGACATTTTTTTTACACTTTTGGGGGGACCAGTGACATTACTACAGTAATCAGTGCTAAAAATATGCACTGTTACTGTAATAATGACACTGGCAGGGAAGGGGTTAAACCAGGGGTGATCAAAGGGTTAATTTTGAGCCTAGGGAAGGGTTTTATAACTGTGTAGGGGAGGGACTTGTGAAATGAACATAGAGACCTGTGATCCTATATAGGATGATCACAGGCGCTCTGTGATTATTTTAGACCCGGTTCACACTGCCACGACTTGTCAGGCGACTTGGTCACCTGACAAGTCATGCTCCATTCTGTGCAATGGAACCATTCTAATCAGAGCGACTCAAGTCGCCCTGACTTAGAAAACGGTTCCTGCACTACTTCGGAGCGACATTGGAGCGGCTTGCATTGACTTCTATTATAGAAGTCGTTTGCAAGCCTCGATGAAGTCGTGCGTACGGGGCGGCTCAAAGTGTGAACCGGCTCTTAGAGAGAACAACGGTCTGCTGTGTTTACAACAGCTGACCAGTGTTCTCTCTCAGCGGGGAGCGATCGCAGCCACCGGCCCACGTGGATCGGCATCCCCACTGCATAGGATCGCTCCTGCGAGCCGCCATACAGGTACGCTGATTTGTGTGGCTGAGCCAGCCTGCCGCAGTATATATGCGGCGGGCGGTCAGTAATCGGTTAAGCAAAACACTACAACCTTGTGAAAGATACTTATTCTACATGTACACTAGCCTACCCTGATCGCGGCCACTAGAAAACGTAAAGCGCAGCAAGAATGCCAACCACATTTTTGATGCAATTTCTGGTTCCCCATGGCTGGTGGTCAAAACTCTCCTATCCTGAATGTGATTGTTTCACATTCAGGGTAGAGAGGTTTAACCTCGCCTAAAAGCAGCAGCTCCTAAACTCTGCTAAAAGCCTAGGTGTACATGGACACAATAGGCTTTATGGAGTTGAGGTTAGGAGTTTGGGCAAAAAAAATGCCAGAAGCTCCTACACTCAAGTTTAGGAGCTGCCAGTTTACATGAAGCCTTTCTGCACTACAAAGTCAATTCAGGGACGTGCGGTGAGGTCAGTGGCTGGAGAGGGACTGGCTGGTATCAGAGCCAGGTATACACAGGCTACATATTTCCAAGTTATGTTTTCGATTCTCATTATGTAGGCGATTGCAGTTCTACTAGTTCTACTCATTTATCAAAATTATTTACAAATGCTGTCTCTTTAGGATGTTTTTTTAGTCACCCGTTTTGTTGATGCTGGAAACAATATTAACAGTAAAGATGACAATAGAGATTGTAGAAAAAATAAAACAGGTCTCTATTTTCTGAAGCCAGTTTTCTTTTGTTCATGGCAGGTGAGGCTCTGACGCACCTGCCTCCCTTGACTGCCTGTCCCTGGTGCACTTGGAAGTACACCTGAAAGTGCAGTGGCTGTAGATCTGAGGGGAAGCTCTGCTGATTTCTATTATCCAATCATGTGCAAGCAAAAAATGCTGGTTTTTGTTTTCTTTGCATGTCCCCCTCAGATCGACAGCGATTGTACTTCCACGTGCACTTGTGGCTCATAATGGATTTGGCTTTGGTAAATCAACCCCATTGTTTTGAAGGGTGGGCACTGGGCTGCAAATTAACTAATCGTCCCTTCTGAGAAAACATAAGTGAAAAGTTGAAATTGATTTAAGCTAGGTAGCTTCACACTGCTGCAATCACATTTTGATCCAATTTTCAGTGCACTTATGTAGTGCAACTTGGAAGCAGTTTGCATATTCTATGGGGAAAATTCGCACTGGAATCACACCAAAGTATTACAGTAACTTATTCAAAAATCACGCAATGCTGTGTTGCATTGATGTGAAACGAATCCCTTGAAAACAATGTGATTTTCATGGTCATTGTGCCCTGGGCTGGCCATACACGGAACACCACAGGTTGCAGGAAAGAAAATGGCTTGAATCCCGCATCAATACAGACAGTGTTGATGTGGGAATCCCTCTTGCCGGGCCATTGTCTTCTCCCGGCAGGAGGATGAGGGGGGGGGGGGTAGCCATCCCCACCAGGAGAAGACAGTGATTATTGCTAGCGGCTGTAGCAGCTGCTAGCAAAAATCGCAGGTAAAACCCGACATGCTGGTTGTACCCAAGTTAGTTGACTGATCAACTTGGTGCATTCAGCCTGCCCAAAAACGATTCAGATCTCACCCGAATTAGCAGGAACTGTGTATGGCCTGCCTTAGCTCCTTGTTTTTTTACCAAGTTGCAGACTCTGGGTTTATTAGGCATGGCCAAAAACAAGCCATCATTGTACACAGGGCATGTCTAGTATGTCCAGTCCTTCTGCTTTGCTGCCGGAATTTCCGCTGTTCCAGTACAATGCAATTCAGCTTCGAATAATCAAAACTGCATTGAAGAGTACACAGAGAAGGCCAGCAGAA
Organism: Pelophylax lessonae; assembly: GCF_965119305.1. Lineage (NCBI taxonomy): Eukaryota > Metazoa > Chordata > Amphibia > Anura > Ranidae > Pelophylax > Pelophylax lessonae. The sequence goes on along the minus strand of NC_138769.1, from coordinate 579,102,000 downwards.
GGAGCTGTCAAAAAAAAAAAAGCAGTCTGGCAATATTTATCAACAACATTGCTCAGACAGGAATACAGAAAGTGACACTGAAACATTGTCTCATTTGTAACTTTCTGTGTTTTTTATCTACAGATCAAAGGGATGAATTTTGATCTGCAGATGAAGAGAGCTAAAGCAACCTTGACAAGTAAACAAAATGATTATTTTTTTTTAATAAATATTCCTTATTTAAATAGACCCCTTATTAATCCCTTAGTTTACTTAATTAATGTACATACAAACAAAAATCCTACAATAAATCCTACATAAATAAATAAAATAAATAAATATGTGCCTGTTTACATTTCTATAAACATTATATCATGAATTCCCTGAAGAAAATATGCAAAATAGAATGAATATAAAGTCCCTCAATGTGCTGAAAACACTCGTGCCAACTGTGAAGAAATCGTGGATATGATCCTCTCAGTAATCAGAGTCCCATGTGCACTATCCAGCTTGTGAGTAAAAATCAAGCACCTTAAAGATTCTTCCACCAATGTGCCACAAACCACTCCCAATGGTTAAACTCTTTCCAGAGATCATGGTCCCCCATTCTCATGGTGTATGTATGAGTATTATGCACTTTAAGATAACCATAGTGTCCAAGACCACCAGGCAAGATGGATGTTGAATAATCACAGAGTCTCCTCTTGCACACAAATCCTCAGTGATCATATATAAAAAAGAGAAAATTTCCACTCGTGTGATAACGTTTTAACCACTTCAGCCCCGAAAGATTTTACCCCCTTCCTGACAAGGCCCTATTTTGCGATTCGGCACTGCGTTACTTTAACGGACAATTGCTCGGTTGTGCGACGCTGTACCCAAACGTAATTTGTGTCCTTTTTTCCCCACAAATAGAGCTTTCTTTTGGTGGTAGTTGCCTGTGTGATTTTTATTTTTTGTGCTATTAACAAAAAAAGAGCTATAATTTTTTTAAAAAAACAATATTTTTCACATTCTTTTATATGACATTCTCAAAAAACAAATTTAAAATAATTTTTTTTTAACATTTTAAGCCAATTTGTTTTCTGCTATATATTCTTGGTAAAAAAAATTAGCAATAAGGGTATTTTAAATGGTTTGCACAAACGTTATTGCGTCTACTAACTACGGGAAAGATTTATGTAATTTTTATTGCTTTTTTTGTTTTTTTTACTAGTAATGGCGGCGATCTGCAATTCTTCGCGGGACTGTGACATTGCGGCGGACAGATCAGACCCCTAACTGACATTTTTTACACTTTTGGGGGTACCAGTAACATTACTACAGTAATCAGTGCTAAAAATATGCACTGGTACTGTAATAATGCCATTGGCAGGAAAGGGATTAATACTGTTGGTGATCAAGGGGTTAAATGTAAGCCTAGGGGAGTGATTCTGACTGTGGGGGGCGTGGCTTGTGAGATGACCATACAGACATGCGATCCTTTATAGCAGGATCACATGGTCTCTGTGATCATCCCAGGGAGAAGGACGGGCGGCTGTGTTTCCAACAGCCGACCGTCCATTTCTCTCAGCGGGGAGAGATCGCGAGTGTCAGGCGGCAATCAAAGCCACCTGACACACGCACTGGCTTCCCGGCTGACGAGTGGGGGTGGGAGCGTGCAGCCGGCGGTGCACGCTCTCCCCCTAGACTCCCCATAGCGAGCGCCGTACATATATGGCGATTTGCCTGTAGGAGCCAGCCTGCCGCAGTGCATCTGCAGCGGCTGGTCGGAAAGCGGTTAAACTGGTTAATCTAAATGGTGAACCTTCTGCTTTTGCACTTACATGGTTAACTTTAAAAAAGCAGATTGGTGTAATTATGGACGTGAAGCGTTCCTGGGGTCCTTACCACCTCCACGCTGGTTACTGGACCTCTGAAACAGTCCTCCACTCCTTTGCCAAACGATCCGGTATGCCATGTAGCCACGCCCCAACTTTTCGTCACTTCCGACTTCTACCCAGTAGGATAGGACGTTTTCACCACAGCTGTACTTCATTTTAACTTTGATTTATAATGTGAAGTAATTACTTTTCTTTTCTGTATTGCAGCAATAAATGTGTGTTTTGCTCTATAATATAAAGTTATAAGCTCCTGAAGAAGCGGTGACCTTCCCGCGAAACATGTCGAGCGCCCAACACTCAGATGGTATTTGCTATATGGTTATCCTTCAGAGGTTACCTCATCTGTGATCTTATAGAGCCAATTGTTTAGGACATGGTGTTCAGTGTCTATTTTTTATATCTGTGTTTGTGTTTTAACGAACTTTGGAATAAAAAATAAGTGTTAAATAATAACAAAATTATCGCCGAATAAATAGGCTCATAGCAGAAATTTGAAAATTGCTCTGGTCCATAAGTGGTAAACAAGTGTGAAAGCCGAAGTGGTTAAAACAAGTCACTATTCATTCCTATGGAAAGCCGCCCACCTTTCGGTCTGGCGGTGAATAGATTTTCCATAAGAATGAATAGAGATTGCAGTGCATATTCGCAGGCAGAGTAGAACACAGTAGGGGGAATTTGGATATACAATATGTAGCATCCTACAGGTAGGTGCTAGGTAAAAGTATAGTGGGCCTTGGCTGCCTAACAGCAGGGCCATGATTTCAGCTGGCTGTCATGTCTCCCAAGTGTGTCTGAAGGAGGGGAGTCTCCTCACTGGCTCCATGAGAGGATTCTCATTGGGCAGTGGAGGAAACCCAATCAGAGACACACTCAGGCCTGTATCTACCCCAGGAGGCAGATTCTGCCTCAGAGGATTCTGGGAGTGGGTATAAGTTTTGAGGGAACGCACGAGGCAGCGTCTTTGGCGGGAAGTAGAGTCCCAGGAGGGAGAGTACGGCTGTCTCTCCTCCTGTCAGAAGGATCGGGTGTCTCGGGTGGCTGCCTGGGAATCCAGAGAGTGCTGAGTTGAGCTGCAGAGGGGATCTGGTGTGCTGAGGACCAGTGGAGGAAGAGGGGTTCAGTTCCAAGAAAGCCTGCGAAGGTTGTGAGTACTATGAACTAGGGGTCTGCCAAGTGTAGATGGGACCACTCCAGAGAAGGTTCCAGGGATCCAGGAGTCAGCTAGCTGTAAAGGGGGTACCTAGTTAGAGGACCCTGAAGTGTAAAAGGGGGCACCAGTGTGTAACGCTCTAGCGTTTGTTTAGAGAGTTGGATTTGCAGCTGCAGAATCTCCACTCAGTAGTCATGTAGAGATGTGTTGAATCACCATGTCCAACTCTCCAGACTAATCATTGTGGCCAGCCTGCTTCAGCATACAATATACAAACACTCAATAAGATGTTCCTGGAGTGATAGGTTGTATATGATAGTATAGAGGTGATGTGCTGAAAGGACAGGCGTGAGTTGTGATAGCAATGATGAGTACTCAATAGTAATGTTCAGGAGATTAGTAGATGATGGTAGATAGGTTAGCAATCGTGTGCAATAACAGGTGGTAGGGGACAGCAGATGGAGTGTACAAGAGAGGCTAACTTAGTGCAAGGATATAGATGGTAGTAGACTCAAGAGCTAGCAATCTATGTAACAGTGCAGATGATAGAAATAGTAATGCATAGATAGTAACAGTCCTTAGTATGCAGAAGTAGATAGTGTAAGTTTGATAGGAAGGAATCCCCTGTGGGGTACTTATCACTAGTTAGATTAGTAAGCTGAAGGGTCCGGTAATGAGTGAATGATCGGGTAGCGAGATACGGGATCAATAGCGAGGTTCCGGTCTATCCAGGTATGGCAATAGCTGGAGGCTCCGGCAGCGTAAGACAAGGCTGTATACCATGCGGTTTGAACGAACAATTTGTGAGAGAGAAGCCGGCGATTGAAATAGCCACTCAGAGCGGCGCTTAGTGATGACGTCATGCGGCTTAAAGGTATATGCGTTCCACCTAGCTGAAAAGGTGGGACGCAATATGAAGAAGGAAATGACCTATAAGGGTAATGACCTATAAGGGTACCGAAGGTACCAGAATCTTACAGTACCCCCCCCCCCCCATAAGGCCGGCTCCGGAAGGCCTATAGTACTGGTCTCTCCGGGTATTTGGAGTGAAACCTTCTTATAAGCCTGGGAGCGTGAACGTCAGAAGTATCCAACCAGGTGTCGTCTTGGGGTCCATAGTTCTTCCATCTTATGAGATATTGGAGTTTTCCTCTGTGGATACGAGAATCCAAAATCTCCCTAATCTCAAATTCCTCTCCGCCTTCAACTTGTACTGGAGGTGGAGGCGAGATGGTAGGCCTTATTCCTTGGTTGGGAACATGTGGTTTCAGTAACGACACGTGAAAGATGGGATGTATTCTAAGATCTGCCGGTAAAGTGAGTTGCACTGCAGCTCTTCCAATGAGCTTTTTAATTGGAAAAGGTCCGAGAAATAGAGGTCCAAGCTTTTTACTGGGTATCTTTAACCTCAAATTTTTTGTAGATAGCCAAACGAGATCCCCAATAGCGTATTGAGGAGAAGGTTTTCTACGAAGGTCGTAATACCTTTTTTGTTGGCTATGACCATGTGAGATGGTGGTGTTAAGTAAAACCAGAGAGTCTTTTATTTGGGTAAGATAATCTGAGGCTACTGGGTTACTTGATGGAAGGATGCGTGGTGGAAGAAGTGTTGGATGAAACCCATAGTTTAAGTAGAACGGACTCTGCTTAGTAGTACTGTGGATTGCATTGTTATAAGCAAATTCTGCCAGAGGGAGGAGGTCCACCCAATCATCCTGTAGGTATGAGGTGTAGCAACGTAGGTATTGTTCAATGCACTGGTTGACTCTTTCAGTTTGTCCGTTGGTCTGAGGATGGTAAGGAGAAGTGAGTTTTCGCTCAATACGTAGTATATGACATAGAGCTTGCCAGAACTTGGAGATGAACTGTGAACCTCGGTCAGATAGAAGAGTCTTTGGAATTCCATGTAGCTTGAACACATGTTTCACTAGTAATTCCGCTGTTTGTTTAGATGAAGGTAGTCTGCGAATAGAAATGAAATGTGCCATCTTTGTCAGATGGTCCACTGACACTAGAATGGTATTAAATCCCCTGGAAGGTGGTAATTCTACTATAAAGTCCAAGGATACAACTTCCCATGGAACCTGGGGTATTGGTAGACTGCAAAGTAGACCAGATGGTTTTGTAGTGTCAATTTTGGACCTTGCACAGATGTCACATGAGGAAACAAACTTTTGTACAGACATTTTCATATCAGGCCACCAAAACTGCCTGGTGAGCAAATTAAATGTCTTAGTCATACCCATATGTCCTGCCATAGGTACGTCATGTGATAATTCCAAGATCTTGGTACGCATACTAGGAGGTATGTAGAGTTTGTCATTAAAGTAGAGGAAGCCTTCTGCATCAGCACTTAGTTGTGGTGGAGGTGAATCCAGTCCTATACTGTACAGAATCTCTTCCTTCAGGGAGCGAACAACACCAACAATACGATCATAGGGTATTATAGGAAATGAAGGGATTTCGGCGCAGTTATCTTCGGTTAATCGTGATAGCGCATCCGCTTTTTTGTTTTTGTCTGCAGGCGTGTAGGTCACTAGGAAGTTGAATCTTAGGAAGAATAGTGACCAACGTACCTGCCGTGGGAAAGGGTCTTGTTAGTCTGAAGGTATTGGAGATTTTTATGATCTGTATATATGAGTATTGGCAATCGGGTACCTTCAAGTAGATGTCGCCAATTCTCTAATGCCAGTTTTATGGCAAGCAACTCTTTTTCACCCACTGGGTAATTCACCTCTGGGTTGCTTAATGATTTAGAGAAGAAAGCAACTGGGTGAAGTGGTGAAGTATTTGTTGGTCGTTGGGAGAGAACTGCTTCTACTGCCATATTTGACGCATCTACCTCCAGTATATATTGGAGGGATGGGTCTGGATGGCGTAGTATGGGAGCGGAAGTGAAGCTTGATTTTAACAAGCGGAAAGCTCCATTGGCTTCTTCAGACCATTTAAATGGTTTCTTTACACTTGTAAGTTGTGTGAGAGGTCTCACAATAGCAGAGAAGTTCTTGATGAACTTCCTATAGAAGTTTGAGAATCCAAGGAATCGTTGTAATGCTTTACGAGTTGTTGGTACAGGCCAATCCAGAATACACGATATCTTGCTCATATCCATTTTGATTCCGTTCTTAGATATGATGTATCCTAGGAATAGTACTTCTTCTTTATGAAATAGGCATTTTTTTAATTTTACGTATAAATTGTGTACGAGTAATCTGGACAACACAAGTCTTACATGTTTTATATGTTCAGACAAAGATTGAGAATAAATGAGTATATCATCTAGATATACCACAACACAAACATCAAGTAAGTCTCTGAAGATGTCATTTATGAATCACTGAAAAGCTGCGGGAGCATTACACAACCCGAAAGGCATCACAAGATATTCGAATAATCCGTTTCTGGTTCTGAATGCTGTTTTCCACTCATCCCCGTCACGGATTCGGATTAGGTTGTATGCCCCTTTTAGGTCCAATTTAGAGAAGTAGGTAGCTCCGCGCACTTGTTCAATGAGTTCAGGAATGAGAGGTAAAGGATAGCGATCCTTTATTGTAATGGTATTTAATTGCCTATAGTCAATAATAGGCCTAAGACTTGAATCCTTATTGCGGACAAAGAAAAGTCCTGCAGCTGTGGAAGAAGTAGAGGGTCTGATGAACCCTTTCGCTAAATTCTCATCCAAGTATTCCTTGAGATGAGAAAGTTCATCCTGAGAAAGAGGATAAACATGACCGAAAGGTAATTTGCTATTAGGGAGTAGATCAATAGAACAATCATAGTCCCTATGGGGAGGCAACACTTGAGCGTTTTTCTCAAGGAAGACTTCTGACAGATCCTGGTAGCATGGTGGTGGTGTAATTTCATCTGACACCATAGGCAGGATTTTTTTATATGATTGGAGGTTACACGTGATCTCGCAATAGTGAGAAGGGAAGGTTAGAGTCCGTGTCTTCCAATCAATGGTTGGTTGATGTATGTGTAACCAGGGAAGTCCCAAAATAATGGGTCTTCATATAAGCTAGCGAGTTCCGCTATGAACAAAGGATAGGAGTTGAGAAGAGGGTCCTCTTTCTCAAAGAGAGAGTCTGCCCAAGCCCGTGGATCACCCGATAAATATGAAATAGTAGTACAGACTTTAATTTGGTCTGTAGTATAAGTACGAGGTTTTAAATTAAAAAGCAATTGACATGCGTTTTTAAATTCACTAAATTTTTTCCGATCACCTGTAAACACTAGAGGAGGGTTTATTTTAGGCTCACGAGGTTGAGCAGCAGTGAGTTGTGAAACACGGGCTATCTGCTGTCTTAAAGTCCGATTTTCATTTTTTACTTCAGTAAGAGCAAGGATTAATGCATCTACCTTTTGTGTTAATTGTATCACTTGAGTGGCTAATTCTGCTGAATCCATTTTTTAAAGGTTCGTTCAATCTGTAACGCTCTAGCGTTTGTTTAGAGAGTTGGATTTGCAGCTGCAGAATCTCCACTCAGTAGTCATGTAGAGATGTGTTGAATCACCATGTCCTACTCTCCAGACTAATCATTGTGGCCAGCCTGCTTCAGCATACAATATACAAACACTCAATAAGATGTTCCTGGAGTGATAGGTTGTATATGATAGTATAGAGGTGATGTGCTGAAAGGACAGGCGTGAGTTGTGATAGCAATGATGAGTACTCAATAGTAATGTTCAGGAGAGTAGTAGATGATGGTAGATAGGTTAGCAATCATGTGCAATAACAGGTGGTAGGGGACAGCAGATGGAGTGTACAAGAGAGGCTAACTTAGTGCAAGGATATAGATGGCAGTAGACTCAAGAGCTAGCAATCTATGTAACAGTGCAGATGATAGAAATAGTAATGCATAGATAGTAACAGTCCTTAGTATGCAGAAGTAGATAGTGTAAGTTTGATAGGAAGGAATCCCCTGTGGGGTACTTATCACTAGTTAGATTAGTAAGCTGAAGGGTCCGGTAATGAGCGAATAATCGGGTAGCCAGATACGGGATCAATAGCGAGGTTCCGGTCTATCCAGGTATGGCAATAGCTGGAGGCTCCGGCAGCGTAAGACAAGGCTGTATACCATGCGGTTTGAACGAACAATTTGTGAGAGAGAAGCCGGCGATTGAAATAGCCGCTCAGAGCGGCGCTTAGTGATGACGTCATGCGGCTTAAAGGTATATGCGTTCCACCTAGCTGAAAAGGTGGGACGCAATATGAAGAAGGAAATGACCTATAAGGGTACCGAAGGTACCAGAATCTTACACAGTGGTTGGGCCCTGAAGAGTCAGTGTACAGTGTGCAGTGTACAGAGTTAAGAGTTGCAGCAGCACAAACAGTGACAAGGAGCTACCTCAGTCAGTGAAGGGCTGGAGGGAGCTGTTCAGTGACTTTTGAGCTAAATCGAGTGTCAGGAGTCAAGTGTTCTACAGTCCTGGATCTTCTGAGTTATCAAACAAGTTAAAGTCGAGGTTCCAGCACAATTTCAACATAACAGTATCTTTGAACGCCAGGAAGCACTGGTCAGCATTCAGCTGGCGTCAAGACAGCGCCAACGGGCATTTTTGTATATATATGCACTGTACATATCCAAAATATCAATACAAAAAGAAAAAACCCTACAATCACACATTTTCATAAACAATCCCTTACTCTAAAATAAGCGTGCACTTACATTCAAATACCTATGATTGTAACCTCCTGAGTGCCAGGACTGATGTGAATGTACAATATATGTATGTAAAGCATTGCGTAAATTGATTGCACTTTATATAAGTACCTGTAATAATAAATACCTTAACCGACAGCTAAAATTTACTGCTGCCTGAAGGTGGTATTTAACTAACATTGTGTAGGGATCTGCCGCCCTCTACTGTTAATTATGTAGTAGCACTTTCTGTCTCAGGAACTGCATTAATGCAAAACTGTATTTCATCCAGACCAGTAGCAGAGATTACTAGGTAATTGTTCCCAGAGCCATATTAAACTCTGTGGAGGCACCTAGGAAGTTAAAACCTAATGTTGTTATTGGGTAACTTATATTTATACAGTATTTTTTCTAAAAAGTCTTTAATGTAAAGTTTTTGTTTCTTTAAGTTGAATATGTTTTTTTTTTTTAAACAATTTAAGAAAGCTTCATTATAGATTTTTTTCAAGATCAAATCAATATTGTTATGATGCGTTGTTGCGAAGACCTTAAATGGCTTGGGGCCCATAGGCCGATGTCTACTCTGCTTCTTTGATAATCCGTTGATGATTGTTCCTGTGTTCTGGCTTTTTAACTGTAGCTCCCCAAAACTTCTTGATCTGAATCCTAGTGACAGAAAAGTCTCGGTCCTATTATTTTTATCTCACACACACACAATACAGGATAGCTAGGTCTGTGCTACTGTATGTATGTAGTGGCCACCTTCTAGTATATTAATAGTGGAATCTGTTTATTGCAATAGAGCTTAAATTAAGCTCCTGTTATTTTACTCAAAGCTGTTTTTAAACCCAAACCCAAAAATGTAATATATTCCAGCTTACCAATCATTAGATATGGTGGCAGTTTTGGTTTTCTTTTTTTAGGCCTTTTTCCCTTTTGTTTTTACCTAGTGAGGTGGCCTGTAACACACATCCTGTGTTAGAGTGCCCCTACTCTGAATGAATAAGCATAGGGGGTACAACAGACAGCAGCATTGTCAGTGTGAGGTGGAGGGTAGCATTAAAGGTGCTATTATATTTAAATACATTGCAAGTGAGGTTCTGAGCTATGCAAGGTTGCTGTTTAAAGTGCATTCCTTTTTTAAGTGTTTAGTTTCATACAAGGAGTGGCAAAGCAAGGTAAAGCTATAAAACAAATCTATATTTATTTTGTGTGGGGGTTGTGTTTACTGCGAGTGGGGAGCTATAGCTGTGAAAGGGCTTTGTGAGGCTGGAACTGTAAAATATAGTGTCAACTATAAACTATCCCCATAAAACTGTAGGAGCCATGTCTTCCCAGACTGGTGGTTCAGTGTACATCCTGCTCTATGTATGGGCAATAATGCTGTGCAAGATATGAGCAAGTTGTTTGTTTGTAAGCCCAGAACATGGATCTAAAGCTTTTGGACCTTACCTATCAGGTGCTGGCTGGGATAATATAGGGGTGGATGAGAAAATGGAAGAGATGGGGGTCAGAGGTAGGTAAATGGGTTAGAGTTAGAAGATGAAATAGAGGCTAGTCCTATGTTGATACATCCCAATAGATATGCCCATTTGCATGATATTGGAGATATCAGTTCCAGCGTAGCTTTATTGGAGCAGATTACCTCCTCTAGCATCCAGAATAATGTCTAATCCAGTAAGGATGGGAACAGGTTTGTAGGCAAAGAGAGGGAAATACTGGTAGTAGAGGACTTGACTATTAGAAGGCTGGACAGGATAATTTGTGAAAAAGACAGCAATCACTGAACAGTTTACCGGGTGCTCGGGCTCAACACTTTGCCGATCGGGTTGACAAATTGTTAGTTGAGGCTGAGGAAGACACAGCTCTCATTGTACGCATTGGTACAAATAAACAAAATTAGAGGAAGATAGAGCATCCTAAAAAAAAAAAAAAAAGATTTAAAAGCCTGAAAAAGTTAAGGAAAAAAGCCCTCTAACATAGTATTTTGAAAAATACTTCTTGTGCCACCAACCCACATCAGAGAGACAACAGGAGCTTAGGGAGTTGAACATGTGGCTGAGAAACTGGTGTAAGAAGGGGGGAGGGTTTGATTCCAGTAGCGGAGCCAGAGAACTAGCTGGGGTGGCAATTGCCACCCCAGACGAAGTCCTTGCCACCCCTGTTGCCACCCCGCTGAACACATTACACCCTAATCACTCTCGTGCAGTGCTTCTGCCATGGCCGCCACCGCTGTGTCTGCTGCTCTCTGCCCCTGGCTGCTCAGCTCCCGAACCCAATCCTGTCGGTGCCGCCCACTGTAGACTGGTGGGGGAGGCGCGCGGTGCGGAGACTGAGAGGGACTGTCTGGGGGAGGGACTAGCCTTTGCAGCGGCCACCCAGCGCAGCTCGGGAGAGAACCAGGCAGTGAGCAATCGAAGAAGCCGGCGCGACGAGGAGCGGAGGCGAAGTCGGACAACAGAAATCCAGTCAGGACTCAGCATCAGCAGCATCGCCAATCGCCATCAATTATTCAGGCTCAGCAAAGAAGGTGGCGGGGGAGAGGCCAGAGAGCTGGTGTCTGTCTGTGGTGCTGCAGGAAAAACCTCGCCTGGGGAGTCGGGACAGGTGAAAAAAAGGTAGGTAAGAGACTACTACTGTAGTACTGTCTGACTGTACTAGTGACTGACTGAGTAGTGAGAAGTCTGTAAAGGAAAGGGGATCTATCTTATGGGGAACCTGCCCTTGCCCAATGCCTGGCCTGCTGACTGTAAGGGGAGGATCTATATGGGGGACCTCACCTCACCCTGGCCTGCTGTAAGGGGGGATCTATATGGGGGTCCTCACCTCACCCTGGCCTGCTGTAAGGGGGGATCTATATGGGGGACCAGGTCCCCCATATAGATCCCCCTTACAGCAGGCCAGGGTGAGGTCCCCCATATAGATCCCCCCTTACAGCAGGCCAGGGTGAGGTGAGGACCCCCATATAGATCCCCCTTACAGCAGGCCAGGGTGAGGTGAGGTCCCATATAGATCCCCCCTTACAGCAGGCCAGGGTGAGATGAGGTCTCCCATATAGATCCCCCCTTACAGTAGACCAGGGTGAGGTGAGGTCCTGTCCCCCATATACAGTAGATCTCCCCCCATACAGTGGGCCAGGGTGAGGTGAGGTCCCCGGACCTCATCTCACCCTGGCCTGCTGTAAGGGGGGATCTATATGGGGGACGGGACCTCACCTCACCCTGGCATGCTGTAAGGGGGATCTATAGGGATCTATATGGGGGACGGGACCTCACCTTACCCTGGCCTACTGTATGGGGGGGAGGTCTATATGGGGGACAGGACCTCACCTCACCCTGGCCTGCTGTAAGGGGGAGATCTATATGGGGGACGGGACCTCACCTCACCCTGGCCTGCTGTAAGGGGGGATCTATATGGGGGACCTCACCTCACCCTGGCCTGCTGTAAAGGAGGATCTATGGGGGACCTGCCCTGGCCTGCTCTAAAGGGGGATATATGGGGATCCTGCTCTAAAGGGGATCTATGCCATAGATCCCCCTTTAGAGCAGGGTCCCCATAGATCCCCCTTTAGAGCAGGGTCCCCATTGATCCCCTTTATATCCCCTTTAATACCTTGCCACCCCTGTTTTAAAAGTCTAGCTCCGCCACTGTTTGATTCTTTAGACTTACTTATCAGTTATCAGGGCAGCCATCAGGGGGGGACAGCCCATACACATGTAGGGGGCCCAGGCGTTCTGAGGGGCCCAGCTGCCAAGGCCCCAACCAACGAGACAGAGTTGTTGCTGCTGTAGTAACTAGAAATTGCTAAAGCATGGCGGCTACAGAGTAAGCCGATGCAGCTAAAGGGATGACTCTTTGCTGGATTGCACTGTCTCTTTGCTGAAAATATGAGGCTGTCTCTTTGCTGGATTGGGATATCTATTTGCTGAATTTATGAGGCTGTCTCTTTAGTGGATTGGGATGTGTCTTTGTTGAATATATGAGGCCATCTCTTTACTGGATTGGGATGTCTCTTTGCTGGATTGGGATGGTCAGTGGGCGGATTCGGTGGGACGGCAAGAGGGCTGCCCTGCGGAATGTTGGTGGTCAGGCCCAGAGGGGCCCAGGCCTACAGCTGTGTAAGGGGCCCCAAAATTTCTGATGGCTGCCCTGTCGGTTATTTACTGGCTCTTCTGTAAGGACAGACTGCATCTAAATAGGGAGGGTGCAGCTCTGTTGGAGGAAAAATGGTTAGAGGCCTGGAGGAGCTTGTGAAATAGGATCTGGGGAAGAGGGTTTAGAAAATAATATACCATATGGAGAGCAAGGGTTTACAGGGGAATAGGACTAGACTGCAGAGATATTGCATCACTAATATTCAATACAAAAATAATAGTGGTATCAAGTTATAACTAGAAAATTAGTAATAATTAAAGTGAATACAAAATTAAAAAATATATATTCACAAATGTCTAGCAAACAAAATAGATGAGCTGGAACTTCTGTTATTTGAGGAGCACTTTGTCTTGGTGGGAATAATGAAAATATGGTCAGACAGCTTCCATGACTGGGCTGCAAATATCGAGGGTTACATTCTATTTTGGAGGTACAGAATTAGAAGAAGGGGTGGAAGGGTATGTATGTATGTATGTATGTGAATAGTGATCTGAAAGTGGGATTTAGAGATTATATCACTAACAAGAACTGTGATGGTGCAGAGTCATTACGGCTGAAACTCAATAAGAGTGCAATAAATAGCAAATTACTTGTGGGAGTATGTTATAGGCCATCCACTGGAAAAGCCATCAAAACAGTATGAATCAGCAAAAAATGTCCTTTGTTTATATGCAGGGAAATATAGCCAGTGAAAGTCAACACGTTTAGCCATTACAGCCTTGATCATCATGTTATAAGCCCCCTAACATAAAGGATGAAAAGAAGGTCTCTGTTCTTTTCACAGATTGACATGGCTGGGAAGCAGGGCAATGTTATTATTATAGACAATGTTAATTATTGTGGTATTGATTGGATAAATGGAACTGCATGCTCAACAAAGGCTTGTCAAAGGTATTGCAGGACAATTTCATGGAACAGATGGTGGAAGCCCCAACAAGGAAAAATGCGCTGTTGAATCTAGAAATTTCAAACAACACAGAAATTATTACATAGGTGCAAGCTAGAGATCCCTTTGGTAATTGCAATCATGGTGTAAATAACATTTGCCATAAGTTACTGAAAAAGTAGAATGTTGGTGTGACAAAAAGCTAACTTCAATAAGCTGTAATCCTTAGTGCATGCTACTCAATGGGATTAAACATTTGCAACAAGAGCACGCAAGGCAAATGGTAATGTTTTAAAGATGAATTAAATAAGTAAAACCTATGTAACTAAATTCTAGTGTTGAAAACAAATACATGAGAAACTATGGGTCTTTACAAGTAAAAAGAACACCCTCTACATTCTAGATCTACAAGGAATGCATCAAGAAATGCAAGGGAGCAATGAGGGCTGATAAACAGAATATGAGAAACACACTGCTACAGTAAGTAAAACAAATCCCAAAAACTTTTTGAAGTGTATCATTAGTAAAAAGTTTATGAAAGAACAGATAGGCCCCACAACAGATAAACATGGGAAGCTGATCACAAATGATAGGGGAAGGACAGATGTATTAAATTGATTTCTACAGATGAAGAAGATGAGTTTGATAGTCTTAACAGTAATATTAATGATATTTCACTAAAGGCACCTCCCCAGGCATGTGCACAGGGTGTGCCAGGTGTGTCCGGGCACACCTTAATCACCATGTGTGGCACAGGTTTTACCTGTTTAGACCCCTGATATTTCAGCAAAGCCCCATAACAGAGCTCCTAGAAAAATTGTAAAAAAAAATAATAAATATAAAAACAACTGACACTGTCCTCTGCCCTTCTGACACCAATCTTTGCCCTACTTACACCGTCCACTGCTCTGCTGACACCGTCAGTATATAAACCCATTCACACACACACAAATACGTTTGAGCTTTGGAGTGCACACCCTAATGCAATAGGCTGTGCACACCCATGGGCACCTCTGTGGTTGACTGAAAACCAGGTACAAAAGAGACTAAAGAAACTTAATTTGAACAAATCACCAAATCCAAGTGGCTTACACTCGCAAGTCCTTAAGAAACTTAGCTCAGCTATAGCAAGGCAGCTATTTATAATTTTTAAAAAAATCTTACTTTCTGGAATAGTACCAACTAATTTGCACAGAGCAAAGCAGTGCCAATTTGCTAAAAAGGAAGGAAGGAAGGTATCAGATGGAACGGTAAGGAACTCTATACAGAAATTTGTCTGCAATAATAGTATCATAAGTGACAACCAACATTGATTTATGAAAGTCTGTTCTTGTCAGACCAACCTTCTATGAGGAAGTATGTGAGAAATTGGAAGGTGAAAGTCAGAGGCGTAACTAGAACCTTCAGGGCCTCGGTGCAAGAAACCATGAAGGGCCCCCCTGGACCCCTGGCAGCCTGGGACTCTTCCCACTGATCCTGGGGCCCTTTACTCTCATTGCGGGGCCCTTAATTACGGTCCTGTGGTCCTGGGACTCTTTCACAAGTTCTGCAGTGGGCCCCCTTCCTGCCATCTTGGGGCCTCCCCACAGTGGTGGAATGCCAGGGCCCGGTCGCAAGTGTGACCTTTGCAATCCTGGAAGTTCACCCACTGGTGTCAGTAGTCTTTATTTTTTGGTATTTTAATTGTATTATTTTTTATCATTTTATTTTATTTTGTTACAATGTCACTGACTATGACTCTGTCCATTCAGAAAAGGAAGGAGCTGGTAAATTACATATTTACCGACCCCTTCCTGGTTCTCTATTGTGACACATCCCCTGCAGCAGCCGGCAGGAGAGGGGGGGGGGAGCACAGTGGAGAAGGGGGGCAGCACAGTGGGAGGGGGAACACTGGAGCAAACAGGGGCCCAGAGACAGCAGAACACAAGTGAACTGGATAGGAGGAGTGGCGGGGGCAGCATTCAGAGGAATCAATCTCCTCCATTTTCCTCCTGCAGCTACAGGAGGAAAAAGGAGGACAGTGATTTCTCTAAATGCTGCCCCCGCAGCCCCTCCTATCCAGGTGTACAGGGGAGCCGCACAGACCCCCTGGAGCATGGGGCCCGGTTGCAATTGCAACCCCTGTAGTTACGCCACTGGTGAAAGTGCAGTGGACATATTTTATATAGATTTTGCTAGTTTTAGGCCATATGGTTTAACCTGCTGATGGGAGCACAACAAAACTTCCAGCAATCTGACTTGTTTAGAAGAGACTCCATTCAGAATACCTTGTTCATTTAGCTCAATTTTTAGAGGTATGGATGGGAAACAGACTCTAACCCTTGGCCAATAATTTCTGGATGTGTCATCTTATCTGCCATGAGGAGGTGTATGGCCTCCTGAAGTGGTCATATAGGTTATATGGGCCATCCAGTTCTGATGGCTTTGTTAGGATATCGATTTCCAATATCAGTGCACCATTCCAATTGCAGCAGCCATCTTTATCCATATAACATATCCATATAGCCAAGTCTGTCCCAAGGGGGTTCTGTACAACTAGAACATCTATCTAAATCAAAGGTTCTGTCTAGCGAGACAGAACATCGGTTTTTTCATGTTTGCTCTCTTGCTTGTGCTGAAAGTTAAAATTGTACTGCTGAAGAATTATACTCTTGCACCACAATTTTCCATCATCCCCAGCAACTCTGTGGAAACAGTTAAGAGGGTTGAAATCATATCATAGATCATAGAGATTGTGCTGCAGCTTTTGGATTACCCATACAATTTCCAAGCCCTCTATCTCTATAGCGGCCTAAGCTAACTCTCTGGGCAGTAGCTTACAGAACCTTAGAATACGAGTACTCAGTACTACTGAGACCAACATTTTGCTCCTCCTATGCCCTTTTGAATGAGATCAAAAGGGGAGAATACAGTTGATGCCTGGAGCATCCCACAATTGGCGAAGAACAGGTGGGGTAGATACCATCCCCAGTCTCTCCCCCGAGGATTCTACAAACACTTTTAGCATCTCCTGCATGTGGTAGGGACTGGCTACAATAAGTTCCTGCTGCATCCTCTGATGAAAATATTGCATTAGAAGAGACATAAATTGCATGCCAGACCAGCAAGCATCTCACAGGAAAAAAGAAACTACAGCAAAACCTTGGATTCCGAGCATAATTTGTTCCAGAAACATGCTTGTAATCCAAAGCACTCTTATATCAAAGTGAATTCCCCCATGAGAAATAATGGAAACTCAGATAAATCATTCCACAACCATTTATTCATATGTCCTTCAGCTTATAGTCCATAGAAAATAATTAAAGAAAAGTGATAGGTTGTGTATCCATTAAATGTCCATCCACAAATGGCAGCCTCCACAAGGGGATTAGAAGAAAAATCCAGTAGGAGCTACAGAGTATAAAAGAGAAGAGAGGAGCCTCTAAGCGTAGCAATATGGTTACATTTAATGAAGGTTCAACATTTAGCAACTCACATGGTTGATAACTCAAACAGGCACATCTACGTATGCAGGCATCCGGGATAAAGCTGTTTACATAGACCATCCTTCTCACCTCCAGCTCTCACTGCCGTCAGCCTGCAGTCGTGACCAGGAAGACTACCCTGCAGTAGATTGATCTGAAAGCGAGGCTTGAAACACTTGTGAAGTGCAGTGTGGAAGGGATGACCTTGATTGCGGTGCGAAGGATGGTTTATCTTAGGGATCCTCAAACTACGACTCTCCAGCTGTTGCGGAACTACACATCCCATGAGGCATTGTAAAACTCTGACATTCACAGACATGACTAGGCATGATGGAAAATTGTAGTTCCTGAACAACTGGAGGGCCAAAGTTTGAAGAACCCTGGTCTATATGGACAGCTTTACCCTGGATGCCTGCATACTTAGATGTGCATGTTTTAATCATCAACCATGTGAGTTGCTAAATGGTGTACCTTCATTAAATGTAACCATATTGCTACACTTAGATGCGCCTCTCTTCTCTTTTATACTCAGTTGTGACATGACGCTACTTGTTTATCAATACATTGCTAGTTTTATCAAGTGAAAATGTATAAAAAAAATTAGCTTGTCTTGCAAAACGATCTCAAACCAAGTTTTTCTCAATCCAAGGTTTTACTGTAATGCAAAGTCATTTCCTAGCATGTCTGCTACTTTGTCTGCCCAAATGTATAGGGAGACCTAAAGAGCTGACTGCCTAATAGGCGTGTTGCTCCCCGTGTCTATGTGGAGAACAGCAAGATTGCCAGGCTGAGGCATGCAATGAAGGTACCCTAGTAGGACTCTGCCAAGTCAGACAGCCCAGCCTGCTGCTTTGGGTACTATTGGGGTACATTCAGCTGCCAGACAGCTCAAGAGGGAGCCTACATCGTCCTTTCAAATATAATTTGAGAGCACTTGTCTAATTGTTGACCACTGAAATAATAGAGACATTTGTTTACTGATGACCACTGAAAATATAAAATATCTGTGATACTAAGTCTAGTCTATATTTTAATATCACAGGCTGTAACGCTCCTGCGTTTTATGTATGATGTGGATTTACAGCTGCAGAAATATTCCACTTCAGTAGTCATGTAGAGAAACGCTGAGACACCAATCCCAACTCCCAAAGACTCATGTGTGGATGATCTCAATTCAGCAAGTAAATACACACACTCAATAAGATGTTCCTAGAGTGACTTATGTATATAGTAACTCAGTGATGATAGGCTGAAGAGACAGGTTGGGTAGAGATGGTAGATGACAGACACTTGAAAGGAAATGTTCTTGAGAATGAGATAGTAACAGGTGGGATGCAGATAGGTTAGCAATCATGTATGGTAGTAGATGATAGGATAGCAGATGACATACAGGAGAGACTAACCCAGTGCAAGAGCAGATGATAGTAGGCTCAAGAGCTAGCAATCTAGATAGTGCAGATGTAGTAACAGTCCTTAGTATGCAGAGCTAGACAGTGTAAGCTTTAGTATGAAGGTTATTGAGGTTTCCCCTGTGGGGTACTTATCACTAGTAGCAATGTAGCAGAGGAGAGGTTCGGCAAGAGCGGATGATCCGGTAGCGGGATACAGGGATCAGCGCAGCGTGGTTCCGACAGCGAGGTATGCTTGCAAGCATGAGAGCTTCAAGACAGGTTAGCATCAAGGCACAAAGCAGGTTGAACGAACACATGTGAGTGAGAGCTGGTGATTTAAATAGCTGTTCAGTCCGGCGCTCAGTGATGATGTCAGCACTCTTAAAGGGAAACACGCCTATATGTGCTTCATCTATCTAGGTAGATGGAAAGCACCCGGAAATGATGTGATAGGAGGCACTGAGAGTGCCAGAACCTTACACAGGCCTTGTTATAAAAATCATAAACCATAAAAATCATACCATACCTCCTGAACTGGTCCGTTACTCACATCTTCACAGAGTTGCCCTACAGTATGTAGATACTCACAGTCAACTTTATTTAAAACTTGACTTCAGGAAAATTATAAAATACCACCATTTAATCCAGGTATACTCTTATATTTAAATACAGATAGTAAAGGTACCTCAATCTGTTGTTATGTCAGTTTCCCGTGATGCTATGCACCACAGAAAAGGCTTGCATTGTGAGTCAGGGAGGCTCTACTGCATTGTAGAGTGTTTATACTGTATATTCCACATAGGATATGCAGCGCACTCCTTAAGGAGGGTGGGGGAGGGGGTATACTTGGTTCCTTTCCCCCAGTTAAAGTGCACACAATAAGGCGCACAGCATTTCTTAACCCTCTCTCTGGCTTTAATGAAATGTCTAGGGGTGTCTTTTTAGGGTTTTATTGTAGGGCTGGGTTCACACATATGCAAATTGGATGTGGGTTTGATATGGTGAAGGGAGCATGAATACCCCAAAATTGGTGAACTGAACTCTTGGAGGACTCCTCGCTATCTTGATGAGCTGCACAAAATCTCCCACAGAATCTCTAATGATGACGGTTGACTATGACTTCTATCAAAAGTCACTAACTTCCAGCACTTGGGTCATCTATTAACAATGTCCCAGGATCATTGGTTGCCTTCTTTTGGCACTCTACAGTACAGACTCACACCACCATAGGACAGCTGAGCACTTTTCCCCTTCTTCTTGGCACTCTCAAGTGAGCTTCTCCAAACCCATACCAATTCCAAGACTAAACTTTGCAAATAGGCCCCCCAGCTAAGGCTACAGCTTGGACCTCAATTTCTTCTGGGTGGCATCTCAATGAATCTGCACACAGGGGTCTCCTCTAGCAGGACTGACTGGACCCATGAACTCTCTCCCTCTGCCTTATGTGTTTCCAGCCACCTACTACTAGTCACACCCCCAGGGATTGGCTGAATTCCTCATAAATATTTAGGCCGCCCACCCTGTTCTTCCTCTAACTATGATTCTAGAATCCTCTAGAATACAGGGGGAAGTAATCAGAGCAGCAGCCTACAAGACACTAAGAAGGCCAGAACAATCAACCACTGCTCCACTAAATACAGAGCTAAAATAAATTTGACCTGCACTAACTAGAAGGGTGCTACAGATATATAAAACATGCATTGTCTAGATGGTGCTTATAATGACAAAGGCAATAGCAGAACTACTAGCAAGCTACCCATGACGTTATATAATACTTAAGAGCCTTATGTCCTGAAAGTCTGGATCCAAAGAGGTTTCATACATAACCCTGATAATGATGTTCACAAGTAAACTGTTTCACATTTGTCAAAAAATATAGGAGTGAACACTTCATTTAATGTGATTACATCAACCTTCTGCAGGTTCATAATTCTCATCAGAAAATAAAAAACGTAGTTATAACATAACGCATATAGCATTTTAATTGATCTTTAAAGTACTTCTAAACACTGTCTGTGTCCCCAGGTGGTAAGATTCACTCCTCTATTGAGTTGTGCTTCTTTTCAAAAGCCAATATACTGTATGGAAAAGGCATACCTGCTAGACCCAGTCTGTGCAGACAGTATGGCAACTTGCTTACTTAGCCAAATATACAGGCAGTTTAAAGTGGGAAATAAGGCCTTATGCACACTGGACATTTTTGTAGCTGCTTTTAGGGGTCTCTGGCATTTTTCCTGCTGCCAAACTCCCCTACATGTTAGCCTACTGTATACAGTATGTCCATGCCCACATAGCCTTTTAGCAGCATTTAGTGGCAGAGCCTTTTAAAGGCAGAAAAAAACACTGTTAGTGCGTCTAGGAGCAACAGAGTTTTCGCAGAAAAAAACGCTTGACCGCAGGATGCCCCCACTCATCCATATTGGCAATGCCCTCACCTGCTGAAAGATGACTTATGCTCTAATCTAGGCATTACACTGTTAAAGGCAGTTTGAATGTATTTTCTTCACTCTGGACTAGACATGTTTATAATGGTGCTCTGGACAGCGGTTGAAGGTGACATTGCTACAGAGATGGTGCAGGAGGACAACTTATACTGTAAGTTTGTGGCTGCAGTTTTTTTTTTTTCTTTGAATTTTAACAGAAATTTCATTAATATACTCGCTACTCTTTTTTCCTTAGTACATTACTGTGTATATATAGATATATATATATATATATATAGAAATAGGTTGAGACCACCAGTGGAATGGGAAGGATGACTGTACACTTTACATAGTCACTGGGGCTTATTGGTTTATTAACTCTGCAAAAGTGCTACATTGGACCATCAATAGTTTGAAAGCAATAGCATCCCATTGCAAAGAGAGCTTCTCCACTGGTAAATCCTGTAGCATTTAATGGGTATTCCTATATGTATATCCTATATATGCAATAGCCAGACCAAGGAACACCCCAGCTTAAGATATAATTATTCATTAGGATTGAGCAAGTTTGCTTCCTCCTACACGATACAGTCATCACCAAAAGTAATTGGTCATGACAGCAGTTAAGGCAAGTTTTTTGATCCTTCTTTGCACAGCAGGTAATTATTATATTCGGGTGGAGCTTATCTGATTAAAGTTTAATCTCATCTGCTTCATTTTATTTTGAGCAGTAATTACAAGCATTTACGTGTGTCCTGTGCACAGTATCAGCAATACACACAGATCCTCACACCCAAAGGCTGATTCACAAGTTCTACAGGTATGTAGGTGGTAATGATGGACGTTGATAACCATCTTGAAAAAGGCCAACCTTTACTAACAAGTAAGCATGGCCATATGTGACCTAACAACAGAGCTGGATTAAGAATATACTGGGGCTTGACAGATAATAAATTGGGACCCCCATATATAAAAGTCAGGAGCAAACAAAATGCGTCTGCAAAAACACAAGATTTCAAGTGCATGCAGGAAAAAAATAGATTACTTTTCAAGCACCACTACAGCAAAAAAATGATGAACTGTATTTTAGTAACTGCAAGGCAATACCTTTAAATATAGTATTAAATATATGAATGAATTTTTCCTCCTATACATGCCTTTATTGATATTTTTCTTCACATTTACGTGCAGGCTAGCAAAACTGACACTCATAGGGGTTAGAAGAAAACATAGAACCACACTGGTGTGCTTACAACTAGGTATGCACCAATACCGGTATCGCCACCGATACCAAGTATTTTCACAAATACTTGCATGCATGGAAATGCTTCCGATATCCAAAAGAGATACTTTGGGGTGCGATTTGTGTCAATACAAAATGATTGTGCGTAAATCACGCTGCAAAGAATCATATGCAGTTTGAACATGGATATGGTGCGATTCCTGTGTGAATCGCATGCGACTTCCCAGACTGCTACTGTGGGAACCCAGGCTGAAATCACTATGACAAGCCTAGGTCCACACAGAGGCAGTGGGGAAAGTGCATGCGATTTGGGCAGGAATCGCACTGCATTCCTGTTCAATTTGCATGCGATTCTTTGCAGTGCAAGTTGTGCTCATTCATTTTGTATGGACGCAAATCGCAGCGCAAAGTATCGGTACTTGCTATCAGTGAGTGCTTGACCCAAAAGTATCAGTACTCGTACCCGCCGATAAAAAAAGGGCATCCCTACTTACAACGCTTACAATTTTATTTCATATGGCTTGCACCTTTGTTTCAAAACAACAGAAAAAGCTGTTATTGTTTAAAATGTTGCTGTAGATAGAATATTAATGAATAAAATGGACTACACTAGTGCCCAGAATTCAAGGAAAGAATTACAAAGCCCTAGCTCGCAGCATAGATGTGTGCACAGGGTGCCAACTGTCTTGAAAGACAAACACATTATTGGGACCCCCAGCAGTTTCAGGTGCTCCCGGCTCTCAGGAAGACTGCAGGAACATACTCCTCCTTGCTTTCTTCTAGTACTGCAATTAGGAGTGGGCGGGATGGGGATGCGCCTTGCCTTGGAGATTGCACTTGGCCCGCCTTCTTCTGGTGATGTGTCAAGTGTGCACTGAGCAGAAGTCAGAGGGAGTGTGTGCTAAAACTATACAGTATATATACAGTATCTCACAAGTGAGTACACCCCTCACATTTTTGTAAATATTTTATTATACCTTTTCATGTGACAACACTGAAGAAATTACACTTTGCTACAATGTAAAGTAGTGAGTGAGTGTACAGAATGTATAACAGTGTAAATGTGCTGCCCCCCCCCCCCCCCCCCAAATAACTCAAAACTCAGCCAGGGCCAGATTAAGAGCATCATGGGCTTGGTGCTGAGGATTTTGAAGGGACTTAAGAGCCATGCCTCGGCATGCGCCCTGAGGAGGAAGGGTGCAGCCGCACAGGCCTAATACAACATGGGGTTCCCTCTCTGAAGCCCATAAACACATCCATGCATCGGCAACTGTCCCTTTGTGTCTGGCCTTTGTGCTGTGTGGGGAGGTTCTTCTGTGTTTACAAGTGACAGTGAATCTGGCCAGCCCGGGCCTATATTAAGGTAGGGGCCTGGAGCTGCAGCTCCAATAGCCCCAAGTTAATCCGGCCCTGCACACAGCCATTAATGTCTAAACCGCTGGCAACAAAAGTGAGTACACCTCTAAGTGAAAATGTCTAAATTGGACCCAAAGTGTCAATATTTTGTGTGGCCACCATTATTTTCCAGCACTGGTTTAACCCTCTTGGGCATAGAGTTCACCAGAGCTTCACATGTTGCCACTGGAGTCCTCTTCAACTCCTCCATGATGACATCACGGAGATGGTGGATGTTAGAGACCTTGCGCTCCTCCACCTTCCTGTTTTGAGGATGCCCCACAGATGTTCAATAGGGTTTAGTTCTGGAGACATGCTTGGCCAGTCCATCACCTTTACCCTCAGCTTCTTTATCAAGGCAGTGGTCGTCTTGGAGGTGTGTTTGGGGTCGTTATCATGTTGCAATACTGCCCTGCGGCCCAGTCTCCGAAGGGAGGAGACTATGCTCTACTTCAGTATGTCACAGTACATGTTGGTATTCATGGTTCCCTCAATGAACTGTAGCTCCCCAGTGCCGACAGCACTTATGCAGCCCCAGTCCATGACACTCCTACCACCATGCTTGACTGTAGGCAAGACACACTTGTCTTTGTACTCCTCACCTGGTTGCCGCCACACACGCATGACACAATCTGAACCAAATAGGTTTATATTGGTCTCATGAGACCACAGAACATGGTTCCAGTAATCCATGTCCTTAGTCTGCTTGTCTTCAGAAAACTATTTGTGGCTTTTTTGTGCATCATCTTTAGAAGAGACTTCCTTCTGGGACGACAGCCATGCAGACCAATTTGATGCAGTGCGCGGCGTATGGTCTGAGCACTGACAGGCTGACCCCTTAACCTCTGCAATGCTGGCAGCACGTCTATTTCCCAAAGACAACATCTGGATATGGTGCTGAGCATGTGCACTCAACTTCTTTGGTCGACCATGGCAAGACCTGTTGTAAGTGGAACCTGTCCTGTTAAACCGCTGTATGGTCTTGGCCACCGTGCTGCAGCTCAGTTTAACGGTCATGGCAATCTCCTAATAGCCTAGGCCAGTGATGGCAAACCTTGACACCCCAGATGTTTTGGAACTACATTTCCCATGATGCTCATGCACTCTGCAGTGTACTTGAGCATCATGGGAAATGCAGTTCCAAAACATCTGGGGTGTCAAGGTTTGCCATCACTGGCCTAGGCCATCTTTATGTAGAACAACAATTCTTTTTTTCAGATCCTCAGAGATTTCTTTGCCTTGAGGTGCCATGTGGAACTTCCAGTGACCAGTATGAGAGAGTTAGAGCAATAACACCAAATGTAACACACCTGATACCTTGTAACACTAACGATTCACACGACACCGGGGAGGGAAAATGGCTTTTGGGCCCAACTTGGAAATGTTTACTTAGGGATGTACTTACGTTTGTTGCCAGTGGTTTAGATGTGAATGGCTGTGTGTTGAGTTATTTTGAAGAGACAACACATTTACACTGTTATACAAGCTGTACACTCACTACTTTACATTGGAGCAAAGTGTAATTTCCTCAGTGTTGTCACATGAAAAGATATAATAAAATATTTACGAAAATGTGAGGGGTGTACTCACTTTTGTGAGATACTGTATATACACACACACAGGCATGTTTGAGCTTTGGAGTGCACACTCTAATGTAATAGGCTGCACATACCTATGGCTCACTGGTATCGCCCTGTTCTTTATAACTGATAGAGGAAACATAATATATGTATGGTGCTCCTGCTCCTTATGGGCCATACACACTATAAGATTTTCTGAAGACTTTTTCCTTTAGACTTACCAAAACCATATAATATGAGGTCAAACCTAAACACTTTCAATTTGTATGCAATCAGGCAGGCCCTTGCACTACATAGAAAAGGTAAATCTGAAGGAAATCTAACCACAAAAGTTGGATAGTGTGTATCCAGCTTTGGGCTTGATTCACATCTATGCATGTTGCTTTTGAGCGTTTCAGCAGTGCTTTTTGGTGTGCTTTCTACCTTTTTTTTAACAGCGTTTTTACAGCTATTTACTGTCATTTTGCCGTGAATTGCGTTTTGCTTTTTTTTTCACATTTACTGTATATATCTGGTTGCAAAGAAGCGGACTGGGAAGTTGGCCGCTGCGTCCTTAACATCCAAGAGTCATCAGTGGTCCCTGCTGACAGCTGAATGTAAAAAAAAAAAAAGAATTGCCGGCAAAAAATAATTTGTGAAAAAAAACGGCGTGGAGTCCTCCCCTAGGTCCATACCAGGCTCTTTGGGTCTGGTATGGATTTAGAGGGGTCACCCCCACGCCAAAATTTAAGAAAAAAATGGTGTGGGGTCCACCCCAAAATCCATACCAGACTCTTATCTGAGCATGCTTTGGAGCAAGGAGGGCTCTGCCCCCCCCCCCACCCCAAAGCATCTTGTCCCCATCTTGATGAAGAGGCCCGTGTCCCCATGAACATGGGGACAAGGTGATTTGGGGTGGGATCGAGAGGGTTCCTAGGTGAGTATTAGGGGGCTATATGGGGAGCAGCACACAGAAGGTTTTTTACCTTCATGCATAGAATGCACAAAGGTAAAAAACATTCAGCCTTTACAGCCACATTAGTGCATGCCCTGCATTAAGGTGAAACAACTTTCAAATGCAGCTCCCCTTAAACACTTACTTAGTCTTCTCTTGATTCAGCTCTGTAACAACTGCAGCAGCTTTTCTCCTATCTTTCCTCTCTCACAGGCTTGGCTGAGAGCAGTGAGAGCAATTGGCTTGCTATGGGGATACCTGGAGAAGAGGAGGAGCAGAGAGTATCAGCGGGGGATCCCAGAAGAGGAGGTTCGGGTCTACTCTGTGCAAAACCATTGCACAGAACAGGTAAGTATAACCCTATTTTTTATTTGTGATTACTGTTATTTCTGATCTCTACTCAAGAAATTCCTTGCATAAAATCCGACATATTAGCAGACGGCGAGCATATGACCACACAGAGGGCTTGGATAGCCCAGGACTCCGGGTCCATATAAGTGGATAGCCGTGCATATAGGCCTTATTTATCTGCCTGAAGTGTTTCTTGGTCTGAGGAGAGGTCAACTGTGTTATCTTGTAGGACAAGTTTGGGGATATCCCTCCCACAAACTGCACAGAAAAAAGAGCCCTTTGAACCTGGTTTAATTTGTAACAATATAAACACTAGATTGATTGGATCTGGGGGTGAACGCACATATGAATGAACAAACCAGGAAGAGGATACCCATTTGCTGAGGGGTGACTATACCCCAAGATGCTTAAGTGGAGCCATATCCAACAGCTTTGACCTTGATGACACAGCTGGGACCTAATATGTCGGATTTTATGCAAGGAATTTCTTTCTGATACCTATATAAAGTATATGTGGTGAACACGGAGGTATTATCTTCCGAACTGCCTATGCATCGCTATAGCCCTGCCGCCTAACACAAGTCACTGTTCAAAAAGGAAACATCGGTCTGTTATGGTCTCTCAGGCCCTGAGGAAGCCTTAAGCGAAACGCGTCGGCTTGCTGGGGACCTACCGTGACCGAATTCAGCTTGAGACCCATCATCCACCTACACAGGCTTTGTTGTTCGCTCTAATCCCTTTTGGGATATGTTTCTATATAAACAGTGATGTTAGAATTGATTTTAACCATTTTGCGTGTTATCTTGTTGCTATCATACATGCATGGTCACCCATGCTTGCTTTTTACTTACTACAATAAAATGTTTTTTTGATTTTACAATTGGTTTTGGCTCTGATCCTTCTACTCCCACTGGCCCGCAAAGCCCCGCCTTTTTCTATCCCAATGTTTTTCATTAATCCTCAACAGGGGTAAGGGCCTATCCTACACGGCATTTTTTTGTTTACTAAGTGTAGCAATATTGTTAAATTTAATGAAGGTACAACATTTAGCAACTCACATGGTTGATGATTGGAACAGGCACATCTAAGGATGCAGACATCCAGGCTAAAGCTGTCCACATAGACCATCCTCCGCACCACCATCTACGTCATCCCTTCCATGCTGCTCCTCGCTTTCAGATCGCTTTACTGCAGGGTGGTCTTCCCGGTCAGGATTAAAGACTGGCAGCCGGCGGTGCAGAAAATAGTCTATGTGGACAGCTTTACCTCGGATGCCTGCATACTTAGATGTGCCTGTTTTATTTATCAACCATGTGAGTTGCTAAATGTTGTACCTTCATTAAATGGAACCATATTGCTGCACTTAGAGGCGCCTCTCTTCTCTTTGATACTCTGTAGCTCCTGCTGGATTTTGCTTCTAATCCCCTTGTGGAAGCAGCTATTTGTGGATGGACATTTTATTGGTTATATAACCTATCGCAATGCTATAATCTTTTTATATGGAGTATAAACTGAAGGATTTATGAATAAATGGTTGTGGAACGAATCATCTGAGTTTCCATTATTTCTTATGGGAAAATTCGCTTTGATATAAGAGTGCTTTTGATTACAAGCATGCTTCCGGAAAGAATTATGCTCGCAATCCAAGGTTTTACTGTACTGTTATTTTTTAAAACACTTCAATATTTAGCCCCGGTTCACATTTGTGCAATTGCAGAAATCGCATGTAATTCGGAGCGCACTGCTCCTAAATTGCATGCGATCTCATGTGCGGTGCGAATTTCAGCCATACACTTTGTATGGCTGAATTCGCACCCCATCCGCAATAAACTCGCACATGAGGCTTTTTTTCATAAGCAGCAGAATCGGATCGCATAGTGGTTCACACACTAGTGCGATCCGATTCTGTGCGAACTTGCAGATCGCACTGCGATATGCGATCGCAACTGGGAGTGTCGTTAACTTTTAATTGACACCCCCTGCGTATTGCATATGGCAGTGTGAACTGCCAGAGGTGCGGATGCGATGCGGGATTACGCTACATTATCGCAGCTTTCCCGCATCGCACAAATGTGAACCGGCACTTAGAATAGTAATCATCACTTAGTAGCAATTCAGTTCTATGCTGCACAGCTTTTAGTACTAACAGTGATGGAACTCCAGTATAGAAAGTTGGCAAGGATCTGCTTGCAGGAACAGATACATTACCTTTTATTTACTGTACATTTCCCTACCTGTCTTCCTTTTGCTCTTTTCCGTTTCATGTTTTAATATCTCTTTGTTTCTGTTTATTCTACAGTATGGAGATTTGTATAATAAGGACTCATGGTGACATAGGCGGAACTCCAAAAAATGTTTACTTACATATATAATTATTAATAATAATTTAAATGACACGCAGACTTGCATATATATGGTATAATTTGGCCGAGGCCTTTTATTAAATTAACATACATAAACTAGTTCAGCCCTAGAGCTCGAACTAGCAAACAAATATATATTCTATATATATATATATATATATATATATATATATATATATATATATATATATATATATATATATATAAATAAATATATATATATAACCACCGTAACTTAGCCCTGAAGCTCAAGTTACCCAACTTTGACAACATTTTAATAACACGTTACCCAAAAACACACAATAACTAACACCAATTATGGGCGGGAGCGCGGTACGAAATCCTGCTCTGCTCCTGCTAACTGCCAGAATATTGACTACCTTATCTATTTTTAGAGGGGATCAGTCAGCTTCTAGGTGGTCAAATTTTACCATTTTAACCAATTAACGGTAAGTTCTTCTTTCTAACTGACCAATCATTTTCATTCCCTAAACTGACCAATCCCTAACTAATGCTTAGTTAGCCAATCCATAATGACTATAATGGACCTTATGACCTTTTGTTGTCCTGCCATGTCCCCATATATGCAGAGTGAGTACTGTGACTCACACTGCATTTTCATGGTGACATTGGCGGAACTCCAAAAAATATTTACTTGCATTATTAATAATAATTTAAATGACACGCAGACTTGCATATATATGGTATGATTTGGCCGAGGCCTTTTATTAAATTAACATAACAACATACATAAACTAGTTCAGCCCTAGAGCTCGAACTAGCAAACAAATATATATTCTATATATATATATATATATATATATATATATACAGTTGTGTTCAAAATTATTCAACCCCCAATGCTGTAAAGGGTTTTAGGGAATTTAGTGTACATTTGTAATTGTATTCAGAATGAAATCCTACAAGGACTTCTTAAAGAACCATATGCAACTAAAATGACATCAATTGGTTTTGTAATACAGTAGTAAATGTTTCTTTTGTGAATTCTTCATTGACACAATTATTCAACCCCTTAAAGACTACCACTCTGAAGAACAGAGGTTCATTGAAGTGTTTTCAATCAGGTATTGAAAACACCTGTGGATGTCAGTAAGCAGCAATAAAGCCTAATAAGCACCAATTAGGCAGCTTTAAAATGACTGTGATACTCAGCTCCTTCTAGACATTTACTGGTGTAAAATGTGAAGTCTAGAGAATGGTCCAGGAAGACAAGAGAAGAGGTGATTACTCTTCACAGGAAGGGCAATGGCTATAAGAAGATTGCAAAGATGTTAAACATATTAAGAGTCACCATAGGAAGCATCATTCGCAAATTCAAGGCAAAGGGCACTGTTGAAACGCTACCTGGTCGTGGCAAAAAGAAGATGCTGACTTTGATTGCTGTGCGCTACCTGAAGCATAGAGTGGAGAAAAGTTCCCATGTGACTGCTGAGGAACTGAGAAAAGATTTGTCAGGTGTGGGTACTGAAGTTTCTGCTCAGACAATACGGCGCACACTGAGTAATGAAGGCCTCCATGCCAGAACTCCCAGGCGCACCCCTTGCTGTCTCCAAAGAATAAGAAGAGTCGACTGCAGTATGCCAAAAGTCATGTGGACAAACCACAGAAGTTTTGGGATAGTGTTCTGTAGACTGATGAAACAAAATTAGAACTGTTTGGGGGTCAATCATGCTTTGGGGCTGTTTTGCTTCTGCAGGTACAGGGAAGCTTCAGCGTGTGCAAGGTACCATGAATTCTCTTCAGTACCAGGAGATATTGGATGACAATGTGATGAAGTCCGTCACAAACCTGAGGCTTGGGAGACGTTGGACCTTTCAACAAGACAATGATCCCAAGCATACCTCCAAGTCCACTAGAGCATGGTTGCACATTAAAGGCTGGAACATTTTGGAGTGGCCATCACAGTCACCAGACTTAAATCCGATTGAGAACCTCTGGTGGGACTTAAAGAAAGCAGTTGCAGTGCACAAGCCTAAGAATGTGACTGAACTGGAGGCTTTTGCCCATGACGATTGGGGGGAGATACCCGTAGATCGCTGCAAGACACTTGTGTCAAGCTATGCTTCACGTTTAAAAGCTGTTATAACTGTAAAAGGATGTTGTACTAAGTACTAAGATTGAATGTCACTTGGGGGTTGAATAAAACTGATAATGATGTGAGCACAGAGTGAGCACAGAAAAGACATTTGTGGTTATTTCATTATAAATGTTATGTTATATTTGTCTGACCAACACGTGCCTCTTTGATTTAATTGTAAGCAGGATGACTGAATGATCAAAATCAATGTCAAACTGGCCAAAACAATCAATTTCAGTGGGGGTTGAATAATTTTGAACACAACTGTATGTATATATATATATATATATATATATATATATAACCACCGTAACTTAGCCCTGAAGCTCAAGTTACCCAACTTTGACAACATTATAATAACACATTACCCACAAGCCACAAGCCTTGCACATATATATACTTATGTGCATGGCACCACCACCAAGCCTGCGGCCCTTTCTATGCAAGTCTGCAGATCCAAGTTAAAGATGTCCATAGCAACATCTGGAAGATGAATCCCATCATTCCTATAAAAACCCAGCAACCCACCTTCTAGGTCCAAGTGTCTAAATGAAAAACTGCCAATATAAGGCATGAATTTAGACACAGCCCTATTTAGACGCTTCCTATTTCTATCTAAAAATTTAAAATTGTCAGAAAACCATACTAAGCATGGGATAATTTCCGAAAAAAAAAACTACATTCCGGAAATTAAGATTTAAAAAATAACAAATCAGTCTTAATGTTAAGCAATAGATCAATAAGTTTCCTAGAACTGAGATCATTGCCCCCCACATGAAAAATAATAACATCAGGCTTAGGCCAGCAATGACTCAGATCATCAAAAACACCAATCAGCTCAGTCCACTTCATACCTCTCTTGCCAAACCAAAAGTACGAATAGTGGATTGCGATATTCCCAAAGTGGTGCCATAAATCCGCAAAGATGCTCTTCGGTGGGCCCAAAAAATGTATGAATGTCCAATAATCCATATAATCCTAGGTTGACCTGCAATCAAATGTAATATTTAGGACGAATGTACGTCTTAAAAGCATCAGAGCGCCATCTGCCCATAGCCTAAATGGAAGAATCAGACATACCAGAATTAGCGGCCGTAGTAGCAGCACCCATCCTCAAACGAATGGGAGGATATGGGCAAATGGCTCAGATTTAAACTAAATAAGCATTTTTTCAAAATGGCGCCAAATTGAAAAACAGTGAGAGGCGAACCATCAGCATGAATAAAGAAATGATAAAATGGTAAAGGCCGAAGACATACAAATCTCTCAGCCAAAGAAACTGGGCAAATCGCCAGATCCTCATACCTGAGTAAAGAAATCCATTGTCCTTGACCTAATTGGTCAGTTTTAGAGCGCCGAAGAAAAATGTGCAAATTATTATTCATAATGGAAACATCACCATAAACAAGATCATTCATTGCATTGGATTTAGAAGCCACCAGTTCGGATATGCGGAATGCTCCGAAATAACAAAAAGAAAACGCACAAGAGAATAAAAGGGCCTCAAAGTTCGAGGAGCAAACAGAAGATGTAGCAGACCAAATGTCCTTAAGGAGAGATAAGGACATTGCAAACCTACGATCAACATTCACATGCCCTTTCTTATAACCCCTCAATGCCGTTTTGACAGAGAAAAGTTGAATGCAAGATGGACCACCATGAAGTTTAAGGAAAAATGAAATTCCAGCCAAAATTTTGACCACATGGGAATAAGAGTACCCATAGCCCATCAAAACATCCAAAAAAGACAGATTAATGGATTCTGTAACAGGAAACTGTGGGAAACCTTTGGCCTTAGTAAACGAAACCCACATATTCCACGCAGAGCAATAAGAACGCCAGGTGGAAGGCGCCACTGAATCCTTGACAGCTACAGCAACATTTTTTAAATCAAATCCCACAAATGTGGAGGGCAAGGAAGGCCCGACGGATCCGCTCCAGGTACCAAATCGAAAAAACGGTCTGTCTGTAAGTGAGATAAAGAATCCGCAACCGTGTTAAAGTGACCAGGAACATACTTTGCCTTCAACCATATATTACATTTTAAACACTGGAGAACTAAGTACCTAAGAAGAAAAATTACTGGCAGAGAACGAGAAGAAAGGCAATTAATTGCAAACACAACTCCCTTGTTATCAGAATGCAACAATATCCTTTTATTACTAAATTGAGTACCCCACAGCTCCAATGACACAACTACAGGGAACAACTCAAGGAGAACAATGCTACTAATCGCACCCTTCTCTACCCAATCAGAATGCCATGCTCCAGCGGACCAATGACCATTACAGAAAGCCCCGTAGCCATGTGCACCAGAAGCATCTGTATACAAAGCTAAAGCATCAGCAGAGCAAAATTGCTTTTGCCATACCAACGAGCCATTAAATTGCTGCAAAAACTCAAACCAAACCAGCAAATCTGCTTTAATAGCAGGCGACAGAATTACATAACTTGAAGGAGATAAACCAGCAATTGCCCTATATATAAACGTTTGGTAAATGCCCTGCCCATAGGCATAACTCTGGACGCAAAATTCAACAAGCCCAACAAAGATTGCACAACCTTCATACGAACCTTATCTTTTAACAAAAGGGAATGTAAAAGATTGCGCATTTTTTCAATCTTGTCCATAGGCAGCCTGAAAACCACGGCGACTGTATCAATCTGGATACCAAGAAATTCCAAACATGTTGTGGGAAAAACCATTTTGCCTTCAGCCAAAGGTACACCAAAGGCCTGACAAATAATTTTGAATTCAGTTAAAATAAATAAGCATTCAAAATTGTCAAGCTTACCAATAAACAAGAAGTCGTCCAAGTAATGTAAAATCCCATTTGAACCAGTTTTAGACGACACCACCCACCCTAAAAAACTCAAAAACAACTCGAAATATAAACAAGAAATAGAGCAGCCCATGGGCAAGCATTTGTCGAAAAAGAAATTATTCTCAAAAACAAAACCTAAAGAATTGAAGGCCGCCGGATTAATAGGTAGCAACCGAAAAGCCGATTTAATGTCTGCTTTAGCAATTAAAGCTGCAGAACCTACACACCTAATTTTTTCCAGAACATCTTCAAAAGATGCATAAGACACTGAGCAAAGTGACGAGTCAATGTCATCATTCAACGATAATCCTTCAGGGAAAGAAAGGTGGTGAATGAATCGAAATTCCCCAGGCTCCTTCTTTGGAATAATACCCAAAGGGGAAACCCTAAAATTTACAAAAGTAGGCGAAGCAAAAGGCCCAGTCACCCTTCCACATTCAAATTCCTTCAAAATTTTTGACCTAACTATAGCAGGATACAAAGCAATGGAAGGCAGATTAGGCCTAACTATACAACCCTTACCTGAAAAAGAAGGCAATGGAAACCCAAACCGAAAACCAAAAGAGAGTAAGCTAGCAGCCTCACGGTTTGGGTAAGCCTGTAACCAGGGGAGCATTCTTACTAAGTTCACCCGAATTGCCGCTCTTAAGAAAAGATGATCTTTGGAAGAATGACAAACCAACGAACCACCTTTCCTAAAACACTTAGCAGCAGGGTGAGAGCCAGCGCAAATAGAACATTCGTGTTTGAACCTACATGTGAGAGGCCATTTACACTGGCCATCATTAAATCCAAAGCATAAACCCTTACGGTGTACCCCTTGAGTAGAAGGCTTTTGCAAATTGGGTTGTTTCTGAGGCAACAGCAAATTCAGCCATAGGCCGACATCCTTAACCCCCCAAGATAGGGACTTATGGATTGACAACTTTTGCCGGAAGGCCTCGTCATATGCAAACCAACCCATACCAGGAAAATCTTTATAGGCCTCTAACACTATGTCCAAGTGTTGAAAAAGGCCACTACACATGTCAGGGCGTCTTTCACCTAAAATACGGGCATAGATACAAAAACCCTGAAGCCAGTTATTAAAAGATCTCGGTGGAGACTTAGTTCATCACCAGCTTTCTCAACATCAAATTTAGAGTACTTGAAACCTGGCAACAACGATAACACATCAATAAAATCCCCATTCCAAATCCTACTCTTAACTGACTCAGGCAAATGAAAGCCAAGTGGAGAGACACTACAAGGCAATGCTTCCTTAAATGAAATACCAGGGACAGACTTAGTAATAACAGGCATCGACATTGCAGCATTACTGCCATCATTGGAACAATTGCAAGTACAGTGCCTTGCAAAAGTATTCGGCCCCCTTGAATTTTTCGACCTTTTGCCACATTTCAGGCTTCAAATATAAAGATATAAACTGTAATTTTTTGTGAAGAATCAACAACAAATGGGATGCAATCATGAAGTGGAATGAAATTTATTGGATATTTCAAACTTTTTTAACAAATAAAAGACTGAAAAATTGGGCGTGCAAAATTATTCAGCCCCCTTAAGTTAATACTTTGTAGTGCCACCTTTTGCTGCGATTACAGCTGTAAGTCGCTTGGGGTATGTCTCTATCAGTTTTGCACATCGAGAGACTGACATTTTTGCACATTCCTCCTTGCAAAACAGCTCGAGCTCAGTGAGGTTGGATGGAGAGCGTTTGTGAACAGCAGTTTTCAGTTCTTTCCACAGATTCTCGATTGGATTCAGGTCTGGACTTTGACTTGGCCATTCTAACACTTGGATATGTTTATTTGTGAACCATTCCATTGTAGATTTTGCTTTATGTTTTGGATCATTGTCTTGTTAGAAGACAAATCTCCGTCCCAGTCTCAGGTCTTTTGCAGACTCAATCAGGTTTTCTTCCAGAATGGTCCTGTATTTGGCTCCATCCATCTTCCCATCAATTTTAACCATCTTCCCTGTCCGTGCTGAAGAAAAGCAGGCCCAAACCATGATGCTGCCACCACCATGTTTGACAGTGGGGATGGTGTGTTCAGGGTGATGAGCTGTGTTGCTTTTACGCCAAACATAACGTTTTGCATTGTTGCCAAAAAGTTCGATTTTGGTTTCATCTGACCAGAGCACCTTCTTCCACATGTTTGGTGTGTCTCCCAGGTGGCTTGTGGCAAACTTTAAATGACACTTTTTATGGATATCTTTAAGAAATGGCCATTCTTCCATAAAGGCCAGATTTTTGCAGTATACGACTGATTGTTGTCCTATGGACAGAGTCTCCCACCTCAGCTGTAGATCTCTGCAGTTCATCCAGAGTGATCATGGGCCTCTAGGCTGCATCTCTGATCAGTCTTCTCCTTGTATGAGCTAAAAGTTTAGAGGGACGGCCAGGTCTTCGTAGATTTGCAGTGGTCTGATACTCCTTCCATTTCAATATTATCGCTTGCACAGTGCTCCTTGGGATGTTTAAAGCTTGGGGAAATCTTTTTGTATCCAAATCTGGCTTTAAACTTCTCCACAACAGTATATCGGACCTGCCTGGTGTGTTCCTTGTTCTTCATGATGCTCTCTGCGCTTTAAACGGACCTCAGAGACTATCACAGTGCAGGGGCATTTATACGGAGACTTGATTACACACAGGTGGATTCTATTAATCATCATTAGTCATTTAGGTCAACATTGGATAATTCAGAGATCCTCACTGAACTTCTGGAGAGAGTTTGCTGCACTGAAAGTAAAGGGGCTGAATAATTTGGCGCGCCCAATTTTTCAGTTTTTTATTTGTTCACAAAGTTTGAAATATCCAATAAATTTCGTTCCACTTCATGATTGTGTCCCACTTGTTGTTGATTCTTCACAAAAAAATTACAGTTTTATATCTTTATGTTTGAATACTGAAATGTGGCAAAAGGTCGCAAAGTTCAAGGGGGCCGAATACTTTCGCAAGGCACTGTACATGTAGCAGAAGGAACAACGTCTGCACCCAAACTTGGAAAGGAAGAAGCATTATCACTTGTACTTGCTAAAGGAGAAATACCTTCCCCAACAACAATATTACTAGAAACATTAGCAGACATCGTATCATTACAAAATGATGATAAAAAAGTACAAATTTTAGCAGCAATCACATTAGAAAACTGCTCACCTTCAGTTACTGCGTCACTACGGACCGCAGTAACATTTGCAGGAAGCAGTTGACCCGCAGAAACTCGTTCAGAAGAAGCAGCCACCGACACTGGAACCGTTGTGATGTTTGAAACGACTGGAACCTCCGATGCACTGCAATCACCGCTGGCCGCCGACTCTCAATCCTGTGGTAAAGGGGGGAAGTTAACCGGGCGGGGGACTGAATGACGGGCACCAACAGTACCTTTATTAGAAAACCTCCCCTTCTTGTGGTGGCAAGCCTCATTTGTAGCAGATGTTGCAGGACCAGGAGCAAATCTACTCGGTCGTTTAGATATCCGACGCGGACGACCTCCATCTTGACCGGAACCGCCGGGCTCATCCTGATGACACAGCCGGATATCGTCACCGGGGTCACTCACAGCTTGAGCCGCAATAGGACGACCGCTCTGCCCGGAAGCCACGTCATCCCGGAGGTCAGCCGGAACAGGAAACACAGCATCAGCGATCAACGAAGACTGCGGCTGTGACCGAATATCCACCGGAGCAATGGACAGGCATTTCTCCATCCACGCTTGGCCATCCTCGCAGCCAGCTCTCTCCTTCAATCTACGCAATAAGGACTCCATCACAGGTAACAGCACGACACTATGTCCAAACAAAATCCTGCTCTGCTCCTGCTAACTGCAAGAATATTGACTACCTTATCTATTTTTATAGGGGATCAGTCAGCTTCAAGGTGGTCAAATTTTACAATTTTAACCAATTAACGGTAAGTTCTTCTTTCTAACTGACCAATCATTTTCATTCCGTAAACTGACCAATCCCTAACTAATGCTTAGTTAGCCAATCCATAACGACTATAACGGACCTTATGACCTTTTGTTGTCCTGCCATGTCCCCATATATGCAGAGTGAGTACTGTGACTCACACTGCATTTTCATTCCCCCATCTTGCCATTACTGCATGTAACACTTACATCATCACTGAGTTTGCAGCATCCCTAAAATTGTATGAATAGCCCAATGTTTTTTTAAGTTTTGGATATGCTAGAAAAGAATTAGAATCCAGGTTTTTATCCTGTTAATGCCTCCACTGATGAGAGTCACTTTGTCTTTTTGGCCTACTAACCAATGTCACTGAGACAGAAAGTAGTGTGAAACTTAAAGTTAGAGTTGTCATTAGAACAAAAGTTGAGGGTAAATCTTCCAATGGGGACACCTGTTAAAGTGGCAACTAAGAGAACGTTTCCCCTTAAATTGTACAGATTTCCTTTTACTTCCTATGGCATCTCTGGGACAGTAATTAAAGGAAAATTTTGAATCATGAACCCAGCACCTGGCTCAAGGCTACGGTGCATTAATTGCATTAAAATGTGCCCTTTGGTAATAAAAGAAAGCAAACTTAAAAGAACGAGCATGCAGGAGGTGGCACACTCACCCCCTGAATGCCTGGAAGCTGCTACTTAGCCACTGAAAAGCAGTCCACAGTGGATCGCTTTTTAGAGACTCCCCAAGTGTGCACTTAACCTTATATGAGAATATTGTGCTCTATTCCTAATTTTTTCACTGATATTTATATATTTTCAGCAAATTGATTGAAGCTATAAATTTTACTTATGAAAATTTAGAATAAACATCTCATGCAGTGGAATAACATTCCTACAGGGTGTCTCCAACTTAAAAGCTGACCTTGATGCACTGTTTAATTAGGCGACTATGTGGCAAATGAGGTTTAATTTTGATAAATGAAGAGTTAAGGACTTGGGGGCTAAACACATACATGCATCATACATTATAGGAGGAGAACCACTGGGGGAGTCAATGGCAAAGAGGGATCTCAATGTTCAGCTGGATCATAGACCTAAGCATTCAATGCCAAGCTGTCAATTCTAAAGCATGTGTAGCACCCTCCTAGCTAGGTAGGTGCTAGGTAAAAGCATCTGTTGCTCCTGCTGCTTATCAGGGGAGTCTAATCTATTAGATTGCCTTTCACATGTTTCAAGGTGTGATTCACTGGGTCTGAGGGAGTGTCCCCACTGTATCCAATGAGGAAGCTTGTTGGACAGTGGAGGAAACCCAGACAGTGACACATCATGTTTTATGGCAGTCCCAGTGGGAGGGCATTACTGCAATGCATCGTGGGATTGACCATAAATACGGAGGGGACATGTGACAGGGCGTCTTTGGCAGGAAGCAGAGTCCCAGGAGGAGGCAGATGGCTGGTCTCTCCTCCTGCAGGTGTGAGGAAGGTGGTTCAGGCAGTCGGCCTAGTGAGCTGGGTGTGGAGCTGAGCTACAGAGGATCCAGAGTGCTGTCAGTGGAGTTGGTGGCAGAGTCTCTCAGGAAAAACAGTGTCATGAGCACTCAGGGATCTGCCAAAGGGTCTGCCTAGGAAAAGGGATCACTCCAGAGAAGTCAGGGGATCAAGGAGCTAGCTCACACAGGAAGTGTAACAGTAAAGGGGGTGCCGTGTAGTTGACCCTGAAGAATAGGAACAAAGGGGGTGCCAGGAAGGGCCCTGAAGATTGTTCTGCAGTACAGTACAGTTTACCTCAGGAAGTTCACTCAATTCTACTTCACTGCTTATGACAAGGTGATGCAGCAGCCTAGCCGTGACTAGCATTATACAGTGCTACTCAGCGTTACTCAGTGTTACTCAACATTAATCAGCCATCCCAGCTAATTGTGCATAGTTATACAAGTTGGAGTATCCCACTTATTCCCTTCTCCCATCCAAGTTCTCAATAAAAACACAAAAACCAAAGCTACTGGATTGTTTCCTGACTGAGCCAAAATTACTTGGAGAATGTTGAACTGCCATGTTGTTGCTAATGGTAACCCAGGGGAACCCGTAACCAGCAACTCCCAAGTGAGTAGTGCTACACATGCAAAATACTTATTATTAAAAGAGATATGGACGACTCCAGAGAGAGAGACACACTATTTAGCCCCATACAAAGAATTAGTAATACCTGATCTGGAATATTCAGTTCAGTTTTGGGTACAAGTTTACAAAAAGGATATCGGGGAAAGTGTCGAGAATGACAACCAAACTAATAAGGGACAGGAGGAGAGAATGAGATTAGCTAAACTGAATGTATTCCTTTTTGAGAAAAGAGACAATTAAAGGTGAATATGATCACCATGTATAACTTGGTGTTGAGTTATCCGCTTTTGGGTCATCACAAAGGACAAGAGGGCACTCTTTACGTCTGGAGGAAAAGAGATTTAACCTCCATGTACAGAAAGACTTCTTCTCATTAAGAACAATGAAAATGTGAAATAGATCCATTCAAGAACCGGTTCTGGCATGCTTTGTAGATTGTTTTAACCTGCTATAATACCGGGCACTTTCATACCCTTTCTGCCAAGCCAATTTTCAGCTTTCAGTGCTGTTGCATTTTGAATGACAATTGCGCGGCCATGTAACACTGTACCCAAACTCAATTTTTATCTTTTTTTTTTTTGAGACAGATTGAGCTTTCTTTTGGTGGTGGTTAATCACCACTGGGTTTTTGTTTCTTTTGCAAAACAAATTACAAAAGACTGAAAATTTAGGAAAAAAAAAGTTTTACTTAGTTACTTAGTTTTTCTCCTTCACTGATGTGCGTGGATGAGGCTGCACTGATGGGCACTAATGAGGCTGCACTGATGACTGATGAGGTGGCACTGATGGGCACTGATGAGGAGGCGCCAATATGCAGCACGGATGGGCACTGATAGGTGGCACTGATGAGACTGATAAGCGGCATTGAAGGGCACTGATAGGTGGCACTAATAGGCACTGATAGGCAGCATTTATGAGCACTGATAGGCAGCATTTATGGGCACTGATAGGAAGCAATTATTGGCACTGATAGGTGGCACTGATGGGCACTAGCAGGCATCCCTGATGGGCACTGAAAGGCATCACTGATGGGCACTGATTGCCATCACTGGTGGGCACTGATAATCACGGCATTGATTATCAGTGCAGATGTCCCCACTGAGAAAAGCCACTTATTGGCTCTCCCCTGCTCATGCGCTGTCAGCGTGAGGAGAGGAATGACGATAACCAGCATTTCCCATTTACACCGTGATCAGCAGTGACTGGACACAGCTGATCTGATAACATGGTAAAGAGGCTATGTCAAAGGATCCTTACCATGATTGGAGATGTGGTGTGTCTTGTGTCCCCCTCCCCCCCCCCCCCCCCCGGGGTGCACATGAGCAGCCCATTCTGAAGGATGTCTACAGTATGATGTCCATTCAGAATGGTAAAGCTACTCAATCTGCTTTACGTTGGAGGGGGTCAAAAAAAGAGTTGGATGCATTCCTAAATGCACAAAATATAACGTTTTTCAACCTGACTATGTAAGGATCACATTACACACTTCAGTACATTATTCCCCTTTCTACGCAGCTTATGTTGTTGTACTGGCTGTGTAAGAAATTAGAAGGAACAGCAGTCCACGGGGCTAAACTGCTAATCTTCCATTTTACTGACCTAATATCAATTTTTAGATCTGCAGTGAAGGCCAAAGTGCATATCAGTTTCTTTGTAGTGAAACATGTCCTATTAGAAGATCTTGTTGTTATAGTAAAGCTGGGCCATAACTGCAACAAATTTTAGCCGTTTCATGCTGAATCAATAGAAACTCGCTTTGTGGATGGCCCTGTCAGCAACACAAAGATAGAAATTTGTTGTAGGAAATGGATGGAAAATTTTTGGCCAATCATTGCCTAAATCCAATCAGATGCGGCAACTGTCTGGGTATTTTGACAGGTAAGGGTGTCATTTGTCAGAACACAATAACACTTGGTGAGAGATCTGTCCATATTCGGTGTTTAGAAATAAACCTTTATGTGTATAACCAACCAGCGGCGTACCTAGAGCATTTGGCACCCGGGGCGGATCCTATATCTGGCACCCCCCCCCCCCCCAACTTTAAAAGGTAAAAACACCCACAAACATTTGTAATGTTTTCAAGAGTATTTATTGCACATATTTCACAGCCCCCCCCCCATCACAGTGCCCCTTGCAGTACCCCCCCCCCTGCAGACATGATACAAGAGATGGTCAGACTGCAGACATGATACCAGAGATGGTCAGAGACTGAGGATGTGATACAAGAGATGGTTAGAGACTGCAGACATGACACAAGAGATGGTCAGAGACTGCAGACATGATACAAGAGATGGTCAGAGACTGCAGACATGATACCAGATATCGTCAGAGACTGAGGATGTGATACAAGAGATGGTTAGAGACTGCAGACATGATACAAGAGATGGTTAGAGACTGCAGACATGATACAAGAGATGGTCAGATACTGCAGACATGATACAAGAGATGGTCAGAGACTGCAGACATTATACAGGAGATTTTCAGAGACTGCAGACGTGATACAGGAGATTGTCAGAGACTGCAGACATGATACAGGAGATGGTCAGAGACTGTAGACATGATACAAGAGATGGTCAGAGACTGCAGACATGATACAAGAGATGGTCAGAGACTGCAGACATGATACAAGAGATGGTCAGAGACTGCAGACATAATACAACAGATGGTCAGACTGCAGACCTGATACAAGAGATAGTCAGAGACTGCAGACATGAAACAGGAGGTGGGCAGAGACTGCAGACATGATAGAAGATAGAAGAGCTCTAGGGGGGCCGGAGAGCACAGAGGAAGCAGAGAGCACTGGAGAGAATTAAAGGGGGGGGTTGGAAAGCATTGCAGGGGGGTTGAAAAGTGTGTGGGGTGGAGAGCACTGGGGGGTGGAGGGGGGTGC
Source organism: Pelophylax lessonae (assembly GCF_965119305.1). Lineage (NCBI taxonomy): Eukaryota > Metazoa > Chordata > Amphibia > Anura > Ranidae > Pelophylax > Pelophylax lessonae. Next base: position 579,059,320 of record NC_138769.1, on the reverse strand, counting down.
TGGAGAGCACTGGGGGGGGACTGGAGAGCACTAGGGGGGAACCGGAGATCACTGAGGGGGAGCCAGGGTGCACAGAGGGGTGGAGAGCACTGGGAGGGGGGATTGGAGATTACTGAGGGGGGGGGGCAAGGTGCACAGGGGGGTGGAGAGCACTGGGGGGGGGGCTGGAGATCACTGAGGGGGGAGCCATGGTGCACAAGGGGGTGGAGAGCACTGGGGGGGACTGTAGATCACTGAGGGGGGAGCCAGGGTGCACAGGGGGGTGGAGAGCACGGGGGGCTGGAGATCACTGAGGGGGGGGGGGCAGGATGCACAGGGGGTGGAGAGCACTGGGCTGGGGGGAACTGGAGATCACTGAGGGGGGAATCCAGGGTACACAGGGGGGTGGAGAGCACTGGGGGAACTGGAGATCACTGAAGGGGGGGGAGCCAGGGTGCACAGGGTGCACAGGGGGGTGGAGAGCACTGGGGGGACTGGAGATCACTGATGGGGGGGGGAGCCAGGGTGCACAGTGGGGGGTGGAGAGCACTGGGGTAGGACTGGAGATCACTGAGTGGGGGAGCAGGATGCACAGGGGGGGTGGAGAGCACTGGGGGGGACTGGAGATCACTGATGGGGGGGAGCCAGGGTGTACAGGAGGATGGAGAGCATTGGAGGGAACTGGAGATCACTGAGGGGGGAGCCAGGGTGCACAGGGGGGTGGAGAGCACTGGGGGGAACTGGAGATCACGGAGGGGGGGCAGGGTGAACAGGGGGGGGTGGAGAGCACTGAGGGGAACTGGAGATCACTGAGGGGGGGGAGCCAGGGTGCACAGGGGGGTAGAGAGCACTGGGGGGAACTGGAGATCACTGAGGGGGGGAGCCAGGGTGCACAGGGGGGTGGAGAGCACTGGGGGAGCTGCAAAGCACTGTGGGGAGCTGAAGAGAACTGGGAGGAGGGGGGCTGGAAAGTGGGGGGGGTTGAAGAGCACTGGGGTGGGGGGGATGCTTGATAGCACTGGGGGGCCAGCAAAGGAAGTTGTATATTAGGGGCAGTGGGACAGCTGCATAAAGAAGAATTGATCTTTCCGTATATCTCCTGCCTCCGTTGAATGCCTGCAGGAGGGAGGAGGAGAATCAGTCATTCACCGGGCACAGTAGATATATGGAAAGATCATTTCCTATTTATGCAGCTGTCCCGGCCGCTTCTCCTATCCAGCACACAGCACTTACCTTTTCCCCGAATCCCGCCCCCTGTGAGCAGCGCAGACTGAAGGAGCTGCTACTGCGGGCACCCCTGAGCGGCCTGACACCCCCCCATGCGGCCTGACACCACAAGTGCGTGGCACCCAGGGCGGCCCGACCCCCCCCCCCCCCCCACCCATTGGTACGTCACTGTAACCAACTTAAGGTTAGGTCTCCAATAGATGCTGAAAGCCAAAGCAGAGCATTTGGTACCTGTGCTGTGCCATGTTGTCTCGGTTTGGAAAACTCTCTCACTCGCTACTAAGCTCAATGAGGAAGCTTAGGTAAAACAGAACTTTGAGAAGATATAAAAGACCTAAATGTGTAGCCCCTTCCTAGATAGGTGCTAGGTAGGTGAAATATAGTTTACTCCATCTGCTTATCAGGGAAGCCTGATTATTAGTTTTGCCTGTTGCATGTGTCCATGTGTGATTCATCTGGTCTGAGGGAGTGTCCCCACGGTGTCAATTAGGGAGGCCTGTTGGATAGTGGGGGGGAAACCCAGCCAGTGACACACAGGCTTTTGTAGCTATCATAGTGGGTTGGCACAGAGAGTGGTGCATCCTGGGATAGACTATAAAAGCCAAGGGCACTTGTGGCAGGGGGTCTTTGGGCGGGAAGCCAAGTCCCAGAAGGAGGGTACGGCTGTCTCTCCTTCTGCTGCTATGGATGGTGGTCACAGGCGGTCGACCTAGTGAACCAGGAGTATGGAGCTGAGCCAGGAGGTCCATAACGATGACTGGTGGAGATGAAGGCAGAGCAACCTCAGGAAAAACAGTGTCCGTGAGTACCGGGAAGCTTGCCGGGGGGGTCTGCCCAGGAAGGGGACCACTCCATTGGAGAGTCAGTGGACAGGTGCCAGCACACACAGCAAGTGAGAAAGGGGAGCCAGGTTAAAACCCTGAAGAGTAATTCAAGCAGGAACACTTTATCTATCTTCACTTCAGTGGCAGGGTGAAGCAGCGGCCTTGTCGCATTCTAAAGTCAATTGCCCTCACCATTGTGAATAGTTGTCAGTTGGAGTATCCCACTCATCCCTTCTCCTATCCCAGTTCTCAATAAAAAAAAAACACAAAACCAACATCCCCTGGATTGATTATTGACTGAGCCAAGAACTTTTAATGCTGTTATCTGCTGTCCGTTGCTAAGGGTAATCCAGGGGAATCCAGAAGGTGTAATTCTCAGCAGTCCTCTAGGGGGCAGTGCTACAAATGAATGCAGCACTGTATAGGTATTACATCTTTAAATTTGTTTTTACTAAAAGTAAGCAGTTTAAGTACCTGAATTTGAACTGGTATTGTGTCCTTATAGTCATTGTTGAGCTGGGCCAGGGTATGAAAGAAAGAAGCCGTAGAAGGAACCAATCAGATCGTGTCTTGACAAGAAGCATCTGAAAATATAGACAGGGAGATGATTTCATCACTGTGCTGCTTTTATTTTACTGTCCAGTCACAGGCTGGGTTGGGCCCAGGATGACCAGGGGTCAGAGTAATTGAGGGATGAATGATGCTGCCCATCAGACTGAAGACATCTAGTGGCAAAATGAAATAATGCAAGTTAACCTCTGCATTTAATATTGCAGGAAAAGCCAGTTTTGGTACTTTAGAGTTTTGATGTTGTGTTCAAGCTTTAAGGTGTTTAAGCTGTCAGGATTGTGTACAATGTTGGATCCAGCAGTTGGGAGTGCTTCTTTTTAAAGCTTGTGGAAATACAGCCTCCCATGTTTTGGAGTGTTGATCAACCAGTTCTGGACCAGAGGGATTTGCCCCTTAATAACCAGGTCATTTTTTGCGATTCGGTACTGTGTTATTTTAACGTGCGACACTGTACCGAAATAAAATTGATGTCCTTTTTCTTTCCCACAAAAAGAGCTTTCTTATGGTGGCATTTGATCACCTCTTCGATTTTTATTTTTTGCGCTATAAATGAAAAAAAGAGCGACAATTAAAAAAAAAAACAATATTTTTCACATTCTGCTATATAACCAGTGCTGTATCTTAGGCCCAGGGCAGCACTTTGCAGGGGGGCTGCACTGATGGACACTAATATGCTGCTCTGTTGGCCAATAATGAGGTGGCAATGGTGGATACTGAAATGTTGCACTGATGGACACTGATGAGGCTGCACTGATGGGCACACGGTGGCACTGATAAGCTTCACTAATGAGGCAGCACTAATATGCTGCCCTGATGGCCACTGATATGCTGCACTGATGGCCACTGATGAGGCGGCACTGATGGCCACTGGTGGGGCAGCCTAGGGCAGCACAAAACCTAAATACCCAACTGTATATAACATTCCAAAAAAAAAATTTTTATTCAAAAGTTTTCATCCTTTTAGGCCAATTTGTATTCTGCTACATATTTTTGGTAAAACAAAATCCCAATAAGCATATTTTGATTGGTTTGCACAAAAGTTATTACGTCTACAAACTAGGGGAAAGATTTATGTCATTTTTATTTATGTATTCTTTTTGTTACTAGTAATGGCGGCGATCTACGATTTTTAGCAGTACTGCGATATTGCGGCGGACAGATCGGACCCCTAACTGACATTTTTGACACTTTTGGGGTGACCAGTGACCTTACTACAGTAATCAGTGCTAAAATTTGCACTGTTACTGTAATAATGACATTGGCAGGGGAAAGGGTTAACCTAGGGGTGATCAAAGGGTTAATTGTGAGCCTAGGGGCAGTGTTTTCTAACTGTGGAGGGAGGGACTTGTGAAATGATTATAGAGATCTGTGATCATTTCAGAGAGAACAACGGTCAGCTGTGGTTACAACAGCTGACCGTCCATCTCTCTCAGCGGGGAGCGATCGCGGGTGCCCGGCGGAAATCGCAGCCGCCGGTCCGGTTGATCAGGATCCCTGCTGCCTAGTTGGGGGGGGGCAGGTGCACTCCCCCATTGGCCCGCGCTCACCCCCTAGCACCACTACCGCGACTGACGTACCCCTACGTCGCTTCGTGCAGCCTGCCACAGTAAAACTGTGACGGGAAGTCAGTAACTGCCTAAGTCTCTAAATTTGGTTAAGATAAAACTATAAATACAAACATGACAATTCCTGTCAAAAGGTTATGTTCATTTTAAATTAAAGTTACTAAACCCTTGTTTAAAAAAAATAAATTAATAAAAATAACATGCCTATACTTACCTGCTCTGTGCAATGGTTTTGCACAGAGTAGCTTCAATCCTCTTTATCTGGGGTCCCCCGCTGACACTTCAGGCCCCTCCTCTTCATCAGGTGCCCCCAGGGAAAGCCGCTTTCCATGGGGGCACCCGTGCGTGCTTGCTCCTGAATCCCGCTGCTGTGTCAATTGACACAGAGAGTGGAATTCGCCCCCCCCCCCCCCCGCTCTTGTGCCACCAGATTGGATTGACAGCAGCAGGATCAATCTGTCCAATGAGGAGAGAGACAACAGCAGCTCATGCACATCGCCAGATCGGATTGGGCTCAGGTGAAAAACCTTAAGGCTTTAGAATTACTTTAAGCATGAAAGGAAAATAGCATTTATCAAGTGGCCATCTGCGTTCTTATTGGAGGGATTTCCTCTTACTCACAGACAAGACAGGAAATTATGGGAAATTTCTCCCACAGAGAACAACACATTTTTTCTGAGGCCTACATGGCAGCCTACATGTGATAGAGCTCCACCCCTGTCTCCACCCACAGGACCTATTTAAATCTTTAAAAGGAGAGCTACGGAACTTATGGTGCAATAAGGAGATACCCCCTGCGACTACGCCCTTCGAATGGTGGTGTGCGGAATCCCATATACAGAAGGGGGGCATATCTATTATATACTCGGCTCTGATGTCTTCCCCTGATAAACCTACCTTTGCGCGTCATTGGGAACAGGACTTGGAGATTGACTCCCCTTCTGCAGTCTGGAACAGCATTTTCTGTAGGTCCTTTAAGGGCATCATTAATGTCACTCTTATAGAAGCCAATATCAAAATACTCACTCGCTGGTACATGGTCCCCGCCCGCTTACATGTCATGTATCCGCAGACATCTCCGCTTTGCTTTAGGGGCTGTGGACACTTATCCTTTATGCACACATGGTGGTCTTGCCCTAGGATTAGAAGCTTTTGGAACAAAATCTTCCACCTCATTCGCTCGGTCACAGGAATCCCACTACCTCAAACCGCTCAATCAGCTTTCTTACATGACAAACTCCCGGGCACTCCCAAACACTCTTTATCCTTGGTATTTTTTATTTTGTTGGGTGCTAAACTCACGGTGGCTAAAGCGTGGAAGCAACCCTCAGCTTCATATAGTGCCGCCAAGCACAAAATATCCTGGATCATGGCCCAGGAAAAAATGGTGGCGATCCTGCAGGATAAGGTATCCAAATTTGAACTGATCTGGGAACCGTGGGCTAGACTAAATCATATCTCGATTTCATAGATAAACCTAACATAGCTCAGGGTCTCCCGGTGATCCGACCCCTATTCTCCTCTTCCTTTTCCCTTTCCACTTCTCTCCACCCTCTCTCTCCTTTCCCTCTCTACCCCGCTCATGCTTCCTTCTTAACTATGTTCTCACAGAGCAGTTTCCTAGCTCCTCTAAGGTGCTGCTGCTTGCTCCCTCTATTGAACCCAGTTGAGCACTTGGATTTCCTCACTCTGGAGGAACTCCAATATCCTTGCTGATTGGTTGCCCATCCAGGTTCCCCAATGTGTCGCAACCTCTTCAGCTGCTGGGGACCCGGATCGTCAACTTTCTGTACAACGCTCTCGGAGGTAGCAGGTTAAGCTGTGTTTTCTAAGTCATTCTCAGAATTTACCTGCACCTGAATTTTCAAGTAGAGTCAATTTCTTCTCGCTTTATGTTGTTCTTGTTTCATATTTTTCATTAGCCTTCTGTTGTGCTCCCGTAGCTTTAGTTCTAGAACCGTATCATGCTGCCATAGCAGGAGGAGGACTCCCGATTTTATGCTTCCGGCAGTACATGATCGATCGCGAATAAGGTTCTATAGTTCGTGCCCTGCACGGTATAACAGACACAAATTGTTCTTTCTGTTTTATTATCTCTTGTTGTTCCTGCATCGAGGTTGTTTTAATGTCCCTTTAATGCTGTGTCACATATTGTATTGATACTGTATTCCTTGTTCGCTTGTTTTTTTTTTCTGGCCTCTTAATAAAAACTTATTGAAAACTAAAAGGAGAGCTACAGCAAACTCTTCATTCTTCATCTATGTGTCTTTAAGGTTGGAGCATCGCATATAAAATGTCTATGGAGATATCTGCAAAGCAGGCGGCTGGTTGCTGCTAAACATGTGCAAGACGAAAAAGTGTGTTTTGTTTCGATCCGTTAATCTAGCTACTTAGTTTCGGTAAATTCGGTTGATTCGTTCAATTTGTAATCGGAATTCGTATTCGGAAATTCGTATTCGGAATTTGTTTTATGCCTTTCATGAATTTTCTTCAAATTACCAATTTTTTCTATTCAAATGTTTGAATCCATGCATTTTATATCAGTCGAATCGAAAACTTTGGAATTTTTTTTGATTCAAATGTGGCAAAGTGAACAAACAAAAGAAAAATCTTCATCAAATGATTATAATGACTCTTTAAATCAATTTTGGCTTAACAAAAACAGCATTATTTTGAAATGGTACTCTAATAACACACACAGTCTTTGATTTTAGAAATATGTTTACAGTTTGAATTCGATGTAGAATTTGATTTGAATTTCCGAAATTCAGACGAATTTCGTTTCGTTATTCATAGAATTCAGTAAACTTTGCTTATACTGTAATTCAGGTATTCGGATATATCCAAATCTCCGAATAATGAAAAATGTGTCCGAATATTTATTCGGAATGAAACTAACCACACGTCTAGTTGCTGCAATGTGCCTGCCTCATGGAACTACAAGGAAGATCCAGGGACTCGTACTTCAGTGGACTTTAACGGAATGATGGTTCAGGCTTCCATGTCCATTGTAATAAAGTTTGATTATAGATGTAGCACCCTCCTAGACAGGTGCTAGGTAAAAGCATCTAATGCTCCTGCTGTTTATCAGGGGAGCCTGATCCTTAGTTAGGCCTGCTTTCTGTGCTATGTGTGTATTCATCTGGTCTGAGGGAGTGTCCCCACTGTGGCCTATGGGGAGGCATGTTGGACAGTGGAGGAAAGCTGGCCAATGATACATAAGCTTTTGTAACTTTTGGCACCTGGAGAGGGGCATCATGGAATTGGTGATAAAAACGGAGGGCAACATGAGGCAGAGGGTCTTTTGGCGGGAGCAAAGTCCCTGGAGGAGGTGGACGGCTGTCTCTCAGGTGTGAGGAGGTGGTTCAGGTGGTCGGCCTAGTGAACCAGGCGTGTGGAGCTAAGCTGCAGAGGATCCAGAGTTCTGACAAGTGGAGCTGCTGGCAGAATCATCTTCAGAAAAATAGTATTGTGAGTAGCAGCAGATATGCCTAGGGGTCCGCCTAAGAGAGGGGACCACTCCAAAAAAGTCAGGCGATCAAGGAGCTAGCTCACACAAGGAGTGTTTTAGTAAAGGGGGTGCCGTGTAGTTGACTCTGAAGATTAGGAACAAAGGGGGTGCCAGGAAGGGCCCTGAAGTTGTTCAGCAGTACAGTTCAGTTGCCTCAGAGTACAGATTACCTCAGGAAATTCATTCAGTTCTGCGTCACAGTCCATGACCAACTGAAACAGCGGCCTAGCCGTGACTAGCATTACTCGGCGTTACCCAGCGCTATTCAGCATTTTCCAGTTGTCCCAGCATATTGTGCATAGTGTATAAAGTTGGAGTATCCCACACATTCCCTTCTCCCATCCAAGTTCCAAATAAAACATAAAAACCAAAGCTACTGGACTGTTTCCTGGCTGAGCCATAATCGCTTGGAAAATGCCTAACTGTCATGCTGTGGCTAATGGTAACCCAGGGGAACCCGTAACCAGCAGCTCCCATGGGAGTAGTGCTACATACATTTTAGCCCTCCCTGCTTAGTTCATGTTTATCACAGGATGCCAATCTATGGCAGCATACAAACCCTTCCATTTTTGTTCTTGTTATCTTTACGGAGAATGGGGGAGGTTGCTCTAGCTCTTCTTTTACAGATTTAAATGGGTCCTCTGGGTGGAGATAGGGGCGGAGCTATATCAAACATATGCTGTGCTGCCATGGATTAGCGTCAGGAAAGGAAAATTACTGGAAAAAAATGTTCTGTTTTTAGTAGAGCAAAGAAAGGGTTAAAAAAACCTCTGACGATGTTTTTATTGCTGTCCATGCCATCCTGTCCTGGTTACCAAACTACGTTTCATTTTTCAAACAGGTGTCCCCATCAGCAGGAAGTGAGGAGAAATCTCACCAGTGGGGTTACACAGAGTGGTTCCCATTCAATCCAAAACTAAGAAACAAAATGAGCTGGTGTTAGGCTTTATTCTTAGCAATATTGTTACTAAATTATGAAGGTGAAGAAAAATTTAAAATCATGTTCCTCTAAACTAAAAAAAGACCTCAGCAAATATATGAATGAAGATCCAGGAATGCGATGAATGTATAATCGCAAATACTAAAGCCCTGTTTCAGATACAAAGCAGGATTTGGAAAAGATTGCGCAAGATTTTACAAACTGCTTACCTTGTACGTCATTACATCGTTATCTATTTCTATTTCTTCTTGCTGCTAGAGGGAAACTTTGATGTAACTTGATAGCAATACATAAGTGCTGTTTACTTATTAATCATATCTAACCAGGAAAGATAGTTTCCTGGAGGCTTGGTTTGGCAAGGATCACCTAGTGAGTTGAGGCAAGCAGCATTAATGCAATCATGACACACAGTGAGATTTTTAAAAAGCCTTTGAACCCTTGCACTGCCACACCAGTTTTTCCACTTTTCCAACAATGGCTAAAATACAATTATCCGATAATGCAGACTTATTTTCTGTTCCTTTAGACCAGGGGTAATGAATTCAAATTCAAGGAGGTCCAGTCGCTAATATTTTCTTTGGCCCGTGGTCCGAATCTCAAGTCTGTGCTATGACTCAGAAAGATGGGCAAAACAAAACATGTCAATCAGCGTTTATCTTAACATAAAATATGCCTATTAGAGTGCCCCTTAACATAAAATGTGCCCATCAGCGTGATCCTTAGCATAAAATTTGCCCATTAGCGTGACCCTTAGCATAAAATATGCCAATCAGCGTGACCCTTAGCATTACATTTGCCCATCAGCGTGACCCTTAGCAAAGAATATGCCCATCAGCGTGACCCTTAACATAAAATAAGGAGCACGCTGATGGACACATTTTATGTTAGGGGGCACTCTGATGGGCACATTTTATGTTAAGGGGTATGCTGGTGGGCAAAACAAAACATGTCCATCAGCATTGGGCTTAACATAAAATATGCTCATAAGAATTCCCCTTAACATAAAATGTGCCCATCAGGGTGTCCCTTAGCATACAATGTACCCATCAGCGTGACCCTTAACATAAAATAGGGGCATGCTGATGGGCACATTTTATGTTTGGGGGCACTCTAATGGACGTATTTGATTTTATGGGGCACTCTAATGGGCACACCAAAATGTGCCCATCAGTGTGCCCTTTATAAAATAAGCAACCGCCTTAAAAATGTGCCCCACATACCTTTGGGCAGGTGGAAAATGCGAGAGCCAGGAGCCGCGAACAGTAGGGGGGTGGGGTGCACACGTACACACGTAATGTCATGCCCCAACTCGCGGCCTGGTTGAGAGTGAGAGTCGGGAGCCGCAGTTAGGAACAGGGGGGCAGGGTGCGCACGTGACACCACGCCCCAACTCACGGCCCGGCTGGGAGTGAGTCAGGAGCCATAGTAAGAAGCAGGGGGCGGGGCGCACATACGGAATGTCACTGGTTGCTGGGACACCCGCGGTCCATCCATCGTGTACACATCAGTCTGCTGAGCAGAGAGAGAGAGAAAGCGGACTGTGGCCTACTGCACACCACCCATCTGGCAGCAGACTCAGCCCTAACATGGGTTATGTATGCAGACATCCCTGCAGCAACACTGATCATGTGAAGTTAGCGGGACTCACTTAGATAGCAGAGTGCAGTCATCTCGGGGGCTTCATAGCATGGAGGATTGCCGTTGCCTGTTCTTCCAGGTCTCTCATTGATGAACATCAGGATTTGGTGAGAGGGCACCTGCTCAGAGTTCAGACAACAGTTACTACAGTTCTTTGATACACTGAACACAGACACTTCACAGTTGGATCAGTTACAGGATCTTTTACAACCAGAATCAGCTATTCTGCCTTGCCTGTTACACATTGTGCCACATTGGGAATCATTGTTTTATAAGCTCCAATATATATATATATATGTGTGTGTGATAGTATTGAGGCACAAAGGTACTCTTTATCGAGACATCACGGGTCCTCAGTGTCTCCTGCAGATCAGGGAAAGAGAGCTTCCAATCTTCTTCTTACCTGGCGTTGTCAGGATGCCAAGTTTATAAAATGAGAATGCTCATCTCAGCTTTATCCCTCACAGGGGAGATTAGCGAATGGGAGTATACTTGTCCCTGGCTTATGTAGGAGACATGCGATCCAGATTACGTATGCAGGAAATAGCTTAATTGCTACAGATATAGGATTACTGATCCATGCCCTCTGTATAATACTTCACATACAGTAGTTTATAATACAAAATAGTATTAACCATGGGGTTAAAGTTTATATTTTTATGCGATGACATTAGGAAGGTGAATTACTGTGTTGTCTCTCAGCTGTATTTACTTAAAAGGATCAGTCAATTTTCATGCGAAAATGAAAGAATTGGAAAAACGTATACGCATCCACTTAGTAAAAAGAGAGCGTTGCCAGGGCCAGTGCAAAAAAATAAAATTTTCTAGTTTTTCTGTGATTTTCCTATTTATGTTTTGCAGTGTTATATTGCTATATGTCACAATTTCATGTAGTCAGCAGGAGGAGTGGGCTGAGCACTTCTGTGACCGCTCTCCTCCTTTCTTTTTGCCCACGGGGTGTGTGTGTCTGGAGTAGAAGTGCTGTGACAGGGAGAGGCGTAGCTGTGTGATGATTCCCTGCTCGCTCCTGCTCCCCCTCCCTCCTGGCAGCAGTGACTTGAGGCATTTACCATCAGGGAGGTGGCTCTGTGGATGATGATGCAGCCACACAGAACCCTGAAAGGTATAGTTTGTGAATGCTCTTGTCTGCATCAGTGAATGGGGGCTGCAGACCACATTCCCCAAAAATCCCTGCATCAGAGGTGTAGAAAGCAGAGTTTTCCGGACAAAAATGTGCAGAGGTCTTGTGTGCACCAACCATACAACCGGGCCCCAATGCTAGCCAGCTGAAGAGTTAGGACTAAAGAGTGTCCCTGTACAGCTGCAACACAGAGACCTTCACCTATTGCTTATAAATACATTGGGTTAATTTACCACTAAACAGTCTTGTGTCTATTTCCTGATACTAATTCACAGTCAACTTAGGTGCCCACACTTGTATTCCTATAAGTGCGTGCAGTCATTTTCAGCCAGAGGGGCTGGGGTTGATCTTGGAGTAAAGACGCAGAGCAGAGAACCCAAGTTACCCAGCAGCGCCTTCGGGGGTAGCCCTACATTCACAAACTTGGCAGTTAAGAAAGGTCCATTTTAGAAGAAAGATACTTTCAGAGAGTAAAGCTAGTTATTACCCCACTTCAGTGCTGGGGCATTTTAAAATGCACATTTTAGGCCTGAAAATTAGTCAAACCATAAAACATAAGGAAAGTCAACTTTATTGAAACATTTGAAAAAGTGATCAACTATATCAAAATGTAAAAGTTACAGAGGTAATTAATTCATTAACATCCAGCATTAAAGGGAATCACACAAGTAAAAAAATCACAACAAGGTGCATGTCAGACATACAACCAGATATGAAAAAAAATTCTAATCGTCCGGACACCAAGTACCTCCACACAGAGAGATATGCCTCAGCAATATGCTGCAATCATTTTCACCGGTAGCTTTACTACAGGGGGACCTTTTTTTTTTTTTTGATGGGTCTAAATGTAGCCTTTTACCTCTGCTTTGTATCTAATGCGGGATAGGTTGCAGGTCTTCCACAAGACTTTCCTTTATTACTGTTTTGTCCACTGGAACTCCATGGATTTTTAGCATTGGACAGGGGAAACAAAACTATAGGTTCTTTAGATATGGGTTATAACATGGGTTATGTATGCTGGGAAGCAACAAGTACAAAACCGTTTTACTCATTTACAACTTTAGTACACAAAGAAAACAAAACAAGTTATAGACTTTCTTTTTTTTCTTCTTTTTTTTTTTTTTTTAGCCAGACAGTAATAGGCAGAACTAATTTGCTATGAACAGAGATTTCACATTTCTCAGATTATAAAGTAAAAGAAAAAAGGATTGTGTACATGTTATTTTCTTATATCTTATATCTGGAATTATTTCATAGACTATATTTATTGTTTGTGGAGGCTAATAGGTACATTATGAACAATAGATCACCATCCGGTTCCATGAAGTTGTGCCGTATGCTGTTCAAGGTCACAATGACCAAAATGAAAAATCGTGTTCTGGGTGAGTGAAATTGCACAGTTTAAACAATAGGCAGGTAAAACCCTTCAGTAGGCAAAACATTTTACCACATGCCGATGTAATCTAATCCAAACATATTCGAATGTGCGCCCCCCCCCCCCCCCCCCCGCTATGCTGATGCCAGTTCACATGCCCTTTAGCATTAGGGAAGTTCTTTGAGGGGGTTCCTTCCAAAAATAGGTGCCCTCTTCTCAAAGTACCAGTGCCTGATGCTGAGAAGCAACAGGCTATAAAGGGGGGTAACAACCTACTTGCAGGCAGGTTATCAATCCCTCCCTCCCAGGTGAACTGGTTATAGTAGTTCCTGTCAGGTTCCCTTTAAATATGAGGGGTGATGTTGCTTACCTGAATGCAGTGGACTGGCTACCTGGTTTCATATTTGCAGTAACTCTATGTATATGAGTAAGACCATGGATCAATTTGACAGCCGTTCAGCTCACATTTATTGAAGGCTTTATACTTTCTCCGTTTTTGATGCAAGAGTAGAGGGTCCACCTGAGATCAAGGCCTACTATAGCTCGAAAGGCCTGCTTATGAAACAAAGCCTTTGTATATACCCAGGAGGAACATGGAGTTACACAGCTGCCATTGTAGATTGAGAGAGTTTTCCATTGCAGTTTAACAAAAGCGATTAGTGCGTGAACTACTTTGAAGTTGCTGCAACTTTAAGTTGCGCATATATGAATGGTTATCATTGGAAAACATGGGGAACCACATGTCGTGCAACTCTGATGTCCAAAGTTGCATGACAAGTTGCACAAGTGTGAAAGGGGCCTTAGTATAGCAGCTAGGAATTGAGACTGCTGGAGTTTTCCTCTACAGTATAGGAATTTCTAGTACTTGTATTAAAAGCAAAGAACTGTCAAATAGAGATAACCTGATTGTTTATTGAGTTTTATGGCTCCACTGAATTTCTCATTTAACCACTTGACAGCCAAAAGATTTACCCCCCTTTACCAGTCATCTTTATACGATACGGCACTGAGTTACTTTAAATGACAATTGCGCGGTCATGCAGCCCTGTCCATAAATAAAATTTATGTTATTATTTTTTTCCCACAAATAGAGCTTTTTTTTTTTGGTGGTATTTGATTTGCGCTATAAACAAAAAAAGATTAACAGTTTTGAAAAAAAAGAATATTTTTTACCATCTGCTATAAAACATACCCAATAAAAAAATCAAATCTAATTTCTTCATAAATTTAGGCCACTATGTAGTCTGCTACAAATGTTTGGTAAAAAAAATTCCCAACAAGTGCATATTGATTGGCTTGCACAAAAGCTATAGCATTTACAAACTATGGTATTTATACTGGAATTTTTATTCCTTTCTTTTTTTATATACAGTAAACCCCCCTCCATTGCGGGGGTTACGTTCCGGACCCAGCCGCGAAAAGTGAAAATCCGTGAAATAGAAAAACCCTATTAAAATACACTGTAGGCATGTTTTTTTTACTGTCACTGTACGTGTAAAAGCATTTTAAGGTCTTTAAACACACTTTTAAAACAATAGAAACTCATTTAAACACATAAAAGATACTGAGAGACATAGCAAGAGCTATGGAAAACACAAAAATATTTAATTTTTAATGATGTATATAGTAAAATAACATTACAAAAAAACCGCAATATACTGGGACCGCAAAAACTGAACCGCGATGGAGTGGGGGTTTACTGTACTAGCATTGGCATCGGCTTACAGTGGGACTGCGATATTGTGGTGCACAATCGGATACTGACACTTTTGAAATTTTTAGTAACCAGTGACACTAATGCAGTGATCAGTGCTAAAAATGTGCACTGTACTAATGAAACTGTCTGGAAAGGGGTTAAACAGATAGGGTGATCAAAGGGTTAAATGTGTGCCTAACCAGTGTTTAGGTGTACTATGTGTGGTGCTTTTACTAAGGGAAGAAATGGATTTCATTCCCTGCTTTGCGGGGAAAGAAAATCCATAACTTCCCTACTGGCAGGACAGAGCTTTGCATTGTTTATATAGACAGATACATTCAGCAAACGGTTAAATCAATTTTTAAAAAGGAAATAATAGCAGCTAAGCAATATATATCCACTGTATATATCTATATGCCTTCCAATATACAGTATATCTATATCATGTCCAGATTCCTAGAACAAGACGTAAGGTTCAATTTCTGGTTGCACAATTAAAGCTTAGGTTTAGACAAAATAAAAAAAAAAAAGCCAAAATCAGCACAACAGGCATGACTTACTATTATTTGATATGTCCCTTGTACTACTGGCTTCTGGATTCCTTGCAATCTTCATTTTCTGATAGTCCTCACAGCTGAGGGAGCTGTGACAGGCACTCATCAAGATTGCCTGTCTATGCCCACTCTTTCTGCCCAGCGCCTCCATTTTTCTATGAATGAAACATGATCATAGATCACATTCCATTCATACAAGCTTCTATGAATGGCAGAGTTGGGCAGAAAGCAGGGGCATGGACAATCCTTATTGTCACTACATCTAAGGACTGGTGAACTGCAATATATTATATTTTTGTTTTTGAGTGTACGTAAGGATTAACCACTTGCCCCGGCCAGGCAAAGTGACGTATCTATACGTCACTAGCCTGTGACCGGCTTGTGAGCCAATAGCGGGCGAGCGCGCACCCGCTGAGGCGCGCCCGCCGCGGCTCATTCACTAAGCAGTCAGTGCGTGTGACCGGCGGACCCGATGTCCGCCAGTCACTCGGCGATCGTCGGTAGAGAGGGAGAAAGGCAGGCGGCTAATGTAAACAAGCCGCCTGTCATTCTCCCCTGTGTAAAAATGGAGATCAGACGGTTCTACCGTTGATCTCTGTTTTTACAATAGTAGACATGTCCCAGCACAGTTAGAAGCACGCCCCTAGGACACACTTAACCCCTCCCTCTCCAATACAGTTAACCCCTTCCTTGCCAGTGTCATTTTTACAGTAACAGTGCATATGTATAGCAATGATTACTGCAGTAATGTCACTGGTAACCCCAAAAGTGTCAAAAATATCAGTCAAGGGTCCGATCTGTCCGCCGCAATGTCGCAGTCCCGCAAAAAAAATCGCAGATCGCCGCCATTACTCGTTAAAAAAAAAAAACACCAAAATGACAAAAATCTTTCCCTTTGTTAGTAAACGCGATAACTTTTGCGCAAACCAATCAAAATACGCTTTTTGCGATTTTTTTTACCAAACATATGTAGCATAAAACAAATTGGCAGAAAATTTTAAAAAATTTTGATTTTTACATTTTTTTGGGGGGAATTTCATATAAAAAAATGTGAAAAATATTGTTATTTTTGCAAAATGTATGCTCTTTTTTTCTTTATAGCGCATGATCAAAAAATCGCACAGGTGATCAAATACCACCAAAAGAAAGCTCTGTTTGTGGGAAAAAAAAGACGTCAAATTCGTTTAGGTACAACGTCGCATGACCGCGCAATTGTCCGTCACGCAGTAAGAAATCGCAAAAAAAACCCTGGTCAGGAAGGGGGTAAAATCTTCCGGGGCTTAAGTGGTTAAGGCTACAGCTCAGCTGTGTTACTGGAATCTCAAAGGATTGTTCTTGTTGTATTACAATACTTTTAATGTGACCTGCAAGATAAGAGACCATTTCTGAGTGCAATTTTACTTTATTTGTATTAATAAACTTGTGCATCATGTGCTGCTCTATCTTTTATTGTGTTTGATTTCATTTTGACCTACCTTAATGCACATACTTCTGCGGTATAGGTCTGTTTGCATAGGGAACACGGTGACAGGTGTCTCGATAGAGTCAGAAGTCTATTTGGCTGCACAATGGTGTGAGAGGTTAGAGCACTGTTTCTCAACCTTTTTTCAGTTGCGGCACCCTTTAAAATTCTGCACAATCTCAAGGCACCCCATTTTAAAATGTAAAAAATAAATAAATAAATAAATAAAAAAAAAAAAAGAATAGTTTTACATATAGCAGCAACATCTATACACGTGGATCATCCAACGTTAGAAGTGATTTATTCCTCCACTATTGCAAACTGGTACTGACCAATATTCTATCATTTCTTTTCTCCTTTAGTTTTTCTTCTTCTACTTGCTAATGTGACCCCAGTGCTGATGGAGAGGGTAAGAGGAGGAGTAAACAAGGATTCTATGCAAGCGCCTGTCCTTTTCCTTATTAACCAGTGATGTCATTGGTTGTCAGGATGCCAGTGGCTTGACCTGCATGGTGTCCAGGATTGTAATGCTGCAATGTAAAAACCTGTTTCAATTTGTTGCAATTTTTAGGCATTTTGCCAAGGCACCCCTGAAGAACCCAACAGGCACCCCAGGGTGCCACGGCACCCTGGTTGAAAAAGATTGGGTTGGAGGAACAGGTTTTCAGTCAAGGTGTGTGAGAATAGACTGAGTGTCCATTCTACAGGGTTTTGGGTTGTAATAGGGTGGAATTATAATTGTGTGAGGACAGGGGGGAAATTTGATTTCAAGTGTTCAGTGTTAACCGGTTGCCGACTGCGCACAGTATATTTACTGCGGCAGTCGGCCCCAGCCAGGCAGAGTGACGTAGGTCTACGTCGCTCGCCTGTCACTCCTTCTAGAGCCAATAGCGGGCGGGCGTGCACCCGCCTCGGCTCGTTCACGGAGGAGTGCGGGAGTGTGACTAGCGGACCCGATGTCCGCCGGTCACACTACGATCGCCGGTACAGCGGGAGAAAGACAGAGCGGCTTATGTAAACAAGCCGCCTGTCAGTTCTCCCTGTGTAAAAGTGAAGATCAGACAGTTCTACTATGTAGAACTGTTGATCTTCGTTTTTACACTAGTAGACCTGTCCCTGCACAGTTAGAATCACGCCCCTAGGACACACTTAACCCCTCCCTGTCCAATACTGTTAACCCCTTCCCTGCCAGTGTCATTTTTGCAGTAACAGTGCATATATATAGCACTGATTACTGCAGTAATGTCACTGGTACCCCCAAAAAGGTCAAAAATGTCAGTCAAGGGTCCGATCTGTCCGCCGCAATGTTGCAGTACTGCAAAAAAAAACGCAGATCGCCGCCATTACTCGTTAAAAAAAAAAACACCAAAAATGACAAAAATCTTTCCCTTTGTTAGTAAACGCGATAACTTTTGCGCAAACCAATCAAAATACGCTTTTTGCGATTTTTTTTACCAAACATAGGTAGCGTAAAACAAATTGGCCGAAAATGTTAAAAAATTTTGATTTTTACATTTTTTTGGGGGGGAATTTCATATAAAAAAAAGTGAAAAATATTGTTGTTTTTGCAAAAATTACGCTCTTTTTTTGTTTATAGCGCGTGATCAAAAAATCGCACAGGTGATCAAATACCACCAAAAGAAAGCTCTGTTTGAGGGAAAAAAAGGACGTGAAATTCGTTTAGGTACAGCGTCGCACGACCGCGCAATTGTCCGTTAAAGTCACGCAGTAAAAAATCGCAAAAAACCCTCTGGTCTTTTAGCAGGAAAATCCTCCGGTGGTAAAGTGGTTAAATGTATTTCAAGGGGTGTCTTAGGCATATTTTATAATAAAGTGAGGGCTGTGGAGGTCACGCGATATGTGGGACAAAAACTGTACAAGTATCAGGATTGGGGCAATTCTTGATGCTTTCACAGAAGTGTAGGTAAACATTAGATTTATTCAGTAGCTTAGTTCACAAAGCAGTGATGTGCATCTAAGGCAGCCAATCATGAACCAGCCTGTGGCTACACTAAGAATAAATTAATATCGTAACATGATTTTGTTTTCGTTTATTCTGGTGCATTGCATTAAACAAGTCATTCAAAATGAATGGGCTGTCAGTGCCCCTTTACCACTTCTGGATTTGCACATTAATGACCAGGCCATTTTTGTGATTTGCCACTGTGTTACTTTAACAGAAAATTGCGCGGACGTGCAACACTGTAACAAAATAAAATTGATGTCCTTTTTTCCCCACAAATAGAGCTTTCTTTTGGTGGTATTTGATCACCTGTGCAAAAAAAGAGCAACAATTCTGAAAAAAAAAAAAAAAAAAAACAACAATATTTTTCACATTCTGCTATATAACATTCCCCCAACAAAAATTTAAAAATCAAAATTTTTCATCCTTTTAGGCCAATTTGTTTTCTGCTACATATTTTTGGTAAAAAAAAAAAAATCACAATAAGCGTATTTTGAATGTTTTTTTTGTTTTTTACTACCCTGTTTCCCCGAAAATAAGACAGTGTCTTAAACACTTATATCTTATATACGGTACAAATTTATTGTTGAACAAAAAAAAGTAAATGTATTACCTGTATACGGTACGGTAGTAGTTGTCATCACAAACCAGCAAATTACATCCTCCTGTGTCATTTTGATCCCCCCCCCCTTCTGATCCTCCTGTGTCATTTTGATTGCCCCCTCTGATCCTCCTGTGTTATTTTAAGTGATCCCACTCCCCCCACCCCTGTGCCAATGGACACCTTCACCAGACATCCACCCCATCCCTTTATCAGACATTTCCCCCCTACCTCAGTCACCCCTGTGTGCCCACACAATGTGCCCAACTCCTGCCCCACGCGACTCACTATCTAATTGTGAGTCAGCCAGACTCCATCAGGGCAGAGCGAGCAGCAGGCGGCAGCTTGTCCTGGCGGCGGCGCGGGCTCTCTGATTAAAAGAGACCTTGCACTTCCTGTCTGCTCCGGCTGCGCTGCACCAACAGTGAGCAGCTCCGGTCCAGAGTCCAGAGTTCTGGTAGCTTCGGGGGGCCTTATTATTGAGGAGACCTTATGTTCGGGGGAGGCCTTATTATCAGGGGGGTCTTATTTTCAGGGGGATGCCTTATATTTCAGCGAGAGGCAAAACTGTAAGTAGGTCTTATTTTCGGGGGATGTCTTACTTTCGGGGAAACAGGGTAGTAATGGCAGCCATCTGCGATTTTTAGCAGGACTGCAACATTGCGGCAGACAGATCGGACCCCTAACTGACATTTTTGACACTTTTCGGGGGACCAGTGACATTACTACAGTAATCAGTGCTAAAAATATGAACTGTTACTATAATAATGACATTGACATGGAAGGGGTTAATCTAGGGGTGATCAAAGTGTGAGTGTGAGCCTAGGGGAGTGTTTACGAACTTTATGGGGGATGGGCTTGTGAAATGACCACAGAGACCTGTGATCCTATATAGAAGGATCACAGGCGCTCTGTGATCATTTCAGAGAGAGGAATGGTCAGCTGTGTTTACAACAGATGACCGTCCTTCTCTCTCAGCGGGGAGCGATCAGGGGTGCCCGGCGGCAATCGCAGCCCCCTGCCCTGTGCATCGGCACCCCGCTGCCTAGTAGGGGCAAAAACGTGCGGCCTGCAGCGTGCGCTTGCCCCCCAGCACCACACGTGCGACCGACGTAGGGCTAGTTTTTTAGGCCATATGCATCTGTGATTTGGAGTGTAATAAGACGCAGGTGGGTTACATTATACAATTATTGCACTGAAGTGCACATCTACAGTGTGGTAACATGCATCGCAGTGAAACACAATATAATGTGGGTCATGTCACACAATATAATGTACATTTTGGTGTGAGTGAGCCATAGAGACTTTGGTACTGCCATGCTATGTAAAAGATGATGGTGGTAGAATGAATCGTAGGGTGTGCTGTGCACTGGGCTGTATATAAATCTGACCCCTGTATTGTGTACATTACATAAACCTGTTCCCTGCACCCTGTGCATTGCCGTTGTCCATACCTGACCAATACACTCTGTATTGTATTGTATTACAAACACCTGGCCCTTGCATTACGTATATTACATTCTACTGACCCCCTGCACTAAGTACATTATACACCTATGTAAATTTGCCACACCTACAATTTGCTGTAGTGCTTGCCACCCAATTCTTTTCTGAGTGGCGAAAGGTGCCTTCAGATTTTTTCAAACCCTAGGATGTCAGTTATTTTCATACTTGCCAACAGTCTCAGATTTTCCAGGACAGTCCTTTAATATTTATCTGTCCCCTGCAGGCAGTGTCCTGGATTTTGTCTTGACATCACAGCCTGCAGCGCTGAATCTGTCACTACCATTTATAGCCCCCATGTATATCTATATCAGGTCGACATTTAAACACAACCCGTATTCTAACCTAAATCACTGCCCCTCCTCTGAATGCCGCCCACCAAGGGGATGTAAACATCTAGGAGCAAGATTGAAAATCATTACTGCTTTAGGGTACAATAGTAAGCAGAGGGGGGAGGGGGTTAGTGTGCAAAAGTGAGAAAAGGGGGCATATAAAGGTAAATGGAGAGGGAGGGTTTGCGATGCAGAGGTGAGCAGAGGAGGAATTTGGGGTACAGAGTTGAACAGTGGGGAATGTTGGAATACAGACATTAGCAGAGGTGGGGTTTGGGGTGCAGCGGTTAGTAGAGGTGGTATTTGGGGGGCAGAGATTATGAGAGGAGGAATTTGGGGGGAAGAGATAGGTAGAGGAGGAATTTTAATTACAGAAGTTAGCAGAGTAGGGGTGCATAGTTGAACAGAGAGTAGTTTGGAGTGTACAGTTAGCAGAGGAGGGGTTTTGAGTACAGAGGTTAGCACAGAAGCGTTTTGAAGTGCAGAGCTGAATGGGGGGGGGGGGGGGTTTGGAGTGCAGAGGTTAGCGGGGGGGGGGGGTAGGGTTGGGGTGCAGACATTAGCAGAGATGAACAGAGAGGGTTTTGGAGTGCAGAGGTTAATAGAGTGAGAGGTGGGGTGCAGAGGTCACAGGGGGATTTAGGATGCAAATGTGTAATGAGAGAGGAGATAAGAATGCAGAGATTAGCAGAAAAGTGGGGGGGGGGTCACTGTGAATACCCCTGTTACATCGCTGGTCAGTGTAAATGTCTCAATTACATTTGTGGTTAGTGTAACTATTCCTGTTGTGTTGGGGTCAGTGTAAATGCCCCCGTTACGCTGGGGGTAGAAATCACCATTACATTGATGGTTAGTGTAAATTCCCCCAACATTGGTGGTCAGCGTAGGGCCCCCTTTGACATTGTTGGTCGGGGTAGGGCCCCCTTATATTGGTGGTCAGTATTAATTCCCCATTACATTGCTGGTCAGTGTAGGGTTCCCCCTTAAATTTGTGGTCAGTGTATATTCCCCATTACACTAGTGGTCAGTGTAGAAATCCCCGCTTACATTGGTTGCCAATGTTAAATCCCCCTTACATTGGTTGTCAGTGTAAATTTCCACTTACATTGGTGGTCAGCGTAAATCCCCCTAGATTGGTGGTCAATGTAGAAATCCCTTTATTAAATTGGTGGTCAGTGTATAAATTCCCCCATACATTGGTTGACAGTGTAAATCCCCCCTTTCATTGTTGGTAAGTATAATGTCCCCATTACATTGGAGGTCAGTGTAGTATACCACACTACATACATGCAAAGGATTTCCAGCTTGTCAGAGCCTGACAATGCCTACTCACTAGTTGTATTACCCAGGATTTTCACTACCTACAAAAATCTTGAGCATACGTGGCCAGCTGGCTTAACAAATGCGTAAATCATTTTTACTAATAAACAATACCTTCTTAGCTTTCTCTTCTGTCTTTATTATGATAAATTTTTCTGTACACAAAGTATTTTATAATTAAATTGTACAACAGATTATTGATATGCCTCTATAACTGATTTAGAATGACCATTCTAAATCAATGCCCCACCCCTAATTAACTCCTTCCCGCCCATGCTATAGCTGAAAGACAGTGTGGCTCTCCAGTTCTAGGAGGGGTCCATGGATATCCTCCCAGAACAACGCCTCCTGTGCCTCCCCCTAGGGTGCACAGCGGGTGCACTCTGTGACTATTGTGTTCTTTGGATACGGCTGATTGCAGATTGCGGAAAAGAGCCAATCACTGCAGTCCTTTACCATGTAGTGATCAACCGTGTCCATTCACAACTGGTCACATGCAAACATACTTGCCGGTTATCGGCAGTCCTTTTCCTCGCGCGCCAATAACCAGCAAGGTTGACATTGCGCAGTGAGTGCATTGTTTACACTGATAATCAGGGTCCTTACATATCAGTACCCATCAGTGCCACCTCATCAATGCCCATCAGTGCAGCTTATCAGTGCGGCCTCATCAGTGCATATCAGTTCCAATCAGTGCAGCTTCATCAGCACACATCAGTGAAGAGGCAAAATTACTTATTTGCAAAGTTTTTTAACTGAAACTAAGAAAAACTTTTTCTTCCAAATTTCCGGTCTATTTTAGTTTTATTAGCAAAAAATAAAAAAAAACAATGGTTAATCAATACCACCAAAAGAAAGCTCTATCTGTCCCAAAAAAATGATAAAAATATGGGTACAGTGTTGCATGACCCCTCAATTGTCATTCAAAGTGCGACAGCCCTTAAATCTGCAAACTGGCCTGGGCAGGAAGGGGCGAAAGTTCCCTGTATTGAAGCGGTTAAAGTACATTCTCAGCTTACACCGGCTTGCTGAATGTATTTATGAGAGCTAAGTGCTCCTCCATCCATGAAAAAAATATTCCTTTTCATTGTTTGAGACTTTAGTAATACAGAAAAAGAAAGGACACGTGGAAAGAAGCTTTAATAGCTCATTTAACTATGAGAAACAAACGCAATGTAAATATAGAAACCGGATATATGTTTTATGCCTAAGATAACTAAAAAAAAGCAGATACGTTTTTAGTGTTATGTTGTGTGTAATATCTGCTGGGCTTATTTGTTTGAAATGATAGCTTCAATATATTCTACTGAATTCATTTCTGTCACTAGATTTTTAGAATTGTTTACAAAGGACTTGAAACGGGTTTGGGATGTAAATACATTATTTCAAAAAAGCAATCTTAAATGTGTTGCTGTGTGGAACATTTGTTGTTAAAATCATATATTAGAAGAGATGTGCCTCTAATGCTGGCCACACACTAGCCGAAAAATCGTTCAAACTCATTTTTGAATAACGAACACTCAGCCATGGGAGCAAATGATGTAATAACTGAATTTTGATCGATAAATTGTTCAATGGACATACATTAATCAGTTTTTCTTTAGTTTTGTCACATATGCCTAGTGCAAACAGTTGGGCAAGAAACACATTAACCTTTCAATTTATAGTTTGTTCGTCATAATTTTCCACACTGTTTCTCTCGATTTTTCAGCTCTGAAAATTTAAAAACGATTTTCTGATTGTGCCCATTAACTGAACGAAAAAACGAACGAACGGACCACATGACAGATTTTTCGAACGATTTTTCGGCTAGTGTATGGCCAGCATTAGTGGGGCAATAGGGTTACATTGAAGGAAGGTTCCACATTTAGCAACTCTCATGGTTGATGAATAAAACAGGCACATCTAAGGATGTGTAAGGGTAAAGCTGTCCACATAGACCATCCTTCTCGACATCATCCCTTCCATGCCTCGCTTTCAGATCGCTCTAGTGCAGGGTAGTCTTCCCAGTCACGACTGCAGACTGACAGCAGTGAGAGCCGGCAGTGAGGAGGATGTTCTATGTGGACAGCTTTACCCCAGATGCTTGCATACCTAGATGTGCCTCTTTAAGGCCCCTTTCTCTCGGGGCGGACCATCTCAGCGGACTCTGCTAGCTCAGCGAGGATCTCCCTGTTGATCCCCGCTGAGCAGGCGGATGACAGGTCCATCCCTGCTCACTGTGCAGAGATGGTCCTGTCAGAGTCCCACTCTCCTTTATGGGGAGATCTGATGAAAACGGACAGGATGTCCGTTTTCATCCGATTCGACATGCTGGACAGATAGCCATACATCTGTTTTCATAGAGGAGAATGGTATCGCCATACATCTGTTTTCATAGAGGAGAATAGGTGGCCTGATCAGGTCCGCCTGAAAAACGGACAGACAGACCTGATCAGTTCAATCAGGTGAAAGGGGCCTTAATCATCAACCATGTGGTTTGCTAAATATTGAACCTTCATTAAATGTAACCATATTGCTACACTTAGAGGCACCTCTCTTCTCTTTTATACTCTGTAGCTCCTGTTGGATTTTGCTTCTAATCCCCTAGTGGAGGTGCCAGTTGTGGATGGACAACCGATCACATTGCTATAATCTTTTTGTATGGACTATAGACCGAAGAACTTATGAATAAATGGTTGTGAAACGAATCACCTGAGTTTTCATTGTTTCCTATGGGGGAATTTGCTTTGATTTAAGAGTGCTTTAGATTTCAAACATGTTTCCAGGACAAATAATACTCACAATCCAAGGTTTTACCATACTCATAAAAAAGGAGTCCTGAGTAGGACCTAAGCATTGGAGATGTAAAAACAGTAACATGCTAATGGTTGCAGAGTGCAGGGTGGCTGTTTTTTTTTTTTTTTTTCAGACTTGATCTTTAACTTTAACCAGGATGCCTCAAGGCTCCTTCAGGGGTGCCTTTGCAAAATGCCTAAAAATTGCCCAAAAATTGTATAAAGGCCAGCGTGTGGATGAAGGCTGCCTTTTTAGTTAAACAAAGTCATAGGTTTTCATTGTGCACCATTACAACCTTCTAGCTGCCGTCATCCTAACGACCAATGGCATCATCAGTTGACAAGGAGGATGTCAGTCGCCTGCATAGCATTCTTGTTTTACCCTCCCCTGCTGTGGCGACACAAGGGGGGGGGGACAAAGGTGGCCATGGACCCCCAACATTATGCTCTGGCCCCCCATATGCCCCCCCAACAGGATCCTGGCCACCTCCTGCTCTGGGATGGCAGGTCAGTAAGACCAGGTTGCGGGTTCCCGACCCACCATCCCCGAGCATCACTGGGAAGAACAGAGCCGGCAGTAGAGGAAGCAGAGCTGATACTTCCTATATAGTGCTGGTTCCTGTCACTGGCGGAGTGATACCAAATGCACTCCAGCTGTCACAGGAACGATACAGGAAGCATCGGCTCTGCTCTCTACTGCAGCCGCATGCTTCCTGTCACACTGATGCAGGGGGATGGTGGGTCGGGAACCAGCCAGCAATACCTACTAACAGTACCAGCTAGCAGTACCAGCCAGCAGTATGCGCCAGCAGTACCCACCAGCAGTACCAGCCAACAGTACACGCCAGCAGTACCCACCAGCAGCCCCTGCCAGCAGTTCCCACCAGCAGTTCCCACCAGCAGTACCCGCCAGCAGTACCAGTCCTGGAGGACAGCCAGCAGTACCAGCTAGCAGTACCCACAAGCAGTACCAGCCAGCAGTACCCACCAGCAGTACCAGCCAGGAGTACTAGCCAGCAGTACCCACCAGCAGTACCAGCCCTGGAGGACAAACAGTAGTACCAGCTAGCAGTACCCACAAGCAGTACCTTCCCTGGAGGACAGCTAGCAGCAGCCACCTGCCATACCTGTCTGGGGGACAGCAGCCAGTGATACCTACAGGAATCCTGAAGAAGAAGTAAAGATTCAGGTCAGTTGAGGTGCAGAAAAACCGCAGTGCATCCATGTGAAAGCACCCTAGGCCCCTTTCACATGATCAGTCCAATCGGGTCCGCCTGTTGGTTTTTCAGGTGGACCCAATTGGACCCTCCATTCACCTCTATAGAACTGGTAAATGTAAACTGACTTGTGTCCATTTACACCCATCTCCAATTCGATCCACTTAAAAAAACTGAAGGGGGATCCGTCCCCTTCTGTCTGGGCAGATCACATCAGAGTGCCCATATAGTAGAGCGGGCTGTGTCTGTGTCTGCTCTGCATATGCTGAGTGGACACGAACCTGTCATCTGCTCGCTCTGCTCATTGTGGCCCACGACCAGTTACCAACTCGCTAAAGTGGCCCTCCTCAAAAGGTTGGGCACCCCTGCTGTAGGGGCATGAGTTCCGGATGGAGAGGTATGCTGTACTGTAGTGCATCAGGAGACCCGTGGGAAAATCATAAAGATCTCCCATGAAGTTAATAAAAGTGTTAAGACCAGCGCTACTGTCAGGAACACATCAGACATGCCCTTATAGCATCCCAGAGGCACACTGGAGTGCGTAGGCGCAAACTCACTCGCGCCTGTTTAATGACGAACAACCGTTCGCCAGTGCGCACGCGTGTGGCACGTACACCCGGCCACGCACAGATGC
Source organism: Pelophylax lessonae (assembly GCF_965119305.1). NCBI lineage: Eukaryota > Metazoa > Chordata > Amphibia > Anura > Ranidae > Pelophylax > Pelophylax lessonae. The sequence goes on along the minus strand of NC_138769.1, from coordinate 579,032,491 downwards.
ACGCATGCGCACACTATAGCCATTAAGTTTGGCGCCAAAATTGAGTATATAAGGGTAGCATGTACACTTGTCCTTTGCTGTCTTGTCTGCAGCTTTCCCTGTCCTTCTAATCCTGAACCTGCTGTATGCTGATTGACTTCCCGGCTATCCTGATTAACTTCCTGGCTTGTCTCCTACTTCGCTTGTTTGCTGCCCGCCCTGACCCCAGCTTGTTCCTGTGACTACTCTCCTGCCTTATCACTATCGGTTTATATGCTACCAGATCTGGACTTGTTCACTGCCTGGCAGGGTGACCCTGAGGACCGTGACATGGTGCTAAACACGCAGCAAAATCCATCCTCATCATCAGAGGCTATGGTGAAAACCTGTTGCCACTTAGACTCTGCACCTCAGGCTAGCCTGTGCCTTCTGCCAAGGTGACCTGTTTGTGTTCCTACCCACCGGATCCTGTGAGGCTACCTCTGCACATCAGGCTCAGCCTTCAGCTCCGTGACATCTACTGTCATGGCTGGCCTTAACACTTTTTTACTGTGGTTGGCAGGTCTCACTATTCTTCTCTACCTTCTTCAGGCTGAGAGCATGGCATCAATACTAGGCTTTATTACTGTGTAAACTGGCACCAATACAAGGCTTTATTACTGGGTAACCTGGCACCAATACTAGGGGTTATTACTGTGTAAACTGGCACCAATACTAGGGGCTATTACTGCATAAACTGGCACCATTACTAGGGGTTATTACCGTATAAACTGGCCCCAATAATAGGAGCTATTACTGCCTAAACTGGCACCAATATTAGGCTTTATTACTGCATAAATTGACAACAATACTAGGGGTTATTACTGCGTAAACTGGCATCAATACTAGGCTTTATTACTCAATAAACTGGCACCAATACTAGGGGTTATTACTGCGTAAACTGGCACCAATACCAGGGGTTATTACTGCGTAAACTGGAACCAATACTAGGGGCTATTACTGCATAAACTGTTTGCTGAAATTGTTTTAAACTATAAAGGAAAGCTTTCAAGAGTTTTCCGCTTTCTCAGGTCTGAAGCAATACCTGAGGAAAAAATGAAAACCCTTGAAAGCTTGTCTTTTATGTATTAGGTTAGTAAAATAAAAAGGTATCATTGCATACCGCATTACTCTTGTATTTTTTAACCTTATTTATATATATATATACACATATACAGTATATATACTTATTTTTTTTTTTCAGTGGTATGATTTAGTGGTGAAAATTATGAGTGCCCCCCCAGTTTTAACTGTGGTATCTTATGTCCCCCCCCCCCATATATTGTTCCTGGAGTCGCCACTGCTCCCCTGCCTTTCTCCATCAGCGTTGGGGTGACATTAGCTGAGTGGTTGAGAAAAATGGAGGGAAAAGAGAAACATTGGAATACTAATCAGTATCAGTTTGCAAAAGGGTATTTGCTTTGAAAGAATAAATCACCTCTCACGTTGGGTGTCCTACTTGTGTGGATGTTGCTGCATTATGTAAAACTATAAGAATAGTTTTTACATTTTAAGATAGGGTGCCTTGAGACCAGAGGCGTAACTAGAACCTTCAGGGCCCCAGTGCAAGAAACCATGAAGGGCCCCCGGACCCCTGGCCGGGGCTCTTCCCTTCAAGCCTGGGGCTCTTCCCACTGATCCTAGAGCCCTTTACTCTCGTTGCGGAACCCATTATTACAGTCCCACAGCGGGACCCTTTCACAAGTTCTGCAGTGGGCCCCCTTCCTTCCATCTTGGGGGCTCCCCACGGTGGTGGAATGCCAGGGCCCGGTCGCAAGTGTGACCTTTGTGATCCTAGAAGTTCACCCACTATTTTTTGTTATTTTAATTGTATTATTTTTTATCATTTTATTTTATTTTTTTACACTGTCACTGACTATGACTCTGTCCATTCAGAAAAGAAGAGCTGGTAAATTACATATTTACCGACCCTTCCTGGTTCTCTAGGAGAAGGCGGCAGGAGAGGGGAGGGAGCACAGTGGGGAGGCAGCACAGTTAGGGGGGGGGTGACCGGGGGAGCACACAGGGGTCCAGAGACAGCAGAACACAAGTGAACTGAATAGGAGTGGCAGGGGCAGCATACAGAAGAACCAATTTTCTCCATTTTCCTCCTGCAGCTATAGGAGGAAAAATAGTAATTTCTCTACATGCTGCCCCCGCCGCCCCTCCTATCCAGGTGTACAGGGGAGCCGCATAGGCCCCCTGGAGCATGGGGCCCGGTTTCAATTGCAACCCTTGCAACCCCTGTAGTTACGCCCCTGCTTGAGACTGTCCATAATTTTCTTAAAGGGTGCCTTGAGACTGTCCATAGTTTTTAAAGCGCACCTTGACTGAAAAAAAGGTTGACAAACACTAACTTAAAGTAAAAGGAAACCCAATTGCTAAACTCTCATATAAGTTTTAATATGTTAATGTCACTTTAAAAGTTTTAACTCTGCGGCTTTCATTAAAATACTACCCAGTAATACTGCCGTGATGACCCTTGTTCTGGTACTTCCTGTTATGGAGTCACAAAGTTCTGTTGCTATTTCCCAGTCGTGCCCCTGCTTGGTCATCATATCACACCAGCTTCCAATGGCAGCAATCTCTCGTTCCAATACACGTTGCACAGTATTTTCCCTGTTAAGGTCATTCAGAAACCTGAATGTATATAAAGTATCTTTGCTTCAGATATAAAATATGTTATAAAAGAATCAGCAGCAGGTATTTTATCATAGTATATGTGAAAAATTAATAAAATTAAAATAATGACCGGGCTAAAAATCTGTGAAAATTTATAGTGGGGTGCATTAACCACTTGCCGACCGCCGCACGACTATTTACTGCGGCTGTCTGCCCCTCACAGGCAAAGCGACGTAGGACTACGTCGCTAGCCTGTGAGGCTCTAGGGAGTGAGCGCGCTCCTGCTCGGTCACGGACCCACCCGCGCGTGTGTGCCGGGCACTCTTGATTGTCCGTTACACCGGGAGAAAGGCAGGCAGCTAATGTAAACAAAGCTGCCTGTCTTTCTACTCTGTGTAAGAATGGAGATCATACGGTTCTGCTATGTAGGACCGTTGATCTCTGTTCTTACACAACAAGCCACATACAATCACAGTTAGAAGAACGCCCCTAGGGACACACTTAACCCCCTCCCTCTCAAAAAAGTTAACCCCTTCACTGCCAGTCTCATTTTTACAGTAACAGTGCATATGTATAGCACTGATTACTGTAGTAATGTCACTGGTAACCCCAAAAGTGTCAAAAATGTCAGTCAAGGGTCTGATCTGTCCGCCGCAATGTCGCAGTCCCGCAAAAAAGATTGCAGATCGACGCCATTACTCGTTAAAAAAAACCCAACAAAAATGACAAAAATCTTTCCCTTAGTTAGTAAACGCAATAACTTTTGCGCAAACCAATCAAAATACGCTTTTTGCGATTTTTTTTACCAAACATATGTAGCATAAAACAAATTGGCCTAAAATGTTAAAAAATTTTGATTTTTACATTTTTTTTGGGGGGGGAATTTCATATAAAAAAATTTGAAAAATTGACGCTCTTTTTTTGTTTATAGCGCATGATCAAAAAATCGTACAGGTGATCAAATACCACCAAAAGAAAGCTTGTCAAATTTGTTAAGGTACAGCATCGCACGACCGCGCAATTGTCCGTTAAAGTCACGCAGTGCCGAATCGCAAAATAGGCCCTGGTCAGGAAGGGGGTAAAATCTTCCGGGGCTTAAGTGGTTAAACCTTAAATGAGCCTAACACCATCAAACTTAGAGTAATTAATGTGTTGTGAACCTTCATTTTACCTAGTGGATTTATATAAGACCGTCAAACTTAAATAAAGTGACAGTGCAACCACATAAACCAATGACTCTCCATTATCAAGTGAACCTGCCACTGAACAAAATTAAACCTTCTTGGAAGAAATATGTGCAAAAGGATTTCCAAAAGTATATAGATCTGCTGAAATATTGGTCCTACATGGACCTTCAAAGTGAATAAAGTGGCAGTGCAGAAGTAATATATATTAGAACTAACAAAACAAAAAAGTCCATATGGCTGGGTTAACACTGATGCAAATTGGATGCGGTAGTCCCATCCAATTCGCATTACAGGAGAGTGCGACCAGCTCTTAATGAAGCCGGTTCACACACCTTCGGGGCAGCCATGGTCCTAATTGCAGAAGGATCCTGTACGTCTTCTGGTCTGTTTCCAGGGAAAATTCAGCCAAAAATGCGGACCTGATTTGCACCTGAAACGGTGAACAGACATGCACCGAAACCCCCTCGTGTGAGCCACGCTGCAGCTAGTGTGAACCTGGCCTTAAAGTCCAAGATTAAGCAACTGTTCAAAACATTACAAAGTACAAGTGTGCAAATATTTCACAAGTGTCCTCCACCAAAAATATCTGTCTCTCACCTCCCAAAAAAACGGATACTTGGAAAGAGCACGATAGATGTGTAGATAATGACCGCTGGAATGTCCTCTCACGGGGAATCTTTTCAGCCGAATACTATAAGCCTCCTCTTTCCAATTAGCATCAATAGGAGTGCAACAAGATCTTCTCAGTTTTAGATGATATGGATATATGCACAGAAAACATAAGCACTACATAGTGTAAAACCATTTAAAAACGATAAGATGCACTTACATTTTTCTGTGTGATAGCCGACAAAAGGCGAACTACAGTGTAGGCAATAAGAAGTGAGAACCGCCATCTTCAGCTGTGAGCACTGCCGGCTCCACCCACAAGCACAGGCTACGAGCCGCCATGGGCTGGTGCAAGGTGACGTCACTCAGAAGCTTCGCCTTACGCGTTTTGACTTGATGTCACCATCAGAAGCAGCATGCTTCGAAACATGTAAGGCAGAGCCTCTGAGTGACGTCACCTCGTACCAGGCCCCAGGGCACACAGCCTATGTTTGTGACTGGAGCCTACTGCTTATTGCCCCCGCAAATCCCCTTGTGTCAGAAATGACACAGAAAATTGTAAGTGCATCTTTTAGTTTTTGGAATAAACATTTGAATTTTGGTCTTACACTATGTGGCACTCTGCTTGTGTTCCCTATATACAGCTGCAAGAAAAAGTATGTGAACCCTTTGGTATGATATGGATTTCTGCACAAATTGGTCATAAAATGTGATCTGATCATCTAAGTCACAACAATAGACAATCACAGTCTGCTGAAACTAATAGCACACAAAGAATGAAATGTTGCCATGTTTTTATTGAACACACCATGTGAAACCTTGGATTTAATAACTGGTTGAACCTCCTTTGGCAGCAATAACTTCAACCAAACGTTTCCTGTAGTTGCAGATCAGACGTGCACAACGGTCAGGAGTAATTCTTGACCATTCCTCTTTACAGAACTGTTTCAGTTCAGCAATATTCTTGGGATGTCTGGTGTGAATCGCTTTCTTGAAGTCATGCCACAGCATCTCAATCGGATTGAGGTCAGGACTCTGACTGGGCCACTTCAGAAGGCGTATTTTCTTCTGTTTAAGCCATTCTGTTATTGTTTTGCTTCTATGCTTTGGGTCATTGTCCTGTTGCAACACCCATCTTCTATGAAAATGTGTGAAGGGTGCGTTGATAAATGAAAAGTGTAAGCTGCAACCAAAGATCCAAATACTGGAAATAAAAAGTGAAAAAATGTAAATTCTGGTGGTAAAATATTGAGATGTCTCAAATGCGTGATGCACAAAGATAGGCAAGATCAAAAACCAAGGTGCCTATGATCTGCAATAAATAACACATAAATGTGTGTACAAAGTGCCTGAAAAATTATTACCACAGTGAAAACGTGATCAAACAAACAGTTGATGCAAAAGTTCCAAGTGAAATATTCTACAATCCAAAAAAAACACAATTAAACACAAATATCAACTGTCCGTGAATATCCAAAATAGTAAGTGTAGATAAATCAGAAATAATGCTTCAGGTAACAGCCAGGTGACAGATTTAATTGTCTGATGTCCCACCACCTGTGCAAGTTTGCTTTTTACCAGCAGATAGGTATTAAGGGCTTAAAGAAAGCCACCTCAAGAGTAAATCCTTGTGATGAAAAGGAAGGTGAATTATATATATTCCCACACCTCTTAAAGGAGGTGGGTGGGCCTCATACCAGATGATGGAAGTTCTGGGGCCTGTATATATTCCCTTTCCTGGCTCTGCGTCATGCCATCATACTACGGGTCAACTCCGCCCCTCTGACCCCCATAGGACATCCCTGAAATAGCATAAAAGGCAGGCAGTACCCGGTGGAGGTGTTCTTTTTTTTCGTCCTCGCTCCGGACACCTTGAAAAATATGTTATCCTTCCTTGTGGCCTTCCCAGGTTCAGCCTCTCTCCTGGGTAAGAAGACCCCCTCTTATGGGCTGTAAATCTCCCTCGATGGTGGGTTCCCCTTGGTGCTGGGGGGTAAGTTACATTGCAGTATAAATTGCTGCATTTTCATACTGATACCATTAATTGACAGTCAAAACTGACACAGATGCCGTATTACAGTGGAGGTTCTTTCCTCGCTGTTGTTACAGTATGAATGATGATATGAAGCTGTCTGGCAATTTTTTTGCTGTATTTTTCTCCCCTTAAACGTGCTTGCTGGCTCTTGTAGTTCACTAGAGATGGTGGTTTTGCATGCTCCAGTGTGGGGGGAGGGGGCCAGCCCAGGCTTCCTCTGATCACCTTGGAGCTTTTGGTTAATCAGTGGAGACAGTCTGCAGGTGCAGATGGCTTCCTTTTTCTCTGTGGCCAATACACTGTGTGTAACTGGGTCTCTGCTGCCCTCACTGTGAGTACATGCACATCCTGGTTTACTTTGCCTGTGTTGAAGCTTGGGGTATTTTTGTCTAAAGCTGCCGCCAGCCTCAAAGCACTGAAGATGTTTTTTTGGGAAGGAATGCGTTTTTGTTTTTCTTTATCTTTTTTTGGAAAAAAAAAAAAAGAGAGAGCAATGTATGTGGCCAGGACGGAATAAATTTTCGTCAGTTGGTCACTCTGAATGGACCTGATCGAGTGTGGAGCCACGGTGTTGTGGGGATGAATGTGAACTAAGCACCCTGCAACTTTGATTTTAATTCCAGGAGATCACATACTGAAATATTGACACGGCTGTGAATGCTTCACATCATCTTATCACTAATTTGGAGGATATTTCAGCAATACCTTAAGGAGGTAATTCAAGGATCTTCCTCTCATGCTTAGCACAATGAGGTGCTGGGAGGACATGTTGCTAGGAAGGAGAATGTGTCTATGCCTTAATGAGGTAGTCAGAGGTTCTCCTGTCCACTATTTGTAGCCACAAAGTTACTGTGAACACTAAATGTAGTTACCATTCCCAAGTATTTGCATATAGCTTGCGCTGCTTTACAATACTGTTGCTACCTGCTGCAGAGACAAAAAACAAGGTTACTTCTGTTTGTAGGTGACAGACAACAGCATAAGCTGGCACTTTGTGCAGCCTATGGCTATCCTATTAGTCCTTATTGCTTAGAGCAGATAAGGTTCTCCATGTGGAGGAGAAAGGGCTCTGGTTGGGAAGCTTGTGTAAAGTTTTCTCAGTTCAGGTAGAGGCTTGTTTGCCTGGCTCTTGGGGATGGCCAGGACTACAGCATCAGAGTTGCCTTAGTGGGGATAGCCTACGGCCACACCACACCACCCTGTATGTGCTTGATCTCAGAAGCTAAGCAGGTTTAGACCTGGTTAGTGGATGAATGGGGGACCACCTGGGAACACTGAGTTCTGTACAGCAGCACATATGCCTCTTAACCAGCAGAGGGCAGTAATACTGATAATTGTGCACTTAGCTTCTCTAGGGTTCTGAGTCAAGCTGCCCCAGTGCTGTGGGGGACAGTTCACCACTGTAAGTCCATGGGGGGCCCTTGCATGTTCTGCTTTCTGAGGCTTTGCAGAGTAACAGCCATAGGCATGCTTCCTCAAAGCAGAGGCAACAGGGGGCTTGTGGTTTCAGAAGCCTTGGCACCCTGGATGTTTTGGGGCTGCATTTCCCATGATGCTCATACACTCTGAGGTATAGTTGGGTATTGTGGGAGGTGTGGTTCTAGGGGGGGTGCCGAGGTTCGCTATCACTGCTCTAGAGCTATGGTCAGATGCAGGTTTTAAAAAGAAAGCAGTGTACAATGTTTGCATTACCTCCCATACCCTGGAAGACATTTTTAAATGTTTGAGGATCAATGATCGCTAATGTTCTCATCTCTGCAGCAGTTTCCTGCTTCCTTACAATAGCTCCCATGCTCCACCAACCTGTCAACAGTTTTAAGGAGTGATATTTGGCTCAGGGCATTCTTTCGATGCGGACGCAGAGGTAGAGCATGGATATTCATTCCCTCTCTTGGGTCACAAATGTCAGATGGCCTTTGGATGATTCTTGGTGCTAAGCACATGCAGGTATTTATGAAGGTTCCTGTCTTTATGACAGAATCCTGGAAAACCATTATTCTGGTGGTAAGGAAGGGCTGGTGCCTTTTTCTGGACTTTGCAAACGCTAGTCTACATATTCCTATAGTCTGGGTTCGCCAGCACTCAGGTTTTTTCTAGCAGACAATGACTTGACCTAGGTCATGGTATGTTTTTGGTTGGCATTCTCCCCAGAACCCTCTTGAGGGTACTATCAATCTTTATGGCATTTATTTCCTCAAGTGACATTTTGCGGATAGCGAAGTAGGGGTGCTGCTGCTAAGTAACGTTTTTGCCTGCAGGACCCTCTAGATCTTGGAGTATCATGTTCATTTTTAGTAGATCCAAATCCAGTCTACTTAAGTCCTGGATCGCTGTTCATTGCAAGCGAAGGTCATGTCCATCCTTCTGGGTCCGGGTATGTTTTTGGTCATGGCCCCGCCCCAGAACCCTTCTGGAGGTACTATCTATCCTTAGGGCATTCGTTTCCTCAGTGATATCCTGCTTAGAGCGACGTAGGAGCACTGCTGCTAGTTAACACGTTAGCCTGCAGAACTCTCGAGAGCTTTCATCTTGTCAAGTTTTAGTAGAATTGAATTCAATTTACTTACTCCTAGATAGCTGTTCAGTGCTAGTTAAGATCATGCCCATCTTTCTGGGGCCTGGGATCCTGAGCATTATGTGGACTATAGCCTGGTGTCGGCTCACTCCAGGGATTTTCTCATAGACCGCCGGGATCAAGTCTTGCAGACCCAATCAGAATTTGGGTGGATGGTGAATGTGCAGAAGAGCCAACTTGTTCCGTCCAATGCCTAACCTACCTGGGCAGGCGGTTTCAGTACAGTCCAATACAAGATTTTCCTGTGAAGAGAGAAGATTGATCGAGTCTGTGCGGGGACCAAGGGGATTAGGTCCTCAAAGGAGATCACGGTTCGTCGAGGCATGAGTTTTTTTAGGTCTCCTAATGGCCTGTATCCCGGAAGTGCCTTGGGCACGGTGGCACAGGAGAAGGTTTCAGTTCTGCCTTCTAAGCCAGTGGCGCCGCGGTTCTCTCAGCCAGAGGTTCCAGGTTCCTTGCTTAGTTTCCAACAACCTTCTGTGGTGGACCAAGAGGAGCAACCTCTCCCTGGGCGGGCCCGTCAGCCCTGGAGACTGGATCACGATTACTGCGGATGCCAGTCTCCAGGGTTGGGGGGCCCATTGCCTACAACTGAAAGTGCAGGGAGTGTGGACCAGAGTTTGCCATGTTCCTTGAATCTCCTAGAACGAACAGCGGCCAGGGAGGCGCTGAAGACGTTTCAGCTCGTAATCCAAGGCAGGAGAGTCAGACTTCTCATGGACAATACAACGGCAGTATCGTACATTGTGAAACAAGGGGGGACAGGAAGTCTGAAACTTCTCCAGGTAACTGCGGAGATCTTCTCCTTGGCCGAAGCCCACTTGTTGGACTGTTCAGCATCGTGTCTCCCGGACCCTCAGAATACCCTATCAGACCAGTTGAGCAGGAACTTCGCCAACTACACAGGATGGATGCAAAATCCAAAATATTTGTCGAGCAATGGGGGTTCCCGAGATAGACTTAATGGCGACACATTTCAACTGTCACGTTTTTTTTCCCACTTCTTCGGCCCGCAAACTCTGGCCCAGGATGCTCTCATATCAGAAGTGGGGCTTCAAGCAGGTCTACCTATTTCCACCAATTACTCTGATCCTCAAATCATTGGTGAAGATCATGGAGGAGGGAGTACCCGCTATTGTGATAGCTCTATTCGGGCCGAGGAGGCCATGGTTTCCCCTTCTTTGTCGTCTGGCGGTGTGTCCTCCAATAAGGCTCCCTCAGGTCAGGGACCTTCTCATCTGCAACGGCCACACTCACCCCTGACTGCATGGAATTTGAGAGGAGCAAGCGCCAGAATCTAGATCTCTCTGACTCGGTAATGTCCACCATTCTGTAATCCAGGAAAGAATCTACTAAAGGCCACTTATTATAGACTGTGGCAGAGGTTCGAGGATTTCTCAGTCCAACAGGGATTATCTTTCCGTTTCCACTCAGTGGCGAATATATTGGATTTTCTGCAGTACGGCCTCGACTCAGGACTAAGCTTCAACATGCTTACAGTACAAATTTCAGCACTTTTGGCCCTTACCAATACCTCATGTTCAAAGGAGTCTCTAGTAGTTGGATTCCTCCGTGCGGCAATCGAGATATACCCGCCTATTCGTCCTTTTCTTTCCAAAGTGTGATTTACTGTTAGTATTAACGGGGTTGCTAAAAAGCCCCTTTTTTCCCCAGATTCGGACAGTCCTTTATGGGACCTGACATTAAAGACGGTTTTCTTGACAGTTTTGGTCTCAGCCAGATGAGGCTCAGACGCTGCGGCCTTCTCCTACAAAGAGCCGTTCTGCACCTTCCTTCAGGTCAGCATAGTGTTAAAACCTTCTCCGAAGTCCCTTCCTAAAGTCTCGTCGGAATTTCATTTTAATTGGGAATCGGTACTCCCAAGCCTTTTCACCTTCTCAATCAGACTTGGAGGAGCCTAGATGGTATGATCTGGATATGAAGTCTCTCCCACAGACATAGCTACCCAGAACGGTCTCGTTCCGGAAAACAGATGCTCTTTTTTTGTATTCCCAAAGGGTCCCAGGATGGGTATGCCGGGCCCTCCAAGAGTCCTCTCGACAGGGATAGTTAAAGCAATCCAAACAGCTTACTTCCTGGAAGGCCTCCCCCCTCAGGAGATCCGAACACATTTCACAAGAGCGGTGTCATCCTCCTGGGCAGTTTGGTCCAAAGTATCGGCAGACGTGGTCTGTAAGGCAGCAGGTTGGAGATCTCCTAATACCTGCATAAAACACTAAGCTGTCTTCTGCTGTATCAAGATATTACAATTAGTTTCTTGCAGCAGTACCTGGTGTTTGTAATTTATTCTTCCCACCCTGTGTTGTGGCTAGTTAAGTCCCGTAGTATGATGGCATGTCGCAGAGCCAGGAAAGTGGAAAATTGTTACCAATACTTACCGTAATTTTCCTTTCCTGGCTCTGCGTCATGCCAGCACAAAACCCTCCCTGGTCCGTCACGAGCTCATACAGAACACCTCCACCAGGTACTGCCTGCCTTTTATGCTATTTCAGGGATGTCCTATGGGGGTCAGAGGGGCGGAGTTGACCCGTAGTACGATGGCATGACGCAGAGCCAGGAAAGGAAAATTACGGTAAGTATTGGTAACAATTTTCCATTATATGGGATTTCTTCCTTCCTCCTCTCCGGGTTCCCTCTAGGGTGAATATCCTGATGATCTTTTGTGGTCTTATACTGGGTGAGTCTGGGAGCTTATGTTAGGCCAAGAGGATTCTTCAAGAAATTGCAACCAGATCCAACAGCCAGAAAATTTGCTAAGCAAAAGGACATGAAAGAACCACTTTGTGGCAAAGGAAATCCAATATCGCCAACATGAAGCCACTGAAAATGATCTCCAAACGTATAGACCAATTCCCAAAAAAACATACACCCAAAGCGTTTTGAGGTGATTCCTTTAGCCTCTTCTTCAGGGATGTGTTGGGAGTGTCGGGTCTCAGCCGTGTACTTATCAGCTGTACGACTTCCCCCGGCCTTCCCGACCTACCGGGCCTTCTCTTATCTCCGCCACAAAGCTTGTATATCCTCCCGTTCTACCCGAGGCTCCGAGCGGCCGACATCCCGTGCACCTCCTCACACTTTTGTACGTTTAGAGATAATTTTCAGTGGCTTCATGTTGGCGATATTGGATTTCCTTTGCCACAAAGTGGTTCCTTCATGTCCTTTTGCTTTGGTTTCATATGTCCACAGAATATTTTGCCAGTACTGCTGTGGAACATCCAGGTGCTCTTGTGCAAACTGTAAACGTGCAGCAATGTTTTGTTTGGACAGCAGTGGCTTCCTCTGTGGTATCCTCCCATGAAATCCATTCTTGTTTAGTGTTTTACGTATTGTAGATACGCTAACAGGGATGTTAGCATTTGCCAGTGACTTTTGTAAGTCTTTAGCTGACACTCTAGGATTCTTCTTCACCTCATTGAGCAGTCTGCGCTGTGCTCTTTCAGTCATCCTTACAGGATGGCCACTCCTAGGGAGAGTAGCAGCAGTGCTGAACTTTCTCCATTCAAAGACAATTTGTCTTACCGTGGCCTGATGAACAGCAAGGCTTTTGGAAATACTTTTATAACCCTTTAGAGCTTTATGCAAGTCTGGTCAACAATTCTTAATAGTTGGTCTCCCGAGAGCTCTTTTGTGCGAGGCATCATTCACATCAGGCAATGCTTCTTGTGAAAAGCAAACCCAGAACTGGTGTGTATTTTTATAGGGCAGGGCAACTGTAACCAACACCCCCAATCTCATCTCATTGATTGGACTCCAGTTGGCTGATATCTCACTCCAATTAATAAATCTTTTCTGGAGATCTTTATATATATATATATATATATATATAAACAACGGAAGCAACAATATTTTACCTCCTCTTCCTCCATTGCTTCTACTGGATCTTCAGCCCAGGTATCAAATTCGACTTTTTTAGCCACAGCTACAGGCCAAGAACCAGGAGGAGGGGTGGTAAACGATATCGGAGATCAAAGACCCCACGATGCACCAATGAGACCAAGAACTCGATCCAGGAGATAAAGAATGATGTGGTATATAATATTTCATCTGTCCCTTTGTCTTAACCTGAATTAGATGTTTTGAATAAGGATTTAGGTTTTTGTCCTAAAGAAAAGATGGACATGTTCAAATTTAGACAAGATTTATATAGTTTTTATCGACAATTGCGCTTAAAAGCATATTATTCAATGAAACCTGATATCAAAACTGCACAGCCAGGGCCACTATCAGTCAAAAATTTGAACCTGTATGTTAAAAGTAAAATTACTCCCCCCACTTCGTGTGCAGCGGTGGAAGTATTTAGGTTGATCAGGATATTGGTTCGTTTTTGAAGGATGGTGGCGAAAAAGAGTTTATTGCAAAGAATTTGTCTAAACAAGAAATGGATGCACTCTCATCCTTGTCAGTCCGGCGAGATATAACAATCAAGCCGGATGACAAGGGTGGAGCAATTGTTGTGATGGATACTTGTAAATACGAGGCTGAGATAAAGAGACAATTTCCTGTCTTTCGCGTACAAACTAGAATAAAAAAAATCTTAGCATCAGCTGTCCAAGCAAATATTATTGACAATGATACACAAAACTATTTGATCAATGAATATCCAGTTACTCCGGTGATATACGTATTACCGAAAATTCACAAGGATCTTTTGAATCCACCTGGACGTCCCATTGTTTCTGGGATGGAGTCTGTCACAACACCCCTGGCAAAGTATATAGACAAATGCTTAACGCCATTAATTACGAAGACTAGATCATATATTCGTGATACTAGTGATTTTTTGTTTAAGATACGCGGGGTTAATGTTGTGCCAGACTCCCTCCTAGTAACATGGGACATAGGTAGTTTATATACCATCATCCCACATGAATTGGGGATTGAGGCATGTCACCGTTTGTTAAAACATTCGAGTTTATATAATGATGATCAGGTTTTGTTTTTGCTGGATCTGTTGAAGGTGGTATTGGAAGAAAATTTATTTTTGTTTAAAGAACAGCATTACATGCAGCTTAGAGGGGCAGCGATGGGTTCTAATGTCGCACCCCCATACGCCAACACATTCATGGATATGGTAGAGACTTCCTTTATTTATAATAATATACAGTTTATGAAGCACTGTAAGTGCTGGTTCAGATTTGTGGATGATGTGTTTGCAGTATGGGGTGGCGACATTGGTTCCCTTTCGCTGTTCAATGACTACATTAATCATTTGATACCTGGGTTAGAGTTTAGCATGACCTATAGCTCTGAAAGGATCCCATTCTTAGATACAATGTTAACCCTGGAAGACACATGTATTATTAGTGACTTATATACTAAGCCAACTGATAAAAATCAACTTTTGCATTACAATAGTTTTCATCCAACTGGGGTTTTAAAATCTATCCCTAGAAGACAATTTACATGAGTTAAAAGAGTAGTAACTAACCCACAGACTTGTGCAATCAGATTGAAAGAGATGGGTGAGAAACTGACAGAAAGGGGATATCCCTCTGAAATAATTAACAAAGAACAGAAACAGGTAGTGAAATTCACAAACTCACGAAATTCTCAAAGAAGGATCCCCTTTGTGTCACAATTTCACCCATTCTCGATCAATATACAAAAAATCGTTAAGAGACACTGGTCGATATTGGGTGAAAATTATCCCAATATTCCGGAATTTCACGCTCCCCCATTACCATCATATAGAAAAGGCAGAACTTTGCGTGACAGGTTAGTGAAGACTGACCAGTATGTTGATCCTAGTCCTATGATAACATTTTTAGGACCAAAAAATACAGGCTCTTATCCATGCCTGAGCTGCATTCAGTGCAATTCAATGATAAAAGGAAAAAACTTTACACATCCACACAAGGGATATGATATAAAAATCAAGGATCATTTTACTTGTCAGTCTTCATATGTTATATACATCATTAAATGCCCTTGTGGCTTATACTATATTGGTGAAACCATTCAAAAAGTTAAAGATCGCATTGCCCGACATAAATACTCAATAAAAGATAAATTAGTTCAGCTACCATTAGCGAGACACTTTCTGGAAAAAGGACACTCAGTGTCCCAATTGAGATTTATGGTCATTGACAATATACCTAGAAATAGAAGGGGAGGAAATCGTGAATTACAGCTTAGGAAACGTGAAGTCCAATGGATCCATTTTTTGGATACCTTACAACCGAAGGAGTTAAACTCTGAACTCGACTTGTATTTATTTTTGTAAATGGTATCTTTTTGAAGGGACCTTTTGGTCTAATTATGAGTCCTACACCTACTCCTACAACAGTGACAGCTATATTCAACACTGCAACATATAGTTGATTGTGATATTTCATCGATCGAAATATGTTTCTTGTAGAGTCTTTTTTATTGACAAATATTTTTTTATTCCTTTATCATTAGGATAACACTGGATATGACTAATTGCATATAGAGAAGGATCTGTGTTTTGTAACTTTGTCTCAGTCCTCCTAATGATACATTGGAGACCACTGTGTGAATGAATCAACGATTGACGACAAGTGGATTCTTAATTGATGCTTGAACATATACAAGCTTTTGTACTTGTATAGAGATTTAGATGTATTTCTGTATGAGGAAGGACGTTAACCTTTGAGTCCGAAACGTTACGATTGAAATACTATGATATTGTACTGGTATGTACTTTGGATATCTTTCCAATAAAGAAAGAATTGTGCAGCAATCCCTGTGGACTTTTTCTCTTATATATATATATATATATATATAGCCTGTGGGATGGCTTGATTTGCTTTGCACATGACCTCAACAAACCATTGCTGTTGTGCTGCTCACCAAACTTTTGAATATATATATATATATATATATATATATATATATACACAATGGGTACGGAAAGTATTCAGACCCCCTTAAATTTTTCACTCTTTGTTATATTGCAGCCATTTGCTAAAATCATTTAAGTTCATTCTTCTTCCTCATGAATGTACACATAGCACCCCATACTGACAGAAAAACACAGAATTGTTGACATTGTTGCAGATTTATTAAAAAAGAAAAACTGAAATATCACATGGTCCTAAGTATTCAGACCCTTTGCTCAGTATTTAGTAGAAGCCCCCTTTTGATCTAAAACAGCCAGGAGTCTTTTTGGGAAAGATGCAACAAGTCTTTCACACCTGAATTTGGGGATCCTCTGCCATTCCTCCTTGCAGATCCTCTCCAGTTCTGTCAGGTTGGATGGTAAACGTTGGTGGACAGCCATTTTTAGGTCTCGCCAGAGATGCTCAATTGGGTTTAAGTCAGGGCTCTGGCTGGGCCATTCAAGAACAGTCACGGAGTTGTTGTGAAGCCACTCCTTCGTTATTTTAGCTGTGTGCTTAGGGTCATTGTCTTGTTGGAAGGTAAACCTTCGGCCCAGTCTGAGGTCCAGAGCACTCTGGAGAAGGTTTTTGTCCAGGATATCCCTGTACTTGGCCGCATTCATCTTTCCCTCGATTGCAACCAGTCGTCCTGTCCCTGCAGCTGAAAAACACCCCCACAGCATGATGCTGCCACCACCATGCTTCACTGTTGGGACTGTATTGGACAGGTGATGAGCAGTGCCTGGTTTTCTCCACACATACCGCTTAGAATTAAGGCCAAAAAGTTCTATTTTGGTCTCATCAGACCAGAGAATCTTATTTCTCACCATCTTGGAGTCCTTCAGGTGTTTTTTAGCAAACTCCATGCGGGCTTTCATGCGTCTTACACTGAGGAGAGGCTTCCGTCGGGCCACTCTGCCATAAAGCCCCGACTGGTGGAGGGCTGCAGTGATGGTTGACTTTCTACAACTTTCTCCCATCTCCTGACTGCATCTCTGGAGCTCAGCCACAGTGATCTTTGGGTTCTTCTTTACCTCTCTCACCAAGGCTCTTCTCCCCCGATAGCTCAGTTTGGCCGGACGGCCAGCTCTAGGAAGGGTTTTGGTCGTCCCAAACGTCTTCCATTTGAGGATTATGGAGGCCACTGTGCTCTTAGGAACCTTAAGTGCAGCAGAAATCTTTTTGTAACCTTGGCCAGATCTGTGCCTTGCCACAATTCTGTCTCAGCTCTTCAGGCAGTTCCTTTGACCTCATGATTCTCATTTGCTCTGACACGCATTGTGATCTGGAAGGTCTTATATAGACAGGTGTGTGGCTTTCCTAATCAAGTCCACTCAGTATAATCAAACACTGCTGGACTCAAATGAAGGTGTAGGACCATCTCAAGGATGATCAGAAGAAATGGAAAGCATAAATATATGAGTGTCACAGCAAAGGGTCTGAATACTTAGGACCATGTGATATTTCAGTTTTTCTTTTTTAATAAATCTGCAACAATGTCAACAATTCTGTGTTTTTCTGTCAGTATGGGGTGCTATGTGTACATTCATGAGGAAGAAGAATGAACTTAAATGATTTTAGCAAATGGCTGCAATATAACAAAGAGTGAAAAATTTAAGGGGGTCTGAATACTTTCCGTACCCACTGTATGTATATATATATATATATATATATATATATATATATATATATATATATATATATCCAAACATGGCCCATGCTTTGGAGATGGAAAATGAATAGATATGAGGGGGAGAGGTTCCTGGTATAGGTCAATGCGGCAGTCAAAGGGACAATGAGGAAGAAGGCTATCTGTGGCCTTTTTACAAAAGACATTGTATTAGGACTGGTAGGGTGACCAAAGCAGTCATGGAGGAATATTCAGCAAACGGTAGCAAAGGAGGCAGCAGGATCCAGGCTCAACATTTTTTGTAACACTGAGCTCCTCAGGACAAAATTAGTCCAGAGTTTGAGTCCAGATGGGGAAAGTGTTTTTGCAGGGGAGTTCAAGCACACAGCTTGTGATTGGTAGCATCAGCTGCGCATGTTTTCTTGCGTGCTGTGTTAAGGGGATTAAACAGATGTCTCCTCTCTAAACTGTGCAGTGTGTGACATCAGGTCCCCCCACCACCTCCTCTGGAAGCTCAGAGAAGCTCTGTCAATTCTATACTTTGATCTGATGTAGAGAAGATTTTGCTGCAGACAAACAGGTACAACTTATGCAGGAGGATTTTTTTTTTTAAATCATCTCTGTGTATTACCTAAGTCTAGTACCTTCGGTATGGATGTAGAGCTAGAGCTAGAAATCTTCAGGAGCCAGGAATTGCACTCATGATCCACTGTTCACGATTGCAATGCTTTGTAGGCTCATTTACAAAAAATATAATAAAGGCATTTTTTTATTATTTATTTAGCAAAAGGTGGACTTAGCCTTTAATTTTCTGGTGTTTGGGTATAAACTTTCTACAAGAGAAACAGAATATTGTTAAGCTCACAAAGGAGAATGAGATATCTGCCTGGGGTAACAGAAATGCTTTGCATATGTCTGAAAGCCATAAAGTCTTTATTGTGATCATACCTACGCATTTTTTTCTGGGTGTGTTTGCCATATAAATGCATGGGATTTGTTTGTGTTTTAGATGTAGAGCTTTGAATAAGGAGAAGTGAGATTCCCGTTCAAAGAGAACATTTCCTTTAGGGTGTTGGCCTCCCTTCATAAGGCAGATCACTTGTAAAGTCAAGGAAATAGGTTTCAAAGTAAAACATACTTCTTAAGATTAGATTAGATGATTACATTCAACTTTATTGTCATTACACATGTACCAGTACAAGGCAACAAAATGCAGTTTAGGTCTAACCAGAATGCAATGACAGCAGATGCAGAGTATACAATTTTTACATAATTTACATAATTAAGTAATAGGATTAAAATAGTAATATAAGCTATAACTAATAATTTAAAAATATATATATTCTATAATGCAATAATAAATAAATCACTTATTAGCAGCAATACAGAGAGAGCAATAATCAGTAGATTAAGAAACAATGAAGTGTAAGAAAATTATGGTAGTGTGTCAATGGGTGACAGAGTTCGCCAAAGTGACAGCACTAGGAAAAAAAAAAAACTGTTCCCTAGTCGGCTGGTTCTAGTCCGAAGGCACCTAAAATGCCTGCCAGATGGCAAAAGAGTAAACAAGTTATGAGCCGGATGAGAGGAATCCCTGAAAATGCTGCAAGCTTGACGCAGACAGCATTTCCTTTGAATATCCTCTATAGCTGGTAAAGAGGTCCCTATAATGCGCTGGGCAGTTTTCACCACCCGCTGCAATGCCTTACGCTCTGCAACAGAACCGCTCCCATACCGGACTGTAACGCAGCTGGTCAGGATGCTTTCTATTGCACAGCGATAGAAGTTCACCAGAATTGTCCTTAGGAAAAAAAGCCGCTGGTGAGCCTTCTTAACTAGGCTAGAGGTGTTAATAGCCCAGGACAGGTCCGACGAAATGTGGATCCCCAGGAACTTGAAACTGGACACACACTCAACAACCATCCCATTAATATGGATGTCGTCGTGTGTGTCCCCCTCCTGAAGTCCACAATAAGCTCCTTTGTCTTAGCGGTGTTAAGAAGCAAGTTGTTGTTACACCATGTAGCTAGGTGCTGAATCTCCTCCCTATAAGCAGTCTCATCATTGTTAGCGATGAGACCGATCACAGTAGTATCATCTGTGAACTTGATGATGGAATTCGATCCATTCATAGGCCTGCAGTCAGCGGTGAAAAGGGAATAGAGGAAGAGGCTCAGCACACAGCCCTGCGGTGCACCAGTATTAAGAATGATGGTATCGGAGCAAATTGGGGCAGGTCGAACCAGCTGGGGTCTATTGGTCAAAAAAATCCATAACCCAGTTACAGATGGAGATATTAATACCCAAATCAGCTAGCTTGATTATTAACTTAGATGGAATAATAGTATTGAATGCTAAACTGAAGTCAAAAAACAACATACGTGCATAAGTTTTCTTATTATCCAAATGTGTGAGCACAGAGTGCAGAGCCATAGACACTGCATCTTCCGTGCTCCTATTGCTACGAAAGGCAAACTGGTAAGGATCTAATGTAGGTGGCAGAGAGTCCCTCAGATGAACCAGGACCAACCGCTCAAAACACTTCATAACAATTGGTGTCAGTGCTATAGGACGGTAGTCGTTCAGGCATACAGGTCTCGAGTGTTTTGGAACGGGCACAATGGAGGTGCACTTAAAGCAAGTGGGAACAGCTGCCTGGGCAAGGGACAGATTAAAGATGTCAGTAAACACCCCGGCAAGCTGCACAGCACACGCCCTAAGTACACGTCCAGAAATATTGTCTGGTCCAGCCGCTTTGTGTGCGCTGACCCGACTTAATGTATTGCAAACATCTGTGGAGGAGAGTATAAGTGGAGAGTGATCAACCGAATGTTTGAGCTTTATGACAGTCTCTCTGTTGCCCCTCTCAAAACGAGCATAAAAATCATTAAGCTCATTCAAGAAAAGGACATCAGTGGCAGCGGAGGTGGAATGAGAGGATTTATAATCACTAATGACCTGGATACCTTGCCACATGCGTCGAGGATCAAAGTTGGAAAAATGTTCCTCTATCTTTTGCTTATAGCAGTGCTTGGCTTTTTTAATACCCCTCTTCAGATTAGCCCTCGATGTACTGTAGGTTTGAGCGTCGCCTGACCTGAAGGCAATAAAACGTGCCCTCAGCAGGAGGCGCACCTCCCTGTTCATGCATGGCTTCTGATTTAGGAATATAATAATCTGTTTCTGAATAGTAACACTATCTATGGTTGAACTAATATAATCCAATACAGAAGAAGTATAACAGTTGATATCTATATGAGAATCCCTAGTAGCTTGAGAAGCAAATGTATTCCAGTCTGTGTGTAAAAACCTTTCCTGGAGTATAGAATCCACCTCTACAGGCCACACCTTAATAGTTCTTACTGATGGCTTCACCCGATTGATAAGGGGTGTATATTTAGGAGTAAGAAACAAAGACAGGTGATCTGACTGTCCCAAATGGGGGAGGGAAGTTACAACATAGGCTCCAGCCACATTTGTATATACATGATCCAAGGTTTTATTCCCTCTGGTATGACATAAAACATGCTGGTAAAATTTTGGTAGCACTGTGTAACGCTCATGCGTTTTTGTTAGTGGATGGATTTGCAGCTGCAGAATTGTCACACTCAGTAGTCGTGTAGAGATTCTGTTGAACAAACATATCCAACTCTCAGGACTTCATCACTGTGCACAGCCTGTTTATGCAATATACATACACTCAATCTGATGTTAATGGAGGGATAGTATATGTGAGAGTATATAGGTGAGAGACAGGCTATAGTATGGTGAGCACCTAGGAGTAGTATTAGGAGAGTGTTTAGGTGATGGTAGTAAGCAGATAGGTTCTAATGTCAAGTATAGTGCAGATGGTAGGGGACAGCAGATGGAGTATACAAGACAGAGTAACCTAGTGCAAGGATAGTTGATGGTAGTCCCAAGAGCTAACAGTCTATGCAGATGATAGGAAATAGCTTAGATAGAGATAGTCCTGGTATATGCAGTAGATGACAGTAGAAGTGCAGGTTAGTAAGGAATCCCCTGTGGGGTACTTATCACTAGATAGGTAGTAGTAACAAAGTTCAGTAGTGAGAGGTGATCCAGTAGCGAGATACGGATCGGCAGCGAGGTTCCGGTTCAGTTCAGGCAAAGGGAATAGACAGCAGCTCCAGCTTCGCAAGAGAAGGTGCGGTTAACATGCGGTTTGAACGAGCAATGAGTGAGAGAAAGCCGGCGATTGAAATAGCCGCTCATAGCGGCGCTCGGCGATGATGTCATTGCCCTTAAAGGTGTATGCGTCCCATTTGGATAGCAAGATGGGACGCAATATTAAGAGAGAAATGTGGAAATAAGGGTACCAGAGGTACCAGAACATTACAGTACCCCCCCCTTAAGGCCGGCTCCGGAAGGCCTCTAGAACTGGTTTTTCCGGGTATTTCGAGTGGAAATTGCGAATCAGTCTAGGGGCATGTATATCGGAGGTATCCAGCCAGGTGTCATCTTGGGGCCCATAGTTCTTCCATCGTACTAGATATTGGAGTCTTCTTCTATGTATACGGGAATCCAGAATCTCCTTTATCTCAAATTCTTCTCCACCTTCAACTTGTACAGGAGGTGGAGGTGATATGGTAGGCCTTATTCCTTGGTTAGGAACATGGGGCTTTAGTAGCGACACATGGAAGATGGGATGTATCTTGAGGTCTGTTGGTAATGTGAGTTGTACTGCAACTTTTCCAATAAGCTTCTTTATTGGGAAAGGTCCCAAGAATAGAGGTCCAAGTTTTTTACTAGGGATCTTTAATCTCAGATTTTTTGTAGAAAGCCAGACAAGATCCCCAATGGCATATTGGGGAGAGGGTTTCCTACGGAGGTCGTAGTACCTCTTTTGTTGGCTATGAGCATGTGAGATGGTATTGTTGAGTAATCCCAGGGAATCCTTTATCTGGGCAAGATAATCAGATGGCACTGGATTACTTGATGGCAAAATACGTGGTGGAAGGAGTGTGGGATGAAACCCATAATTTAAGTAGAATGGACTTTGTTTAGTAGTGCTGTGGGTCGCGTTGTTATAGGCGAATTCCGCCAGCGGGAGGAGATCCACCCAATCGTCCTGTAGATATGAAGTATAGCAACGTAGATATTGCTCAATGCACTGGTTAACTCTCTCTGTCTGTCCGTTGGTCTGAGGGTGGTAAGGAGAAGTAAGTTTACGCTCTATTCGTAGTATCTGACATAGAGCTAGCCAAAACTTTGAGATGAATTGTGAACCACGGTCAGACAGCAGTGTTTTTGGAATACCATGTAACTTAAAGACATGTTTCACAAGTAATTCCGCTGTTTGTTTGGATGAAGGTAGTCTTCGGATAGGAGTGAAATGTGCCATCTTGGTCAGATGGTCCACTGACACTAAGATGGTGTTGAATCCTTTGGAAGGTGGTAGTTCCACTATGAAGTCTAAGGATACCACTTCCCACGGAACCTGGGGTATTGGTAAACTACAAAGTAGACCCGATTGTTTCGTATTGTCAATTTTAGACCTTGCACAGATATTGCAAGATGAAACAAACTTTTTTACGGTTGTCTTCATGTCTGGCCACCAAAACTGCCTAGTAAGTAGATTGAAAGTTTTAGTCATACCCATATGTCCTGCCATAGGTACATCATGCGACAATTCCAAGATCTTGGTTCGCATAGTAGGGGGTATGTATAATTTATCGTTGTAGTAAAGGAAGCCTTCTGCGTCAGCATTTAGTTGTGGTGGAGGTGAATCCAGTCCTATGCTGTGCAAAATCTCCTCCTTCAGGGAACGAACGACGCCGACAATACGTTCATGTGGTATTATAGGAACTGAGGGAACCTCGGTGCAATCATTCTCGGCTAATCGTGAAAGCGCATCCGCTTTTTTATTTTTGT
Source organism: Pelophylax lessonae (assembly GCF_965119305.1). Classification (NCBI taxonomy): domain Eukaryota; kingdom Metazoa; phylum Chordata; class Amphibia; order Anura; family Ranidae; genus Pelophylax; species Pelophylax lessonae. The sequence goes on along the minus strand of NC_138769.1, from coordinate 579,009,060 downwards.
CTGCAGGTGTGTAGGTTACTAAAAAATTAAATCTCAAAAAGAATAACGACCACCGTACCTGCCGGTGGGAAAGAGTTCTATTAGTCCGAAGGTATTGAAGGTTTTTGTGATCAGTATATATAAGGATTGGCAATTGAGTACCCTCAAGTAGATGTCGCCAATTTTCTAGTGCCAGTTTTATGGCTAGCAACTCTTTCTCACCTACTGGGTAATTCACCTCGGGGCTGCTTAATGACTTTGAGAAGAAAGCAACTGGGTGAAGAGGTGAGGTGTTTGCAGACTTGTATAAAGTACTCGAAATTTCTACTTGAGAAAAAGTACAAGTGCTCGATCAAAAAGTGACTTGAGTAGAAGTGGAAGTGCTCGCAGAAAAAGTTACTTAAGTAGAAGTACTAAAGTATTCAACATTTTTTTTACTTAAGTATTGCAAGTAGTTTTTTCAAAAAATTTGCTACTTAAGTACTAAAAGTAAAAAGTACCAGTAGTTTTGAAAAAAAAATTCTACTCAAGTACTGAAAGTAGAAGTACAAGTACTGTGTTATGTAGTTATTAAAGAAAGAAGTCAAAAGTTTGAACATCATATTGTTTTTTATTATTTCAAATGATTTATTCAAATGATTAACCTAAAGGAGAATCACAATTCCTTAGGGTCCTTTCACACGGCCGCTCCGTGTGTCCGCAAATCATCCCATCCGTTTGCGGATGATTTGCGGACATAATGTAAGTCAATGGCATTGCGGATGTCAGCGGAATACCATCCGCTGACATCCGATTTTCCTCCTTTCAGTTCTGTTCCATTTTTTCGAATGGAACAGAACCCTATTTTTTCATCCGTGTAAAAAACGGAAAGGAAGGAAAATCGGATGTCAGCGGTGTCATCCGCTGACATCCGCAATGCCATATACTTACATTATGTCCGCATATCATCCGCAAACGGATGGGATGATATGCGGGCACACAGAGCGGATGACACAAATGTCATCCGCTCCATGAAGAAAAAAAAAAAAAAAAGTACCGCAGCGGACTTAAGCAGCACGTTTAGAGGCGGAGACCTCGAGTGGGAAGACGGCAGCACGGCTCCTCCAGTGCGGTCTTAACTTGATGATCATGACAGTGATTCCGCGGGCCGCGGCGCGAGCGAGGCTGTGGGATTGATTGAATTAAGTTGTGCTGCCTAGTGCTACACGCTACCTACTACTACTACTACTAAATTGTGAGTCAGTATATTTTATTTCATTTTTATATATAAAAGCGGTATTGTTGAGCACTACTAGCCACTAGATCTCCTGGCTGTCACTTTGTCACATGTTGGGGAATCACATCGGCTCGGCTCCAGAAGTGGCCGGTGTCCCCGTCATCCTGCCAGGGCCGCCAAGAAGTTCATCACCTACGTTATTAATATCTTATGAGCAGAGGACCTATGAGATTGAGAATTGAAATAATTAAATATATATGGCTTTTTGAACCAGTGCAGTCAGTGCCAGTGCCACAGTGCCACCCAGACACTATCCACCAGTGCCACCACCATTAAGTGTGTTGGTCGGTCACTCGAGCACTGAAGGAGGTAGAAGCATCTGACAAGTGAAGTCACACTTTAGATTTGCACACTGGAATTCATTTATGGACTTTTCGTTATAGATAGGTTTACACACTTCAACTTGTTGCACGCACCTGACCTAACTTATTTCATAACTTATTTTATTGTGATTTATTGTCATATTTTATATGAATGGAATTTACTGTTCCATTGTGGGAATAATTATTTTCACTGCATTTAGGCTTTAGCACATTCATGTCACTTTATTTTTGATACTGTGTGGAGTGTGGGCAGGGCACTGGGGGCAACAATGATATTATATCGATTGCACAGGCACTTTATTCGCACAGCCAAGTTGTGTTTGTTAGTAGTTTCTTGATGCACTTTAAGCGCTGTAGCACCATTTATTTGTTTGTTTCATATTTTCTTTTTATTGGAAAGATTTAGTATAGCAGCTTTTATTATACACAGCCTTTATTTTCGTATGCGCTGATTTACAAATGACATTATACACATTTTTTTGAGCTTTATGCAACCTGCCATCTACTGTTCTGGCAGTGGTAATTTTTTTAAAAGTAACGAGTAACTATGCAGCACAAAAAAAATACTTGAGTAGAAGTATCGAAATCATCGAAAAAATGTAGTGAAGTAGAAGTAGGAGAAAAAAATTCTACTCTAGGAAAGTACAGATACCGCATTTCAGTACTTAAGTACAGTACTTAAGTAGTTCTACTTCGTTACTATACATCTCTGGGTGTTTGTTGGTCGTTGTGAGAGAACTGCTCCTACTGCCTGCCATATTTGACGCATCTACCTCCAAGATGTATTGAAGGGATGGGTCTGGATGGCGTAGTATGGGAGCAGAAGTAAAGCTTGATTTCAACAGACAGAAAGCTCCATTTGCTTCTTCTGACCATTTGAATGATTTTTTTGTGCTTGTGAGTTGTGTGAGAGGTTTTACAATCGCAGAGAAGTTCTTAATGAACTTCCTATAGTAGTTAGAGAATCCGAGGAACCTTTGTAATGCTTTGCGAGTGGTTGGCACAGGCCAATCCAGAATGCAGGATATTTTGCTCATGTCCATCTTGATTCCATTTTTAGATATAATGTATCCTAAGAATAGTACTTCCTCTTTATGGAATAAACATTTTTTTGATTTAAAATATAAGTTATGTGCAAGTAGTCTTGACAACACAAGTCTTACATGTTTTATGTGCTCAGATAAGGAATGAGAATAAATAAGTATATCGTCCAAATATACTACAACACAAACATCAAGCAAGTCTCTGAATATCTCATTTATAAAACGTTGGAAGGCTGCGGGAGCATTACACAACCCAAATGGCATCACGAGGTACTCAAACAGTCCGTATCTAATTCTGAATGCTGTCTTCCATTCATCCCCTTCACGGATTCGAATTAAATTGTATGCCCCTTTTAAGTCCAATTTTGAAAAGTAGGAAGCTCCGCGCACCTGTTCGATAAGTTCAGGAATAAGAGGTAAAGGATAACGATCCTTTATTGTAATGGTATTTAATTGTCTGAAATCAATGATAGGCCTAAGACTAGAATCCTTATTGCGGACAAAGAAGAGTCCAGCAGCAGTGGAGGAAGTAGAAGGTCGGATGAATCCTTTTGCCAAGTTTTCATCCAGATATTCCTTGAGATGAGAGAGTTCATCTTGTGAAAGAGGAAAGACGTGACCGAAAGGCAACTTACTATTAGGGAGTAGATCGATACAACAATCATAGTCCCTATGGGGAGGCAACACTTGAGCGTTTTTCTCAAGGAAAACCTCCGATAAATCCTGATAACATTTTGGTATAATGTCATCCGACACCACAGATAGGATCCTACCATATGGGGGGAGATTACACGTAGTTTCGCAATAGTGAGAAGAGAAGGCTAGCGTTCTTGTTTTCCAATCGATGATTGGTTGATGTATGTGTAACCAAGGAAGTCCCAAAATAATGGGAAAATGTGGTGAGGTTAATACATCAAAGGTGGTGGTCTCCACATGAGACTTGTCAGCAGTTACAAGGAGTGCCTGTGTCTGATTGGTGATGGGACCGGAGGATAAAGGGGTACCGTTAATAAAACTAACAGAGACAGGTTTGGGTTTTGGAACAGTAGGTATTTTATTTAAGGAGACAAAACAAGTATCAATGTAGTTTCCACAAGATCCTGTGTCGATCATAGCCTTGGTGGTGATCCTAGTTTGGTCCCACTGCAATGTCAATTGAACAAAAAGGTAAGGATTAGAAAAGGAAGTTGTTAGTCCCCCTAGCAAGACATTTGAACACTCACCCTCTTTTTTGCGGACAAGGGGACAGCCGCTTATCAAATGATCCGAGGATGCGCAGTACATGCAGAGATGTTCGGTTTTCCTCCTGGCACGTTCAGAAAGGGTCAAAGGTGGGCGTATCATTCCTACCTCCATAGGAGTAGGGTCAGCAGGCGACATCCGAGAAGGACTGGAAAATGGTAAGCCCATCTTCTCAGCCTTTCTTTCTCGCAGTCGTCTGTCAATATTGATACTGGTCTGCATCAGGCCATCCAAAGTGCCAGGTAAATCCGCTCGGGCGAGCTCGTCTTTAACGGCCTCTGATAGGCCGAGTCTGAACTGCGTTCGCAAAGATGTGTCGTTCCACCCTGAATCAGGGGACCATCTTTTGAAATTTGCCACAAAATCTTCAACAGATCTCCTTCCTTGTTTTAAAGCCCTCAATTGGGTATTAGCAGTACTCTGCCTATTGGGGTCTTCATATAAACTAGCGAGTTGCGCTAGGAATAAAGGATAGGAGTTAAGGAGTGGGTAATCTTTTTCAAAAAGAGCGTCTGCCCAGGCCCGGGGTTCACCCGTCAGAAAGGAGATAATGGTACAGACTTTAATTTGGTCAGTGGTATAGGTCAGAGGTTTTAACAAGAAAAGCAATCGACATGCGTTTCTAAATTCACTAAATTTACTCCGATCACCAGTAAACACTAGAGGAGGGTTTATCTTAGGCTCACGGGGCTGAGCAACAGAAAGCTGCGTGAGACGGCCAACCTGCTGTCTTAAAGCCTGATTTTCGTTTTTTACCTCTGTAAGAGCAAGGATCAATACATCTACTTGCTGTTTTAATTGTAGTACCTGAGTGGGTAATTCTGCTGAATCCATAATTTTTTTAAGGCTCGTTCAATCTGTAACGCTCATGCGTTTTTGTTAGTGGATGGATTTGCAGCTGCAGAATTGTCACACTCAGTAGTCGTGTAGAGATTCTGTTGAACAAACATATCCAACTCTCAGGACTTCATCACTGTGCACAGCCTGTTTATGCAATATACATACACTCAATCTGATGTTAATGGAGGGATAGTATATGTGAGAGTATATAGGTGAGAGACAGGCTATAGTATGGTGAGCACCTAGGAGTAGTATTAGGAGAGTGTTTAGGTGATGGTAGTAAGCAGATAAGTTCTAATGTCAAGTATAGTGCAGATGGTAGGGGACAGCAGATGGAGTATACAAGACAGAGTAACCTAGTGCAAGGATAGTTGATGGTAGTCCCAAGAGCTAACAGTCTATGCAGATGATAGGAAATAGCTTAGATAGAGATAGTCCTGGTATATGCAGTAGATGACAGTAGAAGTGCAGGTTAGTAAGGAATCCCCTGTGGGGTACTTATCACTAGATAGATAGTAGTAACAAAGTTCAGTAGTGAGAGGTGATCCAGTAGCGAGATACGGATCGGCAGCGAGGTTCCGGTTCAGTTCAGGCAAAGGGAATAGCCAGCAGCTCCAGCTTCGCAAGAGAAGGTGCGGTGAACATGCGGTTTGAACGAGCAATGAGTGAGAGAAAGCCGGCGATTGAAATAGCCGCTCATAGCGGCGCTCGGTGATGATGTCATTGCCCTTAAAGGTGTATGCGTCCCATTTGGATAGCAAGATGGGACGCAATATTAAGAGAGAAATGTGGAAATAAGGGTACCAGAGGTACCAGAACATTACACACTGCCTTAAAATTTGAGTGATTAAAATCTCCCGCAACAATAAATGCAGCATCCGGATGAACAGTCTGTTGTTTACTGATGGCAGCATAAAGTTCCTTCATTGCATGCTTAGCATCAGCATCAGGGGGAATATAAGCAGCTGTAATAATGGTGGAAGTAAACTCCCGCGGTAAATAAAATGGTCTACATTTAACAATAATAAATTCCAGATTAACTGAGCAATGACTTCTAACAATAACACAATTCGTACACCACGCTTCGTTAACATAAATGCACAATCCACCGCCTCTGGTCTTACCGGAACCATCTAATGTCCTATCCGCCCGGAATGTATGCCGTCCTGCTAGCTCAATAGCGTTGTCCGGGATGCCGCTGTGTAGCAATGTTTCCGTGAAAATCATGACATTGCAATTCCGAAGTTTTATGCTGTATGTGATACTAAGTCGAATCTCCTCCATTTTATTGACCAGTGACCGAACATTGGCAAGGAAGATGCTAGGTAAAGAAAGCCGGAATGGTGTTAGTTTTAGCCTAGCCTTCACTCCACCACGCTTCCCCCTCCTTTGCTTGCGATCTCAGGCGCCGCCTGCGAGCACTTCCGCCCAGCCGGGTAGAATGAACCGCCTCGGGTGCCCTGGTGATCTCAGGGAGGAAATGAAGATTGTCGGTGAAGCTGTCAGGGAGTCATGAGCCAATGTCCAAGAGCTCACATCGGGTGTACGATATACATACACAACTGCTCTGGACAAACAGACCCGATATAAGTAGCAAAAATGCCTCAAGTTTGCAAATCCTGGAGAGACCCTGAGCCTCGCGATGTACTCGCGCCGCCGCCATCATCTGTAGCAGAGAATGGACTAGTTAAGAAAAGCACATACTGTAAACAACTAAGAACTGCCTGCTGAAATCTCAGAGGGCATGGTCAACATAGACTATTTTTGGAGTGGAAACAGTAATAGTATGGCAGAGCTTAAAGCGGAACTTAACGCTCACTACTCCCCTTTTTATTTTTTTTATTCTTTTTAACCACCACTTACCTGGTTGCAGGTCCTGCACATTTAAGGTACTTACCCGCCCATTGTCCTGCTATAATAAGCCTATTCTCTGCATCCCCCTCGATCCAGTGCCGCCATCTTCTTCTATGACATCATCTGTAAACTACAGACTCGTTATGCTTCACCGATGATGCAACGCCTGACCCAACCCCCTTTTTTTTCCCAAAAAAAGACTATACTTATGTGATGCGATGTGGGAAAAGTGGAGGGCCAGGCTTTTTTACAGAGAAAAAAAATGCCCAATTTCTGCCTCGGAGGAGAGGAGAGGTGGATGGGAGGCAACAGGCCTAGAGGCTGAAGTTCCTCTTTAACACAAAACATAATTTGGCTCCCTCTGGTGGGCCCGTAAACCTGAGGGTCCGTTCACACCAGTCGCTGGGTTATAAAACTGTGGTGCTGTGAATAGGACACATAGGAGAAAAGGCATTTTGCCTTGTCATGTGATGAGACTGAGCTGGAATAGCTGCACAACCCAGTTCCACCGCATCAATTCTAAGGAGAGTAATAAATTAGATATGCTCAGATTGAAATCTTGTTGGAGATACAGTATTTCTGCTTCAGAATTGTGGTCATCTACTAAAGCTCCCCATTCTTTAAGCAGAGACCTGATTCTAAATTAGTGTTAGTAAACATTTTCCCCTGTCTGGAGACAAGGAGATTTGTGGGGTATCCTCATCTATATAGAATGTGCTGGATCCTGTCCCAATTTTCCTAAATTGAGATGTCAATGTTGGTGATCAGTGTGAACATGTCCTAGTGCAAAGAATTTCACAAGTAAAGAAGCATGTAGGCAGGCAGAGGTTAACGCTGCCCCAGTTGGGAAGGTTTGGATTAATTGTGTTTCCCAGGTTCTTTTCTTAGTGGGCTCTCCATCATCCAACCCACTGGTTGTGTGCATTTTAAAAGGGATAGAGGTCATATGAGGACTCACTTGCACACGAGAAGCTGCTGGAACTATTGCTGGACTCTGTCCTGTTGGCCTGCTAAAACCGGAATGTCATTCAAGGCACATCTGCCCTCAGGACCCTGCTACTGCCTGAAGGAGCTGTTGGGACTTGCAGTCCAGCCTGCAGATGCCAATCCTGGATACTACCATTATGGACTTTGCCAAGAATGGACTCTTTTCTGTGTAGGTATGCTGGGGCAGCCACAAGCTAGGGACATTAGGGACTAGGTATGTTAGGGAAAGACTGTACTTATCATGGATTGTTGTGTTAACTTATCCTTCAGTAAAGCTTCAAAACTTTGTATTTTTCCGGTCTGAAGTTACTAAAGGGGTGCAATGCAAGTAACTGGCTTATGTAGTTCACAGCTTGGGTCACTAAGCACATTGGGGCATGAAGATAACAGTACAAGAGTTCATACAGTGGTTACCAAGGGTAAGAGGTCTTTCTAGCAGCCTGTTGCAACCATGTACATGTGATAGATGAGATAGCGTGGAGTTGTCGGTACTCTCTCCCTGAGCAGGTCCATCTCCTATAGCAACAGAAGCAGATCAGCACCGCAGAGGTCCCCAACCTGTACACAGGTACCGAAGAGGAAGAGTTAAGTGAAGTACATGCATGAGTCAGCACTAGGGGCACAGTGGGACCCCATCAGTTACTGAGGTCGTTTTTAGTGTTAGGCTGCATTACTGTGGCTGATGGTGGTGACACAGGGCCAGTATCAATGGTGCGTATACCTGTATCTCCCTCTCCCCTTTATTTCTTGTGCTTAATAGGGCTGCGTGTAGTAGGAGAAAGGGCTTAATCAGCTGGGTCCCTCTGATATGGGTAGACAGAGAACTGAAAATTGTTCAAGTAAAAACAAAACCTCCTGCGCTCAAGTGCTGTCTGATGGAGTAGAAAGAGGTGCACTACAAACTCAGATGTAAAGAGAGCTGTTTGGTCTTGCTGCCCCCTTCAGGATCAAGGGTATCCAGAACCACTGGTAGAAAAGACAAAAAAGAAAAAAAGGGGGCGCACCGACCTAGTGCATTACCATAAAAACTTTTATTAAAATATTAAAAGGTGTACAAAATACTCACAAGACTGGTGTGGTACAACACACATCAAGAATAGCATATACAGTCTCCAAGGTAGCCAGGTCCCAATAGTGACAAATGAGCATGCAGATAGTCGCATGGGGCTGCTGTGGCTAGGCTGACGCGTTTCAGGGGCGAGCCCCCTTCCTCAGAGCCAGAAAAAATGCTGCTACCTAATTTTACACGGTCTTTAACCACTTGCCGACTGCCGCACGACTATCTACGTCGGCAGTCAGCCCCTCACAGGCAAAGTGACGTAGGTCTACGTCGCTAGCCTGTGAAGGTCTAGGGAGCGAGCGCGCGCCGCCGGAGGCGCGCTCCCGCGTGGTCACGGACCCCCCCCTGCGCGTGTGACCGGCGGACCGATGTCCGCCGGTCACTCTGCGATCACCGCTGCAGAGGGAGAAAGTCAGGCAGCTTGTGTAAACAAGCCGCCTGTCATTCTCCTCTGTGTAGAGATTGTGATCACATGGTTCTACTATGTAGAACCGTTCATCACTGTTTCTACAGCCCAATAGACAGCCAATCACAGTTAGAATCACGCCCCTAGGGACACACACAGCCCCTCCCTCTCAAATAAAGTTAACCCCTTCACTACCAGTGTAATTTTGCAGAAACAGTGCATATGTATAGCACTGATTACTGCAGTAATGTCACTGGTAACCCCAAAAGTGTCAAAAATGTCATTTAAGGGTCCGATCTGTCCGCCGCAAAACTGACAAAAATGACAAAAATCTTTCCCTTTGTTAGTAAACGCGATAACTTTTGCGCAAACCAATCAAAATACGCTTTTTGCGATTTTTTTTTTACCAAACATATGTAGCATAAAACAAATTGGCCGAAAACATTAGAAAATTTTGATTTTTACATTTTTTTTTGGGGAATTTCATATAAAAAAATGTGAAAAATATTGTTATTTTTGCAAAATTGACGCTCTTTTTTTGTTTATAGCGCATGATCAAAAAATCGCACAGGTGATCAAATACCACCAAAAGAAAGCTCTGTTTGTGGGAAAAAAAGGACGTCAAATTAGTTTGGGTACAGCGTCGCACGACCGCGCAATTGTCCCTTAAATTCACGCAGTGCCGAATCGCAAAATACCCCCTGGTCAGGAAGGGGGTAAAATCTTCCGGGGCTTAAGTGGTTAAATAAGTTTGATTTTTGGGATTACAGTATTTCACAATGCTGACTCCTGAGCTGACAGAGGGAGGAACTTTTTTTGTACATACCGTATATAAATAAAACATCCCCTGAAGATAAGCCCTAGTGTACTTTTTTTAGCCAATCTTTATATAAGACCCAGTCTTATTTTCAGGGAAACATGGTATTGAAGCAATGGGAGCCTGTACTAGTGCTTTCAGAACCAATCCCAAGTCCCATTAAGGGAACAAAGATTTCCTTGGTGGTCCTTGTACCGGAACCACGACCCACACTGTGTTTGTGGAATTCCATCAGAATACCGCTTCCTTCAGTCTTGAACATAGATATCAGATACTACAGAGCCCCCATACAAAACTAGCTTATATAGATCTGAAACATTTATTGAACAAACTTGCACCGAAACTATACCCCACACAGGTCAGGTGAGCTTGATTACATTATCATATGCAGATGAAATTGTATACAGAATCATAATTAACCTGAGCTATTTACCTAGCCATATGGACAGAAACAATAGGTGAGTTAATTAACAATTAACAATGGTACATACATGCTTAACAGAAAACACATCACACCTTAATACACAGACACTCTCTTCTTGAGAGTTATTGTTGATAAATATTACTGTCCCATTTGAAGTAATCCAAACCATATTCTCAGTGTCCATTAAGTAACTGTCCATCATTTTCTTGGTCACCCAGTGTCCCTAATAGATACAGGGTGACTTACACAAAAGAGGGGCCTAGAGGCCTGAGAGAGGGATTTCCAAATCTCTCTAAGGTAAGCTGTGTTCCATGGGCCCCAAACCAAAGTGACTCCCGTCACAGTCGTATATGGAGCTTCTGAAGACGCCCAGTGGGAGGGGCCAAACACGTCAAAGAGATAGTGAGATAGTGATGCCATATGACAGCTGACATGAACACTGCTGTGGCGATCCCTGGATACATATGCTTAAATGTTTTTTCTGGTGTAAGAGCATTTGTTTGCACACCCCAAAAGAGGCACACTGGTGATGTCCAGAACTTCAGTTCTTGATAATTTCTGCAGACACAAAGACCTTCTGATCCAAAGACAGTGCATCCCATTGACTGAGGAAGGCAAATTGATATGTGCCACCTTACCCAAGGCACCACTGGAATAGCCACTATAAAAAGGTCCCAATGGGGACAATGCAATCCCTCGCTGACATAAATGCGGTCTCCATGCTTCTTCGTACTCAGATTTTTCAGGGCCGGACTGGGTATGAAAACCAGCCCTGGAAAAAATTACATACCAGCCCCATAGCATTGCGTCGTTATACCAGCACAACGTTGATTTCTTGTTCATAAAAAGGTAAAATCATGCATTTTAAAGCACATTTCACCCCCCGGCAGCATTGTATTAGGGGAAGGGGGGATAAGCATTGTATTAAGGGCCCTAATACAATGCTGATCCCCCCTCCCCCCGCTCTCTCCCCCTAATACAATGCTGTCACCCCCCCCTGGCCCTCTCCCCCTAATACAATGCTGACCCCCCCGGCCCCCTCCCCGTAATACAATGCTGATTTTCCGCTCCCCCTAATACAATGCTGTCACCCCCCCCCCTGGCCCTCTCCCCCTAATACAATGCTGACCCCCCTGGCCCCCTCCCCCTAATACAATGCTGTTCTCCCCGGCAGCCTCCCCCTAATACAATGCTGATTCCCCCTCCACCTAATAGACTGCTGACTCCCCCTGGCCCCTTTCCCTAATACAATGCTGTCCCCCCCGGCCCCCTCCCTTTAATACAATGCTGTTTTCCCCCTCCCTCTACATTTGGGAGATCAGCATTGTATTAGGGGAGGGGTCGGGAGGAACAGCATTGTATTAGGGGGAGGGGAACAGTATTGTATTAGGGACCCTAATACAATGCTGATCCCCCCTCCCCCCTTATACAATGCAGACCCCCCCCCCCGGCCCTCTCCCCCTAATATAGTGCTGACCCCCACTAATACAATGCTGATCCCCCCCTCCTCCTAATACACTGCGGACACCCCCCCCCGGACCCCTCCCCCTAATAAAATGCTGTTCTCCTCCTCCTAACACAATCCTGATCCCCCCTCCTCCTAATACAATCCTGATCCCCCTCTCCCCCTAATACAATCCTGATCATGATGACCCCCCCCGGCCCCCTCTCCCTAATACAATGCTGTTTTCCCCCCTCCCCCTAAATTTGGGGGGGGGATCAGCATTGTATTAGGGGGAGGGGGCCCCAGGGGGGGGGGGGGGTTAACACGCTTTATGTTCTGCTAGTGGCTGCTCTATATTTTAAGCTTGGGCAGTTCTTACATATTAAACTCCCAACATGAAGCTCATGACAATTTACCTTACCTCTTTAAATGTACCCTCCCTGTACATGCCACACACTGCCTGTAAGGCTCACCTGCGATCATGCTGCTCTGCTGGGCTGGGCTGGCCTGGCGCGTCTGTGTGGGAGTGGGAGGGATCGGCGTCTGAGCCGTGACAGCCTCAGGCTTAGCCAGTCAGTTGATCCACCGCCGCGCACTCCGCGCAGCCGCCCCCGCCGGATCCGGATGTGACGTCATGCCGCTCACAGCGGCTGACGTAGAAAGAGTATATCGGGCCAGTGTCGGGGCTGCTGCAGCGGCCATCATCACAGCGGCCGCGGCGCCGACCCCAATGCTTAAAGTGGCCGGCCCCAAAGCGGCCCCAGGGCCGGCGGCCCACCGGGAAATTTCCCGGGATCCCGATAGGCCAGTCCGACCCTGTTTTCATTTTGAAAATTATACAGTTTTAAAAAACCACTTGACTTATTCATAGATTGAGAAGGGGTTAACTGCTTTTTTCACTAGTCGACTGAACTTGAAAAATTACTTCTAGGACAACCTTGTGATGCTTTGCCAGCTCCTGGCTTACATGTTCAAAAATGAAAACGTTGTCCAAGTAGTGGTAGAACCTTATCTCTAATGACGAATTACCGCCACCACTGTCAACAAAATGTTGTAAATGATTCTTGGGGCTGTGCCGATTCACAAAAAGGCAAATACCTGAACTGGAAGTGACAGCAGGTCACTGCAAATCTCAGATGTCTCTGGTGTTACGTACTGATTGGTACATGGATGAATATGTCAGCCAGGTCGATTAACCCTAACTTCGTGCTGAACTATCATCATGACTGTCTGCATGGACTCCATCTTGAACCTTTTGGTGTGTATGTACCGATTCAATTTCTTCAAACCCAGGCAGTAGGGCAAGCTCCTGATGACTTGGGTACTAGAAAGAAAGGGAAGAAACCCCCAGATTCTGTTCTTCTGGTGGAACCAGCACTATTGGCTTGTTGCAGTATGATTCTTATATGTGATCTTGCAATAATTTTTTCTTCTTGAGATCTGTTGGTCATGAATCAAAGGATTTGGTGGTTGAATTTTCTATTGTACTCCATATAGTTACATAGTTAGTCAGGTTAAAAAAAAAAAAAAAAAGTCCATCTAATTCAACCATTAAAAAAAAAAAAAAACGCAATCCCATATACATAATGCTATACCAACAGTTGATTCAGAGGAAGGCAACCCCCCCCTCCCCCCCGGCAAAGAAGTATCCAGTTTGCTCCAGCAGGGGGAAAATTTTCTTCCTGAAACCCTGTGAGGCAATCGGATATTCCCTGGATCATCTCTATCTATAAATGCTAGTATCCAGTTATATTATGTTCAAATATTATGTACTCCCACCTAACTGTCTTTGATGTTTGTTGCCAAAACCCTCCAAAAGGAGGCAATCCTGGCTCCCACTGGAAGAGACTGGTTGGGCACACCTTCAAGAGAATTTCCAGATGTCTATCAGCCTGCTCTGGATTTGATTCCATGTAAAAAGGACCTCTGAGCCCCTTTCACTGTGATCTGGTAAATTTGCAGCCTGGCCTATAAGATTTGGCCTCCTGAACTCTTCTGAAGTTCGACCGACTTGAGTGAAAAGACAGATGCTTTTCGCCTGTCACTCGCTTCATCCAGCGTTTTGCCAAACAACAGCCCCCTAATTATGGGGAGTGTTACAAAAGGCTTGTGTGGAAGCTTCATCCAGCCTCCAGTGGAGCAACCACAAAGCTCTCATGGCTGTGACATAGTTACATAGTTACATAGTAGGTGAGGTTGTATAAAGACAATAGTCCATCCAGTTCAACCTGTGTAGGTGTGTGTGGCTGTAATCATCTTGCATACCCCTGAATGTTCTGATTCTTGAGATGTACGTCTAAGAGTCTTTTGAAAGCCACCATACTTCCTGCAGAAACCACCTCTTGTGGTAGAGAATTCCACAATCTTGTAGCCCTAACAGTAAAGAACCCCCCTCGTTGCCTGAGGTTAAAAGGTTTCTCCTCCAGTCGCATTGTATGCCCTCGAGTCCTCATGCAATCCTTCCGACTGAATAGCTTTTTTTCTATGCTGAGATCACCATTGAGATATTTATAAATTGCTATCATGTCCCCTCTCAGGCATCTCTTCTCCAGGGAGAATAAATCAAGCGATTGCACACACTCTTCATAATTAAGGACCTCCAATCCCCAAATTAGTTTAGTTGCCCTTCTCTGGACCTTCTCCAGCTCCAACACATCCCTCCTGAGGACCGGCGACCATGCTAATATTCTGCCGGCTTTGGCAGCTGCTGCTTGACATTGCATGCTATTGCTTAGTCTATCCTCTACCAGGACTCCCAGATCTTTCTCCATTTTTGATTCCCCCAAAGGTTCCCCCCCTAAAGTGAATTGTGCTTTTAGTCCCCAAGTGCAAAACCTTACACTTCTCCATATTAAACCTCATTTGCCATGTCGTTGCCCACTCATTTTGTCCAGGTCATTCTGTAGGATATCTGCTTCATGCTGTCCAGTTATTGCCCTGCCCAATTTTGTGTCGTCTGCAAAAACTGATATAGAGCTACTGATCCCGTCCTCAATGCTATTTGTGAATAAATTGAACAGGGTTTGTCCTAGGACTGAGCCTTGGGGGGCCCCACTTACCACCTCAGACCAGTCTGAGTATGCGTTATTTATTACCACCCTTTGGACATGCCCTTTTAGCCAGTTCCGTATCCAAGATCAGACCTTGCGGTCGATGCCTGCAGACCTTATTTTATAAATTAAGCGCTTGTGGGGAACTGTATCAAACGCCTTAGTGAAATCCAGGTACACCACATCCACTGGTCTCCCCCTATCTAGCTCACAGCTTTCCTCCTCGTAGAATGTTAAGAGATTGGTTTGACAAGAACGCCCATTTGTAAACCCGTGCTGGTTACTGCTGATGATGTTGTTGTCTTTAGTAAATTCTACTATATAGTCCCTTATCATCCCCTCCAGAAGTTTACATACTATCGATGTAAGACTGACAGGCCTATAATTTCCCGGGACATGCTTCTGCCCTTTTTTGAATATCGGTATCACGTTATCTTTCCTCCAATCCCCTGGTACATTTCCTGTCATAATACTGTCAGCAAAGATCAGGAACAGTGGTCTAGATATAGTCTTACTAATTTCTTTGAGTACTCTCGGATGTACGCCATCCGGGCCTGGTGATTTATTTGTGTTAATTTTATCCAGCCTTTCCCTAATTTCACCCTCTGTTAGCCATAGCGGCAAGTCCTGTGTATTACTACTAACCATACAGTCATGGTTAGTGTACCCCTCCTTTTCCTGAGTAAAAACTGACAAGAAAAAGGCATTCAGCACGGTTGCCTTTTCAGTGTCCTCTGTAACCATCCTCCAATCATCGTTAATTATGTGTGCAATATGCTCTGCCCTAGATTTTTTGCTGTTGATATATTTAAAGAATTTCTTTGGGTTCTTTTTACTATCCTCCGCTATTTGTCTCTCAAAGCTGATTTTAGCCATTTTGATTTCATATTTACATTTCTTATTTGCCTCCTTGTATTGCTTGAAAGCTGATACTGTGCCCTCTGATTTATATTTCTTGAGGGCCAATTTTTTTCCCTTAAAGCGGAGTTCCGGCCTCAAATACCTTTTCTAACTAAAAATACCCCTATAATACTAATCCATCGCCCTTTACAGAACTGCTATTCTCATACTTACAAGGTGTACAGTATTGGATTTTAGTCAAAATCTTACTTTTAAAAACACTGTCTGGGCGTGGCCATCTTAGATGTGTCCTTCTTCCTGATTCCAGGGAGTGTTCTGGGAGTTCTTCCTGATTCCAGCCTCCTGGGAGTGATAACAAACAGCTCCCAGGATGCAATGCAAAGGCGGAAGTGATGTCGGTGGCCGTGGCCACAGAGGGGGGAGAAGGAGGAAGTACAATCAAAAATGCCCTGAAAATAAGGTAAGGGACCTCGAAAAAAAATTGAAAATGCCCAATAGTTGATCAGCATAGCGAGTACTCCAGGAATCACTAAAGTTGCAAAATAGGCCGAAACTCCTCTTTAATAAGTTTTTTAACATTACGGTTTAGCCAGCCAGGTTTTGCTTTGTCTCTTCTAAATTTATTTCCCATAGGAATGCACTGTGAGATGCATTTGTTTAACCACTGACTGTACTGCGGCAAAGTGGTTCGTTATCGTCTGGCGACGTAGACCTATGTCACCAGACAATCCCCTCCCCTTACAGAGGGAGTCGGGCATGGGGAGGAGCGGCGGTGATCACCGCTGCTCTTCCCCGATCATCGGGGATCTAGTGTGTAAATCCGCCCGCTTGTGTAAACAAAGCGGGCGGATCTCCTAAGTGACAGGCAGGGTCAGATTGCAGGGTTCAGCATAGCTGAACCTGCGATCTGTCCCTGTGTCACTCAGTCACCTCCCCCACACACGTCAGTAAGCACCAGGCATATATTAACCCCTCCCTCTCCAATAACTGGTACCCCCAAAAGTGTCAAAAATATCAGTCAAGGGTCCGATCTGTCTGCCGCAATGTCGCAGTCCAGCAAAAAAAAAAAAATCGCAGATCGCCGCCATTACTCGTTAAAAAAAAAAACACCAAAAATTACAGAAATCTTTCCCTTAGTTAGTAAACGCAATAACTTTTGCGTAAACCAATCAAAATATGCTTATTGCGATTTTTTTTTTACCAAAAATATGTAGCAGAAAACAAATTGGCCTAAAATGTTACAAAATTTAGATTTTTAAATTTTTTTTTGGGGGGGGGGGGGAATTTCATATAAAAAAATGAGAAAAATATTGTTGTTTTTTCAAAATTGTCGCTCTTTTTTTGTTTATAGCGCAAAAAGTAAAAATCACACAGGTGATCAAATACCACCAAAAGAAAGCTCTATTTGTGGGGAAAAAATGACATCAATTTAATTTGGGTACAGCCTTGCACGACCGCGCAATTGTCCGTTAAAGTAATGCAGTGCCGAATCACAAAATATGGCCTGGTCAGGAATGGGGTAAAACCTTCCGGTCATAAAGCAGTTAAAAATACGCTCATTGAGAATTTTTTTTGTCAAAGACATGTAGCTAAATACATTTTGGCCTAAAAATATGACAAAAGTTGAATATATTGGATATTTTTTAAATGTCAAAGTAGAAAAATATTATTTTTTCAAAATTGTCGCATTTTTTTTAATTAATATCGCAAAAAATAAAAAGCGCAGAGGTGATCAAATACCACCAAAAGAAAGCTCTGTTTGTGGGAAAAAAAAGGACGTAAATTTCGTTTGGGTACGGATACTTTACAGACCATTTTTGGAAATTTATTTTATCTAATGGACTAATTTATAAGGATGAGCTAAACATCTTTTCTCACCTTACATTATTGGTGTCTGCGCTACTAATACTTTTCTTTAATTCCATTTGGGATTTGAGTGGTGTATTTTTTATTGTATTGTCTAACACTGAAGTAGCTGTGACCTGTCTTTAATTAGACTTATTGACGATCAAGTACTTTGTGCGCAGGGGATTTATTGCTTTTATTTTTTGAGGTTTAAGTAATAATTTTATTTTTTATACGCTTTAAACTGTTTGGGTAGAAGATCCAGTATTCAGATAGCATGGAGTGATGTACTCTCTTTGGGATCTACTAGATCTTATCCACTCCACAACTGTATGGGTCCGATGTAACTCAAGGCACAATTGCCAAAGAGGTGATTCCCACAAGAAAAAAAGGGAACTGATAGTGCATTACCCTTAAAACTTATATTTATTAAAAAAGGCAAACACATCAGTTTCGGTAGTGCAGATGAAGACAGTGCTCTATGTAGTACACGGCCACCTGCAGAACGGTCCATGGCATATGACAGTGCGGCTTGCTCCCCCCGACGCGTTTCCACTTAGGAGTCGTCTACTGGGAATGGAGCTGTTTATGCCATAGAAATGAGGTGCAGAGGGAATCAAGACTTTTAAAATGGGACTTTGCAGGGAGCATTGGCTAAAGCGTACAAAATTTTTGGAAGGAAGATAATTTTTATCATATTAACCCTACCTACCTATCAGGGTTAGGGGAAGGTCCATCTATTGGGCAGTACGCTGTTGAAGTTGCTGAATGAGGGGGCTCAAGCTGCTATTAACATAGGAGTGCAAGGGAAATTGTACCTGTTCAGCTCCGGGGTCCAAGGGAAAGAGACTAGATTTTGACCAACTGATCCGAAAGCCAGAGAAACTACCGAAGTCCTCCATCTCCCGCAATAAGGCACACAGTGAGCTCGAGGGATCCGCCAGGTAGACGAGGGTGTCGTCAGCGTACAGGGATATCCTCTCCTCAATCGTACCAATAATGAGGCCATGAATATTAGGAGCCGAGCGGATACGTATGGCCAGAGTTTCAATTGCCAAGGTGAAGAGGAGAGGGGATAGGGGGCATCCCTGGCAGTTGCCTCTGGAGATCAAGAACTGCGGAGAGACCGAGACATTCACTCTAATTCCAGTTACTGGGGCGGTGTAGAGGAGCCTGATGCAGGCAATCAGTCGGGGCCCAAAGCCATATAGATGTAGGACACGGAACAGGTAGGGCCATTCCACACTATCAAAGGCCTTGCAAGTGTCTAGGGAAACAATTACTGGGGTTGCCGAGTGAGCATGGGAATATTGCAAATTTTGAAAGAGCCTACGGATATTCATAGGGGGTCGAACGGCCAGGAATGAAACCACCCTGGTTGTCCTGAATCAGGAAAGGAATTATTTTATTCAGGCGGTTGGCAACGACTTCAGCAAGTATCTTCACATCCACATTAATCAGGGAGATGGGCCAATACGAGTCGCACTCAAGGGGATCTTTGCGGGGTTTCAATATACGGACAATCAGGGCCTCACGCATAGAGGGGGGGAGAGCACCCTGCCTCCAAGGTGTGCAGGAGGTGAGGGCTCAGGACATGTTTAAAAGTGCGATACCATTTGGGGGGAAACCATCTGGACCAGGGGTTTTGTGCGGAGGGAGTTATGCAAACCAATTTCTTATCACTGCAAACTGCATGCAGGTCCAACGTTCACCCTGGGCTGAGGAAGGCATTTCCTAATGCACTTATATAAATGCATGTGAACCATTGCCATCTGAGCTGCTTGAGGAGCATGAAAGCCACACTGTACAGGAATATGGGGAATGCAGATTGTCCTGCTCAGGAGATGACCAGTGGCACGTTTTATGTTTTTTGGAGTGTTTACAATTAGGGCTTCTGCTCCTAAAATAATGCAAAACACCATAATTTGCATTATTTGAACGCTCTTTTGAAAACATGTGCCACGTTACTCCCTCGTACCTTTTCCTGGTCCTCTATGCCACTGTCAGATGAGCTCATATTTGCACAAAAAATATAAAGAAAATCATAATTCAAAGAAAAACAGGTACACTGTCCCTTTAAGACCCATCTGTATTGATCCACTTACTTCAGAAGCAGTAGCAGGGTGAGGTTAGGCAGCCCTTCTAGAGGCAGACAGGAGGCACAGCTATAATCTGGGCCAAAACCAGTCTGACTGTCAAACCTCCAGGAGCATACAGCACAGTAAGGGAGAATACAGCACAGGAAGGAAGCAAACAAACAAGTTTTTAACCTCACAAGAGAAAAACTGGCAGGACTGCAGAGAGAAGCCAATCCCTCTGCCGGTGTTCTATCAGAAAACCCTACCCCATCAGATTTCCCTACCTACGTCATTTCCGGTGATGGGTTTTCCTGCACCAGCTGTAGCCGCTTCACACGTCCTACTGCGCATGCGCGCAATAGGTAGGGGATTTTGATAACATCGTAAGGGGTGAGGCAAAAATCCTACTGCGCATGAGCAGGCGCATGCGCACCAACGGATAGGGCAGCGGAATCTCTTATAACAAACATACATCCGATCTCCATGGCACACACTGCGCCGAGCCCACAATGGGACGATCCTATTTCCTACCCACACACGCACGCCCACTGTCTCATTGTTGGTTCGGCGCAGTGTGGGGCATGGAGATCGGATTGTCGGCTCGGCGCACTGTTGGGTCAGCGCAGTGTGGGCCATGGAGATCGGATGGATGTTTGTTATAAGAGATCCTGCTGTCGGACCCGTTGGTGCGTTGGTCACTATCATGTGTTACCCCATCTCCCTGCCCTCTGTGACATCATCCACCGCAGCTCTCAGACTGAAAAAAAAGCCAGGCTAGTGGCGTGGCAGCCTGCCTATACAAGACAGGTAAACCCCAAGGGAGAGGCCAATGGTGACATTACAGAGCTTACTAATACCACACCTGTAGTATATTTGTGCTGTTTAATCACTTCACGACTGAGCCTATTTTTGACACTTTTTGTTTACAAGTTAAAATCTGTATTTTTGCTAGAAAACTACTTAGAATCCCCAAACTTTATATATATATATTTTTTTTAGCAAAGACTCTGGAGAATAAAATGGCGGTCATTGCAATATTTTTTGTCACGTGGAATTTGCACAGCGGTCTTT
The DNA here is from genome assembly GCF_965119305.1 of Pelophylax lessonae. Taxonomy (NCBI): domain Eukaryota; kingdom Metazoa; phylum Chordata; class Amphibia; order Anura; family Ranidae; genus Pelophylax; species Pelophylax lessonae. The sequence continues at coordinate 578,988,460 of NC_138769.1, read as the reverse complement.
CAAACGCCATTTTTTTGGAAAAATTACGAAAAATTACATTTCACTGCATTTAAAAAAAACTAAACAGTAAAGTTAGCCCATTTTTTTTGTATATTGTGAAAGAATATGTTACGCCGAGTAAATAGATACCCAACATGTTATGGTTTAAAATTGCGCACACCCGTGGAATGCCGACAAACTACGGTAAATAAAAATCTCCATAGGCGACGCTTTAAAATTTTTTAACGGTTACCAGTTTAGAGTTAGAGTGTAGCTATTTTTTTTTTTTTATTATTGCTCACGCTCTGGCGATCGTGGCAATACCTCACATGTGTGGTTTGAACAGCGATTTAATTTGCTGCGCAACTTCCATATACGTTTTCTTTTGTGCCCAAGCTCACGGCGACGGGGGCGGCTTAAATTTTTTTTTTCCTATTTATTTTATTTTTTAATTTTAACACAGTTTTAACCACTTTACCACTAGAGCATTTTGCTGTCTTACGTCTGGGCCACTTTTTGCGATTCGGCGCTGTGCGACTTTAACTGACAATTGCGCGGTCATGCGACGCTGTACCCAAACGAAATTTACGTCCTTTTTTTCCCGCAAACAGTATAATCAAAAAAATAGCATTTATTTTGAAAAAATAACAATATTTTTAACATTTTTTTATATGAAATTCCCCCCAAAAAAGATGTAAAAAACTATTTTTTTAAAATTTTTGCCCAATTTGTTTTCTGCTACCTATGTTTGGTAAAAAAAAATCGCAATAAGCGTATTTTGATTGGTTTGCGCAAAAGTTATTGCGTTTACTAACTAAGGGAAAGATTTATGTCATTTTTGGTGTTTTTTTTTTTAACGAGTAATGGCGGCGATCTGCGATTTTTTTGCGGGACTGCGACATTGCGGCGGACAGATCGGACCCTTGACTGACATTTTTGACACTTTTGGGGGTACCAGTGACATTACTGCAGTAATCAGTGCTATAAATATGCACTGTTACTGTAAAAATGACACTGGCAGGGAAGGGGTTAATTTTATTGGAGAGGGAGGGGTTAATGTATGCCTGGTGCTTACTGATGTGTGGGGGGGGGGAGGCGACTGTGTGAGCCAGTGACAGATCGGATGTTCAGCTATGCTGAACACTTCGATCTGTCACTCCCTGTCACTTAGGAGATCCGCCCGCTCTGTTTACACAGGCGGGCGGATCTCCAAACTGGATTCCCCGACGATCGGGGCAGAGCAGCGGCGATCGCCGCCGCTCCTCCCCTGGCCCGACTCCCGCTGTGAATGAAAACAGCGGGAGCGCCACCGGCGGCGCGCGAGCGCCGCCTACAGGGGAGGAGTCTAGCGACGTAGGTCTACGTCGCTAGACGATAACGAGCCACTGTGCCGCAGTAGCAGCACAGTGGCTAGTGGGAAAGTGGTTAAAAAAAAAAAATGTAAACATCCCTTGTGACAGCAATATGCAGTGACAGGTACTCTTTATGGAGGGATCAGGGTCTAAAAGACCCTAGACCCCTCCACTACACTTCCATGTATTTCAAACGCCGAAAACGGCATTTTTGAATACATTCACTTTTTGAAACCTTTAGCAGCCGAGTAACCCGGATGTGACATCATGGACGCCGACTCCGGGTTACGTCATCGGAGACCCGATCAAAGCCCCATCCGGCTTAGATCGGTACTCTATCCAGCCGGCGGAAGTGGGACTGGAGACCCGGGCAGAGCCGCGAGGGGGGGGGGGGGGACACGTCCCCTCCCACTCGCCGGGGTAACGATTGAGCTGCTCCTGAGCCGCAATGGTCATTACTGCCGGAAAGCTGACCGCCGACTCTAAACAACGGTTACCGGGATGATGCCTCTAGCTAGCGGCATCATCCCGGTACAACCACTTAAAATCAGCCTACGTCAGTTTGCATTAAGTGATTATGCAACATTGCTAGCAGCCTGGCACACAGGGCACCCAGTTTCAGGAAGGTGACCTCCAACATTCTGGGTCTTACAACTCCAGCAGAGTCTGAACCTGAAGGAGCATTGTGGTAGGGAGGATACACT